>NC_054496.1:1164336-1464336 GCF_017639515.1 Carcharodon carcharias | reverse complement strand
GGTTGACATCATGGAAACTACTGGAAGGTTCCTTTTTCCTTATCTTTTACTTCACCAGCCTCCACTTTCAACAGACACTCCTCTGCCATTTCCGATACTGCCACCAAACACATCTTTCCAAAGGGACTGTTCCTTCTGCAACATCCTGGTCCACTCCTCAATCACCCTCAATGCACTCTCCCCTTCCTCTACAAGACCATGAGATACAACATCTGCCCTTTTATCTCCTCCTCCCTTTCCACTGTACAGATGCCACTCTTACCAGGTGAAATAGTTATTTAATTATCTGGAAAAACTTAGCAGGTCTGGCAGCATCGGCGGAAAAGAAAAGAGTTGAATGGTCATGAGGACTCGAAACGTCAACTCTTTTCTTCTCCGCCGATGCTGCCAGACCTGCTGAGTTTTTCCAGGTAATTCTGTTTTTGTTTTGGATTTCCAGCATCCGCAGTTTTTTGTTTTTATGAAAGTTATTTACTTGTACTATCAGTTTCGGTTCTTCTGTCTTGTGTATTCTGGTGATGGTTCCTTCCATTTACAGAAAGATTTTCTTCATATCTACTCTAACCAGACCCCTCATGATCTTGAATACCTCTGTCAAATGTCTTCCACTAATCTAGCCACATGTTAGGCAGACAGGAAAGGAGTTGAGACCACAGCCAGGCCAGCCACGATTTTATTGAATGGTGGATCGGGCTTGAAGCGCTGAATGGCCTACTCCTGCTCCTAAGTCCCATGTTCCTTTGTAACTAAAGTTTCTCATCCCTGGAACCATTCACGTGAATCTCTTCTGCACCCTCTAATGCTTTCGTATGCTCCCTAAAAGTATGGTTCTCTCAAACTACACAATGCTGCAGTTGAGCCCAAACCAGTATTTTATACAGGTTTATCATAATTTCTTATGTACTATATGCCCCTATTTATAAAGCCCAGGATCCTGTATGCTTTATGAACCACTTTCTCAACCTATCCTGGCACTTTCAATGATTGTGCGCTTACATCGCCAGGTCCATCTGCTCCTACACCCCCTTTAGAATTGCACCATTTTGTTTATATTAACCACTTCTCATTCTTTCTACTGAAATGAATCACTTTGCATTTCTTGCTTAAAACTTCACCTACCAGTTGACTGAAGTCTGTAACTATCTTCCCCATAAATCACAATACTCCCAAGTTTTGTGTCATTTGCAAATTTTGAAATAGTGCCCTGTTACAGCCACGTATAGCTCATTAATATATATCAGGAAAAGCAAGGGTCCTAATGCCAATTCCAAAGGACCCCCACTAATTACTTTCCTCCACTCTGGAAAAACAATCATTCACTAATACTGTTTGCTGTCATTCAACTAACTTTGTATTCATGCTGCTGCTGTCCCTATTATACCATGAGCTCAAACTTTGCTGATAAGTCTGATATGTAGTACTTTATCAAACAGCTTTTGGAAGTCCATGTACACCACGTGAACTACATTATCTCAACAAAAAAACTCAATGAAGTTAATTAAACATGATTTAATCTTAACAATTTAGCACTGGCTATCCTTAATTAACCAGCATTGGCCCAAGTGCCAGTTAATTTTGTCCTTGAATTGTCGTTTCTAAAAGCTTCCTGAGGTTAAACTGACAGGCCTATAGTTGGTGGGCTTATCTTTACACTCATTGCTTTTGAACAAGGGTGTGGTATTTGCAATTCCCCAGTCCACTGGCACTATACTGTAGTATACTGCAATCTCTGCTCACAATATGTCAGTTGGAAATTGTCCAGTCTATAAGTGTGACCCTAAACTTCTGGTCAACTCACTTCACTCTAACCTTTGCCTCCAACGTTGTTCTGATGAAATTCAACACAAGCTAGAGGAAAAGCATCTGTTTCAATTGGACACGTTACAGCTTTCCAGACTTAACATTGAGTTGGTAGCAATTTTAGATTTTAACCATTGTTCATTTTTTCAGGCAGCAGTTTTTGCTGTTGATTCTGCAGATTGAGTGACAAGGTGGCAGATGGAGTATAATATGGGGAAGTGTTAAGTTATTCACTTTGATTGTAAGAATAGAAAAGCAGACCATTTTTTTATAAGACATGAATGTTGAGAGACTTGGATACAAGTCTCTTATCGAAGCATACAGGATTCTGAAGGGGGTTGACAGGGTAGACATAGATGTCATTTGCCTTGGCAGAACATGGTGACACAGTCTCAGGATAAGGGATCAGTCAGGACTGAGATGAGGGGAAATTTCTTCAGCTAAAAGGTGAATGTTTGCAATTCTCCACCCCAGAGTTTTGTGGATCTTCCACTGTTGACTATATTATGGCTGAGATAGACATTTTTTTGGTCTCTATATGGGAAGCGGGCAGGAATGTGGAGTATTGAATAAATAATGGCAGAGCAGGCTCAATGGGCCATATGGTCATCTACTGCTTTTCTTGTGTTCTGCGGTTGTCATTTACACATCTTCCAGACCCAGTTTTTGTTTCTTGACCCATTACCACTTCCCTTTCTCCTGCATCCTTTTCTTTTTTGTCATTTAATCGTTCGTGTTGTCTACACCATCATAGACCTTTTTGTTTATTTCTCCACTTATCCCTGCCTACGTGTTTGCTTAAAACCTGTAATATCTTTAACCTTTACCAGTCCTAATGAAAGGTTGACAGTTTCTCGCTACACTAATGCTGCCTGACCACCTGCTTTTTTCCAATATATCCGAATTTTATTTCAGATTTCCACCCTCTACAGTATTTTCCATTTGTTTTCCTACTGTCTGCTGTATATACAAAGTAGGAGCCGAAGTAGGCCATTTGGCCTAAACTCTGGTGGAAACAAGCTCAGTCTGTCTAACTTTTCCTTATAAGACGACCTGCTCATTCCAGGTATGAATCTAATAACATTCCATTGAACTGCTTCCAATGCATTTACATCCATCCTTAAATAAGGAAACCAAAACTGTACTCAATATTCCCTATACAACTGAAGCATAACATCCTGTTATGTTCAATTCGTCTCATGATAAAGAGATTGGCCTTCGGAATGCTGTGCTTATGGGAGTGTACAGCCTGTTCACCTGCTTCCTCATCCACACTGACAATTTGCAGAGGGTGGGTGCATATTTGAAGGTGACCTCATCATTCTCCAATCGACTCGAGCGTTAATGATTGACAAGGAAGAACAGCCACTCAGCAGCGAGGAGGGTGGGAAAACAGTTCAGGTGTGGGTGGGAAACCAATCAGCGGCTGGACCCGGATGATTGGCAGAAAGCTGAAGACGATTGCTGACAGAAGAGGCGGGAACAATAGAATTGACGCTTGTTCGATCCAATCAGATCGGGAGGCAATGGGAACCACGGAAAACAGTCCAATCAGATTTGAGTTCAGTTTGATTGACGGGAGTGAAGTCCAGGCGGGCCTTTGGGGAAACTAAGGTATGATTGGTTGTCTATGGATGATTGACGGCTGCGTTGGCCAATGGGCAGAGGGTCAGTACAGTCCTGGCCCAGGGTGGGAGCGGAAGCGCAGGCCGCAGGCCCTGGGAGGGAGTGAATCCCGGAGCCGCACCATGGGGAACCGGGGGATGGAGGATCTCATCCCGCTCGTCAACAAACTGCAAGACGCTTTCAGCTCGATCGGCCAGAGCTGCAACCTCGACCTGCCGCAGATCGCAGTGGTGGGCGGGCAGAGCGCCGGCAAAAGCTCGGTGCTGGAGAACTTCGTCGGCAGGTGGGAGGCCGGAGACAGACAGGGCCTGTGGGGGGGGGGGGGACAGACAGACAGGGCCTGGGGGGGGGGGGGGGGTGGGGGACAGACAGACAGACAGGGCCTGGGGGGGGGGGGGGGGGGGGTGGGGGGGGGGGGACAGACAGACAGGGCCTGGGGGGGGGAGAGGGAGGGAGGGAGAGACAGACAGACAGGGCCTGTGGGGGGGGGGGGAGACAGACAGACAGACAGGGCCTGGGGGGGGGAGAGGGAGGGAGAGACAGACAGACAGACAGGGCCTGGGGGGGGGGGGTGTGGGGAGACAGACAGACAGACAGGGCCTGGGGGGGGGGGGGTGTGGGGAGACAGACAGACAGACAGGGCCTGTGGGGGGGGGGGACAGACAGACAGACAGGGCCTGTGGGGGGGGGTGGGGGACAGACAGACAGACAGGGCCTGTGGGGGGGGGGGGGGGACAGACAGACAGACAGGGCCTGTGGGGGGGGGTGGGGGACAGACAGACAGACAGGGCCTGTGGGGGGGGGGTGGGGGACAGACAGACAGACAGGGCCTGTGGGGGGGGGTGGGGGACAGACAGACAGACAGGGCCTGTGGGGGGGGGTGGGGGACAGACAGACAGACAGGGCCTGTGGGGGGGGGGGGGGACAGACAGACAGACAGACAGACAGGGCCTGGGGGGGGGGGTGGGAGACAGACAGACAGACAGGGCCTGGGGGGGGGGGGTGGGGGACAGACAGACAGACAGGGCCTGGGGGGGGGGGGGGGGAGACAGACAGACAGACAGACAGGGCCTGGGGGGGGGGGGGGAGACAGACAGACAGACAGACAGACAGGGCCTGGGGGGGGGTGGTGGGAGACAGACAGACAGGGCCTGGGGGGAGGGGGGTGTGGGGAGACAGACAGACAGGCAGGGCCTGTTGGGGGGGGGGGGGGGGGAGAGACAGACAGACAGACAGGGCCTGTGGGGGGGGGAGACAGACAGACAGGGCCTGTGGGGGGGGGGGGGGGGGGGAGACAGACAGACAGGGCCTGGGGGGGGGGGGGGGGAGACAGACAGACAGGGCCTGGGGGGGGGGAGAGGGAGGGAGGGAGAGACAGACAGACAGGGCCTGGGGGGGGGAGAGGGAGGGAGGGAGAGACAGACAGACAGGGCCTGGGGTGGGGGGGGGGGAGACAGACAGACAGGGCCTGGGGGGGGAGAGGGAGGGAGAGACAGACAGACAGGGCCTGGGGGGGAGGGGGGTGGAGACAGACAGACAGGGCCTGGGTGGGGGAGACAGACAGGGCCTGGGGGGGGGAGACAGACAGGGCCTGGGGGGGGGAGGGAGGGAGGGAGAGACAGATAGACAGAAGGCCTGGGGGGGTGGGGAGTAGAAAGAGAGACAGGGACTGGGGAGAAGGAGGGTGGGAGAGTCAGAACCCCAGGAGAGGGTGACACAGGGTCCCAGGAGTCGAGGGAGTGCGAAAGAGAGTGAGAGAGAGAGACGCGGCATTGGGAGGAGAGAGTGATTGTGACAGACAAGGTGGGGGCAAGTGAGCCTGGGCCTGGGGTGAATGAGAGAAAGATACAATAAGTATCATAAGAGAGGAAGCACTGGAGAGACTGACATCCTTGAAGGCGGATAAATCACCAGGGCTAGATGGATTGTATCCTCGGATGTTTAAGGAGGCCCAGGAGGAAATAAGAGAATGCTCTGAGGATGCTTTTCCAATCCTCACTAGATGCAGGCAGGGTACCAGAGGATTGGAGGTCTGTGAACGTTGTAACAATATTTAAAAAGGGTGCAAGGGATAGGCCAGAAAGTTATGGGCCGGTCAGTCTGACTTCAGTTGTGGGCAAATTATTGGAATTAATTCTGAGACAGGTAAACTGTCACTTAGAAAGGTACAGATTAATCAGAGATAGTCAGCATGGTTTTGTTAGGGGAAGATCGTGTTTTACTAATTTAATAGAATTTTTTGAGGAAGTAACCAGGAGGATTGATGAGGGCAGTGTAGTGGATGTGGCCTACATGGATTTCAGAAAGACATTTGATAAAGTCCCACATGGCAGACTGGTTAGGAAAGTGAAATCTCTTGGGATACAGGGTAAGGTGGTGAGTTGGATCCAAAATTGGCTCAGCGACAGGAAACAAAGGGTAATGATTGATGGATGTTTTTGCGAATGGAAAACTATTTCCAGTGGCGTTCCACAGGGGCTCAGTGTTAGGGCCTTTGCTGTTTGTTATATATATTAATGACTTGGACTAAAATATGGGAGGTATGACTGGGAAATTTGCAGATGACACCATGTAGTTGGATTGTGAAGAGGATAGCTGTTGTCTCCAGAATGATGTCAATGGTTTGGTTGAGTGAGTGGAAAAGTGGCAGATGGAATTCAATCTGGGGAAGTTCGAAGTAATGCATTTGGGGAGGACAAACAAAGCAAGGGAATGCACAATAAATAGAAGGGGTAAAGGAAGTGAGAGACCTTGGAGTGCATGTCGACAGGTCCCTGCAGATGGCAGGACTGGTGAATAAGGTGGTAAAGAAAGCATATGGAGTGCTTTCCTTTACTGGACGAGGTATTGAATACAAAAGCAGGGATGTAATGCTGGAACTGTATAAAATGCTGGTTAGGCCACAGCTGGAATTTTGTGTACAGTTCTGGTCACATTACAGGAAGGACATGATTGCTCTGGAGAGAGTACAGAGGAGATTTACAAGAATGTTGCCAGGGCTTGAAAATTGCAGCTATGAGGAGAGATTGGATAGGCTGGGTTTTCCTTAGAACATAGGAGGCTGAGGAGTGACCTAATTGAGGTGTACAAAATTGAGGGTCTTAAATAGAGTAGGCAGGAAAGGCCTGTTTCTGCTAGCTGAGGGGTCAATTACCAGGGGGCATAGATTGAGGGTGATTGGTAGAAAGATTAGAGGGGACAGGAGGAAAAACTTTTTCACCCAGAGGGTGGTGAGTGTCTGGAATTCACTGCCTAAGCTGGTGGTTGAGGCTGAATCGCTCAACCCATTTAAAAAGATCTGCATCTGAAGTGCTGTAACCTGCAGGGTTAGGACCAGGTACTGGAAAGTGGGATTAAAAATGAGCAGCTAGTTAGTTCCTCTTCCCTTTTTTGGCTGCTGCAGACACAATAGGCTGAATGGTCTATCTGCAATGTAACTTTTCTATGGTTGTAGGAGCTGTCAGCTCAACTGGCCCACTGCTGCCTTGCATGTATCCTTACTTAACACTGGGGTCAATGCTGCATTTGAGCAGTATCCAGGTTTGGAACAGATTCTGTTAATATTGAAAGGAGGCTTAATTTCTGGTTGAGAATAAGAGACTTGCAGAGGAGGATCGAGTGTTTGAGCAAGGTCTAGGGAAGATAACGCTGAGGAGGAAGTGGTGAAAAGAACTGTACTCCAATGGAGAGCAGCTTGAGTTGTTTTCTCCCACTGGTGCAACTTGTTCCCTGTGCTGTGTTTGCTTGAAATAGGCTTGGGGATTGGATTAGGCAACAGTGACAGGTGCTACATAAAGGCTTACAATGAGGTTCACAGGGGTCTGATTTAGGTATGACGCGAGGGAGGGGGTGACGGAGTGTGTTGGGGGGAGGGTGAGGAAGGTGTTGGAGCGACAGGAGGGATTTTGGCGGGGTTGGGGGGGGGGGGCGTTGGGCAGGAAAGGGCCGGCAGGGAGAAAGGGGGAGAGGGACGGCGGGGAGGGGGACAACTTAGTGCCAGTCCTGCTCGGAGCAATAGGCGCATTTGCTCATTGTGAATATCCATTACGCATCAGAGTGGTTTGTGATTGGTCAACAACTGCTGTGCCAAATGTTACAACACATTCTGAGCACCCTGTTGGTTATACACTGTCCGTTGGTGAATGGATCCATGTAATAATGTGTACAGGGCTCAAGTTGTACCCCCCCTCCATCATCCACAGCTTCACTCCCTCCTGCCCCAGCCTCTCCCATCTACTCTCAATTCCTCCCCACATCATTAAGCTTCTACAGTTGGTGAAGAGCAGTATAAACTAAGTTCTGCTCAATTCTGCTTTCTCTTTTCAATCTGTTAACTGCTGCTTTGTAGCTTCTGAGGTCTAGTTTGAGTGAAAGCTCCCTGTGTACAGTATGAATGTCCTCCTGATTCTGTACTATATACAGAGTGTTATCAGAAACATGGGGATATTATACCGCGTATTCTGTACTGTCTCGGAGTTTCTGCAGATGTCCTCTCGCTTCTGATTGGTGATTCTTGGTGGTCACTAATAAGTGCAAGAAATGCTCATTGCTGTCTTTATTTTCAGGGATTTCCTTCCTCGTGGCTCTGGAATTGTCACTCGCCGGCCACTCGTCCTGCAGCTCATCAATGCAAAAACGGGTAAGTGTACCTCCTGGGTGTTGCCATGGTTTGGAGACAGCAGTGCATGTAACTGGTCAGTGACTTACAACTAACTAGATGTTTAAAGTCCAACTGGCTCTCTCAAATAGCCGACCCCTTCCTCCCCCGTCCCCACCACCGCCGACCCCTTCCTCCCCCCTCCCCAACACCGCTGACCCCTTCCTCCTCACCGTCGCCGACCCCTTCCTCCCCCCTCCCCACCGTCGCCGACCCCTTCCTCCCCCCTCCCCACCACCGCCGACCCCTTCCTCCCCCCTCCCCACCACCGCCGACCCCTTCCTCCGCCCTCCCCACCACCGCCGACCCCTTCCTCCGCCCTCCCCACCACCGCCGACCCCTTCCTCCGCCCTCCCCACCACCGCCGACCCCTTCCTCCCCCCCTCCCCCACCGTCGCCGACCCCTTCCTCCCCCCTCCCCACCGTCGCCGACCCCTTCCGAACACATCTCCCTCTTAACACAATCGATGCTGTGGTCACCGTGTACTGTTCAAATTCTTTCATAGGATGTGGGTATCGCTGGAAAATCCAGCGTTTGTTGCTCACCCCTAATTGAGTGGCCATTTTAGAGGGCAGTTAAAAGTCAACTACATTGCTGGGGGTCTGGAGTCACATGTAGGTCAGACCAGGTATGGATGGCAGGTTTCTGTCCATAAAGGGCAAACAGTGAAGTTTCAGAGTCACCATCACTGAGAGAGGCTCACGATTCCAGCTGCCCATGTCCCATGGCCTGGGCCTCTAGAGTTTTGGTCATGTTGTTACCACTGTGCCATTGTCTCTCTCTTTGTTCCTTCCCCCCCGAGGTGTTTCTTATAAGATCAAAAGGAATAGGAGCAGCACTTGGTTGTTCAGCTCCTTCGGCCTGCTCTACAATTCAGTAAGATCATGGCTGATCTGATTGTGGCATTAACTTCCAGTCTCCCGCTCAGACTCGCTCTTTATCCTCTCTCCGCAGTCTCCCTCTCAGACTCGCTCTTTATCCTCTCTCCGCAGTCTCCCTCTCAGACTCGTTCTTTATCCTCTCTCCGCAGTCTCCCTCTCAGACTCACTCTTTGTCATCTCTCCGCAGTCTCTCCCTCAGACTCGTTCTTTATCCTCTCTCCGCAGTCTCCCTCTCAGACTCGCTCTTTGTCATCTCTCCCTCAGACTCGCTCTTTATCCTCTCTCCGCAGTCTCCCTCTCAGACTCGCTCTTTATCCTCTCTCCGCAGTCTCCCCCTCAGACTCGTTCTTTATTCTCTCTCCGCAGTCTCCCTCTCAGACTCGCTCTTTATCCTCTCTCCGCAGTCTCCCTCTCAGACTCACTCTCTATCCTCTCTCCGCAGTCTCCCTCTCAGACTCGTTCTTTATCCTCTCTCCGCAGTCTCCCTCTCAGACTCACTCTTTGTCATCTCTCCGCAGTCTCTCCCTCAGACTCGTTCTTTATCCTCTCTCCGCAGTCTCCCTCTCAGACTCGCTCTTTGTCATCTCTCCCTCAGACTCGCTCTTTATCCTCTCTCCGCAGTCTCCCTCTCAAACTCGCTCTTTGTCATCTCTCCCTCAGACTCGCTCTTTATCCTCTCTCCGCAGTCTCCCTCTCAGACTCGCTCTTTATCCTCTCTCCGCAGTCTCCCCCTCAGACTCGTTCTTTATCCTCTCTCCGCAGTCTCCCTCTCAGACTCGCTCTTTATCCTCTCTCCGTAGTCTCCCTCTCAGACTCACTCTTTATCCTCTCTCCGCAGTCTCCCTCTCAGACTCGCTCTTTATCCTCTCTCCGCAGTCTCCCGCTCAGACTCGCTTTTTATCCTCTCTCCGCAGTCTCCCTCTCAGACTTGCTCTTTATCCTCTCTCCGCAGTCTCCCTCTCAGACTCGCTCTTTATCCTCTCCGCAGTCTCCCTCTCAGACTCGCTCTTTGTCATCTCTCCGCAGTCTCCCTCTCAGACTCTTTCTTTATCCTCTCTCCGCAGTCTCTCCCTCAGACTCTCTCTTTATTCTCTCTCCGCAGTCTCTCCCTCAGACTCGCTCTTTATCCTCTCTCCGCAGTCTCCCTCTCAGACTCGCTCTTTATCCTCTCTCCGCAGTCTCTCCCTCAGACTCGCTCTTTATCCTCTCTCCGCAGTCTCCCTCTCAGACTCACTCTTTATCCTCTCTCCGCAGTCTCTCCCTCAGACTCGCTCTTTATCCTCTCTCCGCAGTCTCCCTCTCAGACTCGCTCTTTATCCTCTCTCCGCAGTCTCCCTCTCAGACTCGTTCTTTATCCTCTCTCCTCAGTCTCCCTCTCAGACTCGTTCTTTATCCTCTCTCCGCAGTCTCCCTCTCAGACTCGCTCTTTGTCATCTCTCCGCAGTCTCTCCCTCAGACTCGTTCTTTATCCTCTCTCTGCAGTCTCCCTCTCAGACTCGCTCTTTGTCATCTCTCCCTCAGACTCGTTCTTTTTCCTCTCTCCGCAGTCTCCCTCTCAGACTCGTTCTTTATCCTCTCTCCGCAGTCTCCCTCTCAGACTCGCTCTTTATCCTCTCTCCGCAGTCTCCCTCTCAGACTCGCTCTTTATCCTCTCTCCGCAGTCTCCCTCTCAGACTCGCTCTTTGTCATCTCTCCGCAGTCTCTCCCTCAGACTCGTTCTTTATCCTCTCTCCGCAGTCTCCCTCTCAGACTCGCTCTTTGTCATCTCTCCCTCAGACTCGCTCTTTATCCTCTCTCCGCAGTCTCCCTCTCAGACTCACTCTTTATCCTCTCTCCGCAGTCTCCCCCTCAGACTCGTTCTTTATCCTCTCTCCGCAGTCTCCCTCTCAGACTCGCTCTTTATCCTCTCTCTGCAGTCTCCCTCTCAGACTCACTCTTTATCCTCTCTCCGCAGTCTCCCTCTCAGACTCGCTCTTTATCCTCTCTCCGCAGTCTCCCTCTCAGACTTGTTCTTTATCCTCTCTCCGCAGTCTCCCTCTCAGACTCGCTCTTTATCCTCTCTCCGCAGTCTCTCCCTCAGAATCGTTCTTTATCCTCTCTCCGCAGTCTCTCGTTCAGACTCGCTCTTTATCCTCTCTCCGCAGTCTCTCCCTCAGACTCGGTCTTTATCCTCTCTCCGCAGTCTCCCTCTCAGACTCGTTCTTTATCCTCTCTCCACAGTCTCTCCCTCAGACTAGTTCTTTATCCTCTCTCCGCAGTCTCCCTCTCAGACTCGCTCTTTATCCTTTCTCCGCAGTCTCCCACTCAGACTCGTTCTTTATCCTCTCTCAGCAGTCTCCCTCTCAGACTCGCTCTTTATCCTCTCTCCGCAGTCTCCCTCTCAGACTCACTCTTTATCCTCTCTCCGCAGTCTCCCGCTCAGACTCGCTCTTTATCCTCTCTCCGCAGTCTCTCCCTCAGACTCGCTCTTTATCCTCTCTCCGCAGTCTCTCCCTCAGACTCGTTCTTTATCCTCTCTCCGCAGTCTCTCCTTCAGACTCGCTCTTTATCCTCTCTCCGCAGTCTCTCCCTCAGACTCGTTCTTTATCCTCTCTCCACAGTCTCTCCCTCAGACTAGTTCTTTATCCTCTCTCCGCAGTCTCCCTCTCAGACTCGCTCTTTATCCTTTCTCCGCAGTCTCCCACTCAGACTCGTTCTTTATCCTCTCTCAGCAGTCTCCCTCTCAGACTCGCTCTTTATCCTCTCTCCGCAGTCTCCCTCTCAGACTCACTCTTTATCCTCTCTCCGCAGTCTCCCGCTCAGACTCGCTCTTTATCCTCTCTCCGCAGTCTCCCTCTCAAACTCGCTCTTTATCCTCTCTCCGCAGTCTCCCTGCGGTCTCTTGGGTCCTGTGTTTTAACTCGTGTAGCTCTCTGCTAAACAATGGTTTGAATGCAATTTGAACCCAGGACATCTTTTGTGTTCCTACTAGCAACCTAAAGTGTGAATCACACCGCTGGACCAATGAGTGCACTAAGGATGTAATTTTGGTTTGAAGCGAAGTCGGTGGGATTTTCATAGTAATTTTTGAAAAGGCTGTAATCCTCCTGTCTATCTGAAGGGTCCTTAATCGTATTTGAGTGCTCAAGGTACTAGATCTCTGACTACACCTGTGTAATGGTTTGCTTCCTCTTGCAGAGCATGCCGAGTTTCTGCACTGCAAAGGGAAGAAATTTACAGATTTTGATGAGGTTCGGCAGGAAATTGAAGCTGAGACGGACAGAGTTACTGGGAGCAATAAAGGGATCTCGTCAATTCCCATCAACCTGAGGGTGCATTCCCCACATGGTGAGTGGGGCCTTCAAACTGCTTGATCAACGCTAGGCGACGAGGGTTATTTGAGATCTTGCAGAATACGGGTGGTGCTTGTAAGCTGTGATCCCCTCTGTTTATTGTGCATTCACAAACTACTCAATGAGAGGAGGTATAGTCACCAGAACTACAACAAGCCCTGAGGGAGCAGTGTCAACAGATACTCGCAGCTGTAACTAAGCTACATCCTGGAGTCCCAGTGACTGCAGCCTTGATGGTTCGGGTCTTGTGGCCTTTTGGATAGGGTGTGTCACTCTGCTGTCACCTGGTCCCAGCTCCTGTCATTCCATGAACAACACCCAGCTTTCCAGGGGCTCATGCAGATCTGCCTGTAATTCAAACCTGTAGCTGCTGAGCAACAAACACACTGAATTATTTTGATTTCAGGTGAAGGTGGGGGTGGGGTTCAGTATTTTGCAGGAAAATGTTTTCCTTTGCTTGGTTTTTCTATAATTATTGGTCCTAATTCAGTCTTTTCACTTGCCTTTTTTTTTTTGCTAGTGTTAAATCTGACATTGATTGATTTACCGGGTATCACCAAGGTGCCAGTTGGTGATCAGCCAGCTGATATCGAGCACCAGATCAAAGAAATGATCATGCAGTTTATCAGCAAAGAGAACTGCCTCATCCTGGCTGTCACTCCAGCAAACTCTGACCTCGCCAACTCAGATGCACTCAAGATTGCCAAGGAGGTTGACCCACAAGGTAAGTCTTCTGGTTCCAACATTCCTGTTCCCACAGGATAGGGAAAGGCATTGGATAGACAATCATCACTTCTGGAAAAACATTGGTGTTCTTGAAGTTCTTTGAAGTGACTGTAAAACCTGCAGACTTGCCATCACACCAGGCCTAGATTTACCCTATGTCTGTATCTCCTGAGCCAAAATTAAGCGTGTTGGAAGAAATTCTAAGTTCTAACACAGCAGAGTCATCTCATCCTCAGGAATATGCAGCAGTTTATTCATGGTCCTATGGCTGGATTAGCTGAGACAAGTATTCTGAGGCTCCAGTCACTTTCTTACCTAAGTGCTAGGCTGACTGGTGACTTCTGTGTTTTTACTGTCATTGTACCTGAGCTTATAATCTAAAATCTACATGTGGCTATTGATTGTAGAACTGAAAATGATGTTTAAACTGCACTGAGAGGAAGTTGCTTTTTAACGTTGGTTCATAGATGCAAAAAGTTAATTGTTTGCATTTTTAACTTCAATTAGTGGGACTGATCCCCTTATTCTATGTTGTTTGGATAATCAAGTCTCTAAAGCTCTCCTCTCTGCACAGGTTTAAGGGTCATTGGTGTGATTACAAAGTTGGATCTAATGGATGAAGGGACTGATGCCCGCGACATACTGGAAAACCGGCTCCTTCCTCTTCGCAGGGGTAAGTTCAGCACAGGCCATCAGTTCATTTGGATTATGCCAGTGTTTATATTCCACACAAACCTCCTCTCTGGCCCCATCATTATAACCTTCTGTTCCTTTCTCCCTCATGTACTTTCCCTTACGTGTCTAAGCTGCTCCCTGTGGTAACAAGTTCCACATTCTCACCACCACCTGGTGAAGAACTTTCTCCTGAATTCGTTATTGGATTTATTAGTGACTCTAATATTTAAGGCCCCTGGTTCTGGTCTTGGCTTCAAGTGGAAACATCATCTCTACATCTATTCAATCAATCCCCTACATAATCTTAAACACCTCTATCAGTCTTCTCTTTTGTAAAGAAATTAATTCCAGCCTTTTCAATTCTTCCTGATGTCCATAATCTCTCAGTTCTTTTAAATCTCTTTTGCACCTTCTCTAGTGCCTCAATAACCAAAATATATAAATCCTTCTCCGTGTCACTGACATTTACCACAGTCGCTTGGTAGTACAGCACTTGAATCTTGCTGAAGAGAGAGATATTTTGCTGAAGCTTTTCATCGTGCACTCATCAGCACAAACACAAGTGCCAAATTTCAAATGATCACAGTTCATACTACAGGAGAGAAGGGTGCTGATTGGTTGACAAGTCAGCTCTGGTCAAGACGTTGCCATGGACAAAGCAAACAGGGAACTATAGGCTCCCCAAACGCCTGAGAAATTCAAAAAGAGGCGCAAGGCTTGGACGTATTCCTTTTTGCATACATGAATGGTGGTGGACAATTAAACAACTCACGGGAGGAGGAGGCTGCACAAATACCCCCATCCTCAAATGATGGGGGGGCCGAGCGCATCAGTGCAAAAGATAAGGCTGAAACATTCACAACGATCTACAGCCAGAAGTGCCAAATGGATGATCCATCTTGGTCTCTTCCAGAGGCCCCCTGCATCACAGGTGCCAGTCTTCAGCCAATTCAGTTCACTCCACATGATATCAAGAAGCGGCTTAAGGCACTGGATACTGCGAAGGCTATGGGCCCTGACAATATTCCGGCAATAGTACTAAAGGTCTTTGCTCCAGAGCTAGCCACACCAAGAACTAGCCAAGCTGTTCAGGTACACTTACAACACTAGCATCTACCAGGCAATGTGGAAAATTGCGCAGGCATGTTCTCCACACAAAAACCACAACAGATCCAACGCGGCCAATTACTGCCCCATCAGTCTGCTCTCAATCATTAGCAAATTGATGGAAGGGGTCGTCGGCAGCACTATCAAGTGACACTTAGCAATAAACTGCTGACTGATGCTCAGTTTGGGCCTTGCCAGTGTCACTTAGCTTATTACCTCAATACAGCCTTGGTTCATATATGGGCAAAAAGGCTGAACTCCTGAGGTGAGGTGAGAGTGACTACCCTTGACATCAAGGCAGCATTTGACCGAATGTGGCATCAAAGAGCCCTAGCAAAACTGGAGTCATTGGGAATCGGGGAAAATTCTCCATGGGTTGGAGTCATACCTAGCACAAAGGAAGATGGTTGTGGGTTGTTGGAGGTCAATCGTCTTGGTCCCCGGAAGTCACTGCAGGAATTCCTCAGGTCGTGTCCTGGGCCTAACCATCTTCCGCTGCTTCATCAATGACTTTCTCTTCTTCATAGGGTCAGAAGTGGGGATGTTCACAGATTGTGCAACGTTGAGCACCATTCATGACTCTTCAGCAATGTTCAGGCAACAGATAATAAGTGGCAAGTAACTTCATGCCAGGGTAGTAACCATCTCCAACAAGAGAGAATCTAACCATGGCCCCTTTGACATTCAGTGGCATTACCGTCACTGAATCCCTCACTATCAACATCCGAGGGGTTACCATTGACCATAAATTGGACTGGATTAACCATATAAATACTGTGGCTACAAGAGCAGGTCAGAGACTAGGAATCCTGCAGCGAGTAATTCACCACCTGACTCCCCAGAACCTGTCGACTATTTACAAGGCACAAGTCAGGTGTGTGATAGAATACTCTCCAGTTGCCTGGATGAGTGCAGACAACAGAAGCTGGGCACCATCCAGGTCGAAGCAGCTCGCTTCATTAGCATCCCATCCACAAACATTCACTCCCTCCACTACTGACGCACAGTAGCAGCAGTGTGTACCATCTACAAGATGCACTGCGGCATCTCACTAAGGCTCCTTTGACAGCACCTTCCAAACCTGTGACCTCTACCACCTAGAAGGGCAAGGGCAACAGACGAATGGGAACAGCACCAGCTGCAAGTTCCCCTCAAGCTGATAAGCATGTCTGCACGGGATTTCTTGAAAGCAAGTTACAAAAGTTTGTTAGACTTGCTTAATGGTAACATGCTGCTTTGTGATGTATATGATCAGATTCGTCCTTATGGCTCGTTACATCCATGCATGTATGGACTGCTGAAGACTCAAGTCATATCCCATTATTATGAATAACCAGCTCTACACAGATGAACTGACCAGATGCTTGACTTGAATTACTACAGCCAGGTCTTAGTGAGTTTTCCCAAATATACAGTGAATGATTCCTTTACCTTCGTGAAGACTAATTATGACCTACATATTGTTAGCGAACATACTTCTGAAGGAAACCATTGATATTAGCATCATGTTTTTTATCACGGCAGTATAGATGCAGTGCCATTTTCCCAATCTGGATTCATTGAACTTATGAACTTAGCAACTCACGCAGTCACGTTCTGTTTTGATAACACCATGTACGGCAAATAAATGGGGTCGCCATTGGATCCCCTTGCTAACATTTTTGTTGGGTTTCCACGAAAAACTTGCTTTTGACAGAATGAGCCCTAACCACCTACCTTGTGCATATTTCTGATATACAGATAATACATTTGTGATTTGTGAATCTGCAGCTACATGTAAGGATTTCCTTACACACTTTAATATACTCCATCCCACACTTCAGTTTACTTTTGAGATGGAACAGTCTAACACATTCCATTTCCTCAACGTGCTAATGGGTTCTGCACTACAACCTACTGCAATCTTACCTTCACCGGCCAATATATCATCAGGATTTGTATAGCTTCGCATGCTATAAGATTGGCCCTATTAGTAATTTTGTAAATGGGGCTCTAGCCCTAGCTCATCTTGCAAGCTTGGAGTGTTTGATGTTGGCAATGAGTGTCTGAAATAGGAAGTGTTTCAATTCTCAGTACCAGCAACCTGTATTTAATGATTACAAATGCCAAAAAAGGTTTTAGTTAAAATGGCAATCTGTTCACCTATACCTGTACCTAGGCTGTAACCATGATATTCCATTCCTTGCAGGCTACATTGGCGTGGTGAACAGAAGCCAGAAAGATATTGATGGTAAGAAGGATATCCGTGCAGCCCTGGCGGCTGAGAGGAAGTTTTTCCTGTCTCACCCCTCATACCGGCACATGGCTGATCGTATGGGGACCCCACACTTGCAGAAGATACTGAATCAGGTGAGGGACTGGGCAAAGCTGTGTGTTTCCCAGCACGTATGCTCTTGCCTGGGGGCATGGAAGGGTACACTGACTATGCTCATCTATTATTGGCACATGAGCACCTGAATTTTTTGATAACTTCTTCCTTGAAGGCGCTGACTGTGCGAGCCAGGATAAAGTTCCATAGTTGCAAACCTGCTGACAAGGATGGTGCTGTTGTCTGGCATACTGACCTCAACCTCACAGAGGCTGAGTGCCAACTCTCAGACACTTCCTCCTCCCTCCCCCTGGACCATGACCCCACCACCAAACATCAAGCCATTATTTCCAGGACTGTCACTAACCTCATCTCTTCTGGAGATCTTCTGTCCACAGCTTCCAAGCTCATAGACTCAAGCCCGGACAGCCCATTTCTACCAAAATCCACAAACAGGACTATCCCGGTAGACCAATGGTGTCAGCCTGTTCCTGCCCAACAGAACTCATTTCTTCCTATCTTGACTCCATTTCTGTCCCCTTATCATGTCTCTTCCCACCTATATCCACAATTCCTCTGATACCCTATGTCATATCAACAATTCTAGTTCCCTGGTCCTAGCCCCCTCCTCTTCAGTATGGATGTCCAACACCTCCATCCCCCACCAGGATGGGCTGAGGGCTCTCCACTTCCTTAAACAGAGGCCCGAACAATCCCCGTCCATCACCACTCCTCTGTCTGGTTGAACTTGTTCTGTCTCTAAACAATTTCTTCTTAAATTTGTTTCACTTCCTCCAAATAAAAGGTGTGGCTATGGGTACTCACATGGGCCCCAGTTATGCCTGTCTCTCTATGGGGTATGTGGAACATTCCTTGTTCCAGTCCTACTCGGGCCCCCTCCCACAACTCTCTTTTTTGGGTACATCGATGGCTGTTTTGGTGCCACTTCATGCTTTACTCAGGAGCTGCAAAAATTTATCAATTTTGCTTCCAATTTCCACCCGTCTCTCACCTTCACATGGTCCATCTCCGACACTTCCCTTCCCTTCCTTGACCTCTGTCTCCATTTCTGGTGATAGACTGTCCACCTATATTCATTACAAACCCACCGACTCCCACAACTACCTCGACTACAGCTCCTCACACCCTGCTTCCTGTAAGGACTCCATCCCATTCTCTCAGTTCCTTCGCCTCCGTCGCATCTGTTCTGATGATGCTACCTTCAAAAACAGTTCCTCTGACATGTCCTCCTCCTTCCTTAACCGAGGTTTTCCACCCACAGTGGTTGACAGGGCCCTTAACCGTGTTCAACCCATCTCCTGCGCCTCTGCCCTCACACCTTCCCCTCCCTCCCAGAAACATGTTAGGGTCCCCCTTGTCCAAACTTTTCACCCCACCAGCCTCCGCATTCAAAGGATCATCTTCCATTATTTGTGCCAACTCCAGCATGATGCCACCACCAAACACATCCCCCCCACCCCCCCACCACTGTCGGCATTCCGTAGGGACCGTTCCCTCCGGAACACCCTGGTCCGCTCCTCCGTCACCCCCAACACCTCATTCCCCTCTCACGGCACCTTCCAATTGCAATCGGAGAAGGTGCAACACCTGCCCCTTTACCTCTTCCCTCCTCACTGTCCAAGGGCCCAAACGCTCCTTTCTGATGAAGCAACGCTTCACTTGTACTTCCCTCAATCTAGTCTACTGCATTTGCTGCTCCCAGTGCATTTTCCTCTACATTTGGAAGACCAAATGCAGACTGGGTGACCGCTTTGTGGAACACCTTTGGTCTGTCCGCAAGCACGATCCAGACCTCCCTGTCGCTTGCCATTTCAACACACCACCCTGCTCTCTTGCCCACATGTCCGTCCTTGGCTTGCTGTATTGTTCCAGTGAAACTCAACACAAACTGGAGGAACAGCACCTCATCTTCCGACTAGGCACTTTACAGCCTTCCGGACTGAATATTGATTTCAACAACTTCAGGAAGTTAACACTCTCTCTTCACCACTTTCTTAATCCCTTTTTTAAAATGTATTTTTATTTTCTTTTTTATTCATTTATTCATTGTTTTATCCCTTTTTCTATCCTTTTTCTCAGCCATTGTCCCCTCCTCCTGCCCCACCCCCAAAGGGCTACCTGTTACTTGTTCCATGTTGTTCTTTCACAGAGTGCTGACCCTTGTTCTGTTATCAAATTCTGCTTTCTTACCTTTATGTCACTTTCAGCACCTTCTTTAGCCCTTACCGCTACCATTAACACTCCCTTTGTCATATGCTGATGACATCTTTGTCCATCTCTTCTTAGTCCCCACCTACCGCTGACCTTCTATCCTGCTTTACTTGCTCCACCCCCCTTAAACAGTATGAATTCCATCACATTCCTACTTCTCTTTAGCTCTGAAGAAGTCTTACGGACTTGAAATGTTACCTCTTTCTCTTTCCACAGATGCTGTCAGACCTGCTGAGTTTTTCCAGCGTTTTCTGTTTTTATTCCTTAGTTCGTACCTTGTTCAAAGGCCCAGACTTGTATGGTAAGCCTGTGCAGTGAATGACAGTGGTCTTTAGTAACTATCTTTGCTGTACCTGACCCACACACCAGCAATGTCCTGCCAGAGTTACTGGATGGTGATCAGGTGCTGGGACCCTGACTTCTGTTTCTGTCTGCTTCACTAACTCGATCGTGCTGATACTACACTGGGATCTCCTTGTCCGCCTACCCCAGAACTAAGCCTTAATGAGTTTGCACTGAAGACGGTGAATGGCCAATGTTTAAACCCTGCTTTTTGATACGTTCCTGAGTGTGTGTTCTGAAGCTGTTGGGCCCACTTTTGTTCACTTCTGTGGGGAAGAAGCCGTACATAGTTGAATAGTGTTGGCATGTTGTGAAGTGCTTTTAATGTCTGAGGTTTCACAATCCAATCACAGCAAGAGGTTGCAATTACAAGCAGAAAATGATTACATTTTTGGAGGGGGTGGGTGTTCACTGCGCTGTCATTAGTTGGCGTGGGCATGCACACTGGTCACTCATGGGCAGTGTGGGCACATGTATCAGTAGACAACGGTCAGGGTGATCTTCCAGTTAGTGCTGCTGCTGCAGTTTGTTTTTTCATTGTATTTTTATTTGTAACCCAGCAACTGACGAACCACATCCGTGAAACCTTGCCTGCGTTGAGGAACAAGTTACAGAGTCAGATGCTGTCCCTGGAGAAGGAGGTTGAGGAATATAAAAACTTCCGGCCAGATGATCCCACCAGGAAAACCAAAGCACTCCTCCAGTAAGTAGGGCAGGCACAAGCTAAGGGCTCACGGAGTTCTGCATTGAAGGGCAGTCAGCTGCTGCATGGTTTCCTGTCATCTGTGTTACCTGCCCATCTCGTATGTCTCCCCCTCCCCACCCTGCTGCTGTTGCCTGTGGATTGACCCTTTTGGGAAACTGTCCCAGAATTATGAGAGATAATCAGGATTCAGTTTGGTGCTGGAATGAGTGTAGTATAGCAGCTGCTGACACTTGCTCACCATCCAGCTGATAAACACATGTTACAATTACTTGGTAAATTTGGATGCTGTGCACCCACAGTTGATTGTTCTTCTCATTTCATCAGTGTCTTTAGTTCCTGATGCACCTATCCACATCTAAACATCTCTAATGGGAGCTTGTAGCATGAAGGCCATGGGCTGGGCGGCCTCTCTATGATCTTTCTATGTTTCTATTTTTCATTGTGTCAGTTCAGTGATAACACTCTTGCCTCTGAGTCAGGAGGTTGTAGGCTCAAGCCCAGAATAATCCAGACTAACAGTTGCATTGTTGGATTGAGGTGCTGGCCTTTTGGGCAAGCCATTCGATTAAGACCCTGTCTGCCTGTTCGTACAGACATTGAAGATTCCATGGCACTATTGTTAGAGCAGCAAGTGTCCTGGTCAACATTCCTCCTTTAACACACAATACCACCAAAAACAGCTTCATAACCTTATTGGTGTTAATGGGATCAGGCTGTGGAAAACGGTTATTGTATTTGCCTACATACAATCTCACTACTGTGTGGGAACAGAAGTCTCTCTTTCACTGCTCATTTTCTGGCCCTCAGGATGGTGCAACAGTTTGGGGTGGATTTTGAGAAGAGAATTGAAGGCTCGGGTGACCAGGTGGATACAGTGGAACTGTCTGGAGGTGCAAGAATTAACCGCATCTTCCACGAACGATTCCCATTTGAGCTGGTGAAGGTAAGGCACTGCTGGGGGAAACTAATGGCTATTTGAAGCATCCTCGATCAACGTTGGCCTGTTTCTGAGTTTTCCCTCCATCCCTTTTATCTCTGTCATAGTTGCTCAGCATTGTCATTGTGATTTGTATTCTCTATGTAGATGGAGTTTGATGAGAAGGAGCTGAGAAGAGAGATCAGCTATGCAATCAAAAATATCCATGGTGTCAGGCAAGTATTGTTGGCCACATGAACGTTGATAGTTGAAGGAGTACAGTTAGAATTAAACTCACTTTGGTGTGGGGAGAGGGAGAAGGTAAAAAAAAAGACTCTACATTTCAAGAGTCCAGAACCGTCTGGACCAGTGCATTGTCCACATAGCAAATGGTGCAGCGTTCCCTTTAAAAAGTTGATCTTTATGCGTGGCTGTTTTTTTTCCAGTGCACTATCCCATTAAATGTGGTTTCACAATATGTAACATCAGATATAGCCTGTGTGGCTGTGCACTGAAACAGCTTAAAGGAATGTTGATGATGGTCCATTTAACAGTGTATGGTGTAGTATGATTTGAACAGGGGCGTAGCTCAGATCAGTTGCTTAATGTGCAGGATTTATTTGTAGCAACTGAGTCATACTTATCTAGGGTTCAACTAAAAACCCCTAGATCAATTTCTCAGTCATAGTAAATGTGTTTGTAAAATGCCTCATACGACGTTCTCTATAAACACGGTACAGGTGAAGGTGGGTGCAGTAAGGGCAAAATAATCTTTTCCTCTTAAGTTGCACAGTTTTGGGTTGGGAATGTTGCTCTAACCAATAGTTACTGATCTTTCAATCGGGTTTGTGGGCAAGTAATCTAAGGAAGCTTTCCCGCCTCGCCTGTCCTCCCTGTTTAACACCTTTTTTATATTTGCACTGTTTTTGTCAGCCTTGTTTGTTTAGCTTCATTCATTCGAATGTGATGCAAGCCTGCGGGGGAGGGGCAGTGTGTGTGTGTGTGTGTGTGTGTGTGTGTGTGTGTGTGTGTGTGTGTGTGTGTGTGTGTGTGTGTGTGTGTGTGTGTGTGTGTGTGTGTGTGTGTGTGTGTGTGTGACTGCGGTAGGGAGGGGGGTGTCTGCGGGGTGGGATGGGGCCATGTGGGCCTGTGGTGGGGGAGGGGGCGCTGTGCGCCTGCGGGGGGGGTGGGGAGCAGTGTGCGTCTGCGGGAGGAGGGGGCGGTGTGAGGGGGAGGGGGGGGTGGAGTGGAGGGGGAGGGGGTGGGGTGGAGGGGGTTGGTGTGTGTCTGTTGGGGGGAGGGGAAGGGGCGGGGTGAGGGGGGGAGGGGGTTGGTGTTTGTCTGCGGGGGAGGGGAAGGGGCGGGGTGAGGGGGGGAAGAGACGGTGTGCGGGGTGGAGGGGGTTGGTGTGTGTCTGTTGGGGGGAGGGTAAGGGGCGGGGTGTGGGGTGGAGGGGGTTGGTGTGTGTCTGTTGGGGGGAGGGTAAGGGGCGGGGTGCGGGGTGGAGGGGGTTGGTGTTTGTCTGCGGGAGAGGGGAAGGGGCGGGGTGCGGGGTGGAGGGGGTTGGTTTGTGTCTGTTGGGGGGAGGGGAAGGGGCGGGGTGCAGGGGGGGAAGAGACGGTGTGCGGGGTGGAGGGGGTTGGTGTTTGTCTGCGGGAGAGGGGAAGGGGCGGTGTGCGGGAGGGAAGGGGCGGGGTGTGGGGTGGAGGGGGTTGGTGTGTGTCTGTTGGGGGGAGGGTAAGGGGCGGGGTGCGGGGTGGAGGGGGTTGGTGTGTCTGTTGGGGGGAGGGTAAGGGGCGGGGTGCGGGGTGGAGGGGGTTGGTGTGTGTCTATTGGGGGGAGGGGAAGGGGCGGGGTGCAGGGGGGGAAGAGACGGTGTGCGGGGTGGAGGGGGTTGGTGTTTGTCTGCGGGAGAGGGGAAGGGGCGGTGTGCGGGGGGGAAGGGGCGGGGTGCGGGGTGGAGGGAGTTGGTGTGTGTCTGTTAGGGGGAGGGGAAGGGGCGGGGTGCGGGGTGGAGGGGGTTGGTGTGTGGCCTGTGGAGTGGGCGTGTGCTCCCACAGAGTTAGGGAGACGTTGTGTTGTTCGTCTTGGTCCTTAAATCCAGTTAAAAGTCTTAATTGCCTTAAATTCCCCTGGGTGAATATATGATGCTGTATATAATTAAAGACCTGGATGGTCCCAGTTACTCTCTCTGCTGAGTGAGTTGATGGTTTGAGGTGAAGGCTGGGAAGTTTCTCTTCCTGATTGTGATCTGAACGATGAGCTGTGTGTGGTAGTGCAATAACATTCCTGCAAATTCCTGAAGACTGACCCACCTGCAGAACCAAAACCCAGCACATTTGGGAAATCAAATCAAAGTCCAACTAGATGCCTTGTAGAGACTTCGCTGGTCTTGTGTTCTTCCTCGTGTTGTGTTGACTTGCTTTTCCTTTTTGTTTTGCTTTTTATCTCTCCCTCCCCCTGGCTGTAGAACGGGGCTCTTCACCCCGGACTTGGCGTTTGAAGCAATAGTGAAAAAGCAGGTGGTGAAGCTGAAAGCACCGTGTTTGAAGTGTGTGGACATGGTTATCCAGGAGTTGGTAAACACAGTCAGACAGTGCACACTCAAGGTATCTCTGCCCTAGAGGCTCGCCTTGCCTTGCCTCGCACCAGCAGCTTATACTGTGTCATTGTGTGTGCATGATCTAACATTTAAACTGTCTGCTGTGCCGGAGGAGCAACCGGGTCACAGGGAACCAGGAACATATTGTGCCTGGATTAACCCATAGCCTCAGCTACCAGCTCCAGCACAGTGTGGAGAGTGCAAAGGACATGAGTCAATGATTCCTTTCTGTGTAACATCTTTGAGAGACGGAGAGAGACAGAGATGGGGGACCTGGCTGTTAATTGCAAATTGCACAGTCCTGGTCCCTCCCACCATTCCCTCCCCACCCCTGTCTGCTTTACCCTCCCTGCCCCTGGGTCCCTCCTCCTTGGTCCCCATCATCTCTCCCGTCCCTCCCCCGGGTCCCTGTCCCCCTGTTGTCCTGTTACCACCCGCCCCTCCCCTGGGTCCCCCTCTCCCCTCCTGTCCCTCCCCCTTGGTCCCCTTCTCCTGTCCCTCCCCCCGGGTCTCCCCACCCCATTCTCTCTCCGTCCCCCTCCCCCTCCCAAAACTGGGTCCCCTCCTCTCCTCTTCCACCCTCCACCACCACCCCCGGTGCATGAGTGCACTGAGGCAATGGATTGTGATGTCAGACACAGCCCTTATAGGTTTACTGATGTTCCCTTTGTCCGCTGAAGTGCCTGGAGATGTAGAACAGTTTAAATGTGTGCTTTACTGTAGAAACATAGTCCAAGAGAGAGAGAGTCTTCCTGAGTGTCGATGGAGACTGTGTATTTTTGTGTGTTGGGTTGATGCTAATTCACTAAGTTGACTCTCCCAAGTGTTTGAGCCCTGGTGCAGATACCTGAATTGCATAAACAGTAACGCATTAAACTTGCTGCGTGTTCCTTCAGCTGCTCCAGGGCATCATTCTGAATCCTGCCTCTTTCCTAGAATGGCCCAGGTAATGAACAGGTCACAATGTGGCCCTCTACCTGAGAAATGATTTAACTCTTGCCGTTACATTTGGGTAACTGAATTTATCTGAAGGTTTGTATTGTGGGGGGGTGTAATGGGCCAGAGCTGCACCTGCTCTGGTAATCTTTTAGTACAAAGAATATTCAGGTCCGTTGAAACTAGTCTAACAGCTGTCGTCTTAGTTTGAGTTAGTGACTTAAACCTTCAACCAGGTTAATCCAGTCCTGAAACAAATCTGGTGTCATGTTATTGGAGTGACTAGTTAAAGACACTGTCTTTTCAATATTTAGACAACTGGTGTCACAGGTTCTGAGCAATTTAGTCCTGGCACCAGCACTGAGAAAATTCTCCCTTCCTACGTACGTCCTGTTTTTGTTATATTTGCAATAGGTTGAATTTATTGTTTCAGTTGATTTCCTAAAAGGCCCCACCTCCCCCCGCCCCCCCCCAAAAAAAACCAAACTTTAAGCTAAAGGAACACAAAGCAGGTATAGTGGTTTGTGAGAAGTAATGGTGCATGCATTACTAAGCAGGGATAAGCAAACTGAGCAGACTGTGTCCTGTGCGAGTGCTGTGAGCTGGGAGGAGGATCACGTACTTGGTTTTCTGTAACACATCCTGTATTTGAACCAGTCGTACTGATACTGGAGGGTCACTGAGCTAAACAGCCTATCTGATGGTAGGAGGCTCCACTGAACAGCCAATGGTCGGGCAGTTGGCTGAGGGTGCAGCATTGCCCCCTTGGCTCTGCCCACTCCAGGCTCTGATCCACTATTACCTAGACAGTTGGAGCTGAAGGCAATTTGTATCTATTTATAATTTCCCCCTCTCTCCCACCCCAGGGGCACAGTTTGTGGCTGGTTTGTCTCCTTTAGTTATGCATTCGAGCCACTGCAGAAATGTTAATGGTGGGAAGTGAGCTCAGCATTTAAGTGCCGAGTTGCTCCTTGCTCCAGAAGCCTGGAAAATGACTCTCCCTCACTGGCCCCATGGTGCCTACACGGCCTGTCTCGGTTCAGTTTGCTGATCTTGATGATGGACATGCTAACTCTCTTGCATTCTGTCTATTTTTGTTTTCTTTCCCCTTCTATGTCTCTTGCTCGCTCTCTCTTGGTGTCTCCGTTTCCACATTGCCCCAATCCTGCCCCTATTTTCTCCGTTCTGTGCTTGCTGTGTGTAGGACGGGGCTCTTCACCCCAGACATGGCATTCGAAGCCATAGTGAAAAAGCAGGTGCACAAGTTGAAGGAGCCGTGCCTGAAGTGCATTGATATGGTGGTCTCCGAACTGGCGACTGTCATCAGAAAGTGTAGCGACAAGGTAACCTTAGTGCTGAAACTTATAAATTACTGAGCTGTTTAAAGTGAGGCTGCCTTTAGGGGCACTCACCCTCATTCATTCCAACTCTAACCATCTTCAGGGAGATGAGGGGACCAGGCAATGATCCAAATCCAGTGGGCAGATAGAGCAATTTAGCTGACTATACTGTTTAATAGTGGGCAATCCACATCTCAGTCATTACACACCTGGAGAAGCTGACTTCACATCTCAGAAGCAGCAGAGAGTCAGTAACATCATATTCTTGCAGCACGGAGGGATGGGTGGGGGGGTGGGGTAAGCTAGTGGGTGATAGGAATGTGTGAGTGGATAGTGAGCTGGGGCACAAGGGTGGGGCAGGTTGCAAGCCATGGGACGGGCGGGGTGGGAGGGTTCATGAGAGCTGCTGGTGGGGAGGAAGGGTGGGGGGGTGGTAGTGTGGTCACGAGAGCCAGGGGCGGTGGGGTGGGGAGGAGGCTGGGGTATATCTCATATTTGACAGTGGTCTTCTCTTTCTCTCTAGCCCTGGGACAAGGTTGTTTCTATAACTTTAAACTGAACCATAGAAATTTAATATCAAAATTTTTAAAACTCTTAAATATTCCCATTTTGATAATTTGCCCAAATGTTAATTTTGAGTTTAGGACAGAGGTCTGGCAGTTTAGTGGGTGCCATAGGGCAGCTTCTGAGTTTATCATTTGAACCAGCTGTAGCACTTTATTTTGCCCCACCTTTACACTTCCTATCTCAACTGCTGTCCCTCTTTTTGTGGTCCCGAGCTACCATTTCCTGCTCCCCCGAGGAGGAAGCTTGGGCTGTTTGGAGAGCGTCACTGTCCCAGCTCTGTGGTTAATTAAGAACGAGGTTTCTGATTGGCCAGCTTGACACTCTGCATCCTCTTTCACTGGCCTGAGCACTTGCTGCTCCTCTGTGCCGCTAGTATACCTCCGATCAGTTTGGGCTATCTCATTTCTGCTGCTCACATCTCTTCTAATCCGGACTTTCCCATTTTGACTATTCATGTAGTTTGGGCTTGGGGGCACTCTTTCCAAGGTTGTTGCTGAACCTTTCCTTGATATTCTCTGTACCACAGAGTGTGCCTGCTCACTCTGTACTTGCTGTCCTTAATCCTTGTTTATCTCTCTGTCTTGTCTGACTGCTGTTTGTTTTGGTTGTGATGAAGCTTTGAATAAAGCTGGACCCTTGCCCATACCAGGCCTTCTATTTAAATGTTCCACGTTAACCCAGGTCCACTCATGTAGTGACTAGTTTGGTTTTAATCAAAGCATTCTCCCAACCCTGCTGGTTTCTGTTACCTGGTGATGTGTGATGGGAATGAGCTTGCTGTGTTTCTCAGTGAACCCGACCTGCTCCAGCCAGTCAGATTCCTTCTCATCCTCCTCCTCACTATACTGACCTGTTTGTGACTGTTGGTTTGAGTTAGACCCCAGCAAACTGCAGTGCTGTCTGCTTTCCTCTTCCTGCAGCTCAACTCCTTTCCCAGGTTACGAGAGGAGACGGAGAGAATTGTAACCACTCATGTCCGAGACCGGGAGGGAAAGACCAAGGACCAGGTCAGTGAGTGATGGACTGTGTAATCAGTACAATTTGTGCACAGTTATTCCTGTAACAGTAACATGTGCCCCAACTTAATATGTTGTCTTTGTGAACTGGTCACCAATTGGGCTGGATTAGTTATATGTACACACCCTGAGGTCTTGTTTGCAGCAGCTCTCATCTGTACCTGATCTCTCCTAGATCCTCTTGTTGATTGACATCGAACTGTCCTACATCAACACAAACCACGAGGACTTCATCGGATTCGCAAAGTAAGTGTGGAAAGTCAGACATAAGAGCATAATAAATAGGAGCAGGAGTGGCCATACAGCCCCTTGAGCCTGCTCCACCATTCAATAAGATCATAGCTGATCTTCTACCTTAACTCCACTTTCCCATCCTTTACCTTCATTCCTTTAATGCCCAATAATCAGTCACTCTCAGCACTGAATATAATCATTGACTAAGCATCTACAGTCCTCTTTGTTAGAAAATTCCTGAGATTTACAACCCTCTGAGTTGTGTTTTTATTCTTTCACAGGATGTGAGCATTGCTGGCTGGGCCAGCATTTATTGCCCATCCCTAATTGCCCTTGAGAAAGTGCTGGTGAGCTGCTGTCTTGAACCGCTGCAAGTCCCTGTAATGTAGGCAACACCCACAGTGTTGTTTAGGGAGTTCCAGGATTTTAACCAGTAACAGTGAAGGAATGGTGATATATCAGGTTGGTGTCTGACTTGTAGGAAACCTTGCAGGTGGTGGTGTTTCACCCAATTCCTTTTAGGTGGTCAGTGACACAGAAGGTGCTGTTAAAGGAGGCTTGGTGAATTGCTACAGTGCATCTGGTAGATGGTACACAGGGTAGCAACTGCACTGGTGGTGGATGAGGTGCCAATCAAGTGGGCTGCTTTGTCCTGGAAGGTTTTCCTCATTTTTGGCCTAAGTGGCTGACCCCTTATCCTGAGACTATGCCCTCAGTTCTTGACTCTCCAGCCATGTAAAACAACCTTTCAGTGTTTACCTGTGGAGCCCTATAAGAAGTTTTGATTCAATGAGATTACCTCTCATTCTTCTAAACTCTGGACAATATAGGCCTGTTCCAACCTTCCTGTTTCATGAACTGAAGACTAGACTCGTTTGATGTCCCAGTGTTTCCCCTGAACTGGAGTCAAATCACAGATCAGCCATGATCTCATTGGAGAGCAGAACAGGCTGGTGGGGCTGCATAGACTACTGTTCCTAATCAAGGCAGCAATGAACTAGATCCAGAGACCCAAGACTGACTGACTCTTAGTTTCTGTTCTTTTTCATGTGAGTTGGATTTACAGTGCCTGTAAAATGCCATTGGCCTGTTGGTAGAGTTCCCCTTTGTCCACACTCTGTATCCACTGAGGATTGATTGAACTTGTGTTATTAGAAATTTGTTAGGGGTTTTCTACATTCAGTCAGTGAATGTTACAGTTGATGGGATTCAGATTAGAGAAATCCCAACTTCAATTCTTCTTCCCCAGCTCATCTGCTGCTGAAACCCTCATCTGTGTGTTTGTTAACTAGACTTGAATATTCCAATGCACTCTTAACCAATCCTCCATCCTCCATAAATTTGAGGTCATCAAAAACTCTGCTATCCATATGCTAATTTTCACCAAGTCTGTTCACCCATCTTACTGCTGTGCACTGGCTCCTGGTTAACCAATGCTTTGGCTTTAAAATTCTTATGGTTTTCAAATCCCTCTCTTCTAGCTGCTCAATGCTCTGTGATATCTGTGCTGCTTTAATTCTGGCTTCTTGAACATCCCTGATTTTAATCACTGCACCGTAGTTGCCTGTGCTTTTGGCTACCAAGGCCCTAAACTCTGGAATTCCTTCCCCACAACCTTTTCACCTCGACCTCTCTTTCCTCCTCTCAGACCCCCACTCCTTAAAATCTACCTCTCAGAATCACAGAATTGTTACAGTGCAGAAGGAGGGCCCTTTCATGTCTGCATCGGCTCTGAGCATTTTAACTTGGTGCCAATCTCCTGCCTTTTCCCCATAATCCAACACATTGTTTCTATTTAGATAATCATCCAATGCCCTCTTGAATGCCTCAATTGAACCTGCCTCCACCACACTTCCAGGCAGTGCATTCCAAACCCTAACTACTTGCTGTTTGAAAAAGTTTCTGATCAATTGCCCTAACGTCACCTTAGGTGACTTGGTACAAATTTTGTTTGATAATGCTACTATGAAGTGTCTTGGGACAGAATTTGTTGAGGGTTGATTAATCTGATTGGGTTCCTTAATGAGTTAACAGAGTGGATTGATGAGGGTATTGGGGTTGATGTGGTGTACATGGACTTCCAAAAGGCACTTGGTAAAGTGCCACTTAGCAGACTTGTCAGTGAGGTTGAAGTCCATGGAATAAAAGGGACAGTGACAGCATGGATCCAAAGTTGGCTGAGTGACAGGAAACAGAGTGATGGTTAACAGTTGTTTTTCGGACTGAAGGGAGGTGTACAGCGGGACTCCCCATGAATCTGTACTAGAACCACTGTTTTTCTTGATCTATATTAATGACTTGGACTTGTGTAGGGCATAGTGTCAAACTTGAAAGTATTGTGAACTGAGGAAGACAGTCCTTCAAGGACAAAGGCTGGTGGAATGGGTGGAGGCATGGTAGATGAAAAAGGGATAGATTTGGGAGGAAGAGGGTCAATATAAAAAAAGAGTACAATTCCAAAGGGGATGTAGGAGCAGGGGACCCTGGGGATATTTGTGCACAAATTGAAGGTGGCAGGATAAGTTGAGAGAGCATTTAGAGGGGTATATGGGATCCTGGACTTCATTTAATAGGGGCAGTGTGTGCAGAAGCAAGAAAGTTATGAAGGATCTTTTATAAAACATTAGTTTGGCCTTGGAGTATTGTGTTGAATTCTGGATACACAATGAAGGCTTTCGAGAGGGTTCCAAAAGCAGGTTTACAAGGATAGTTCCATGGATGAGGGACTTCAGTTACATGGATAGATTGGATTGCTGGATGATTCTAGGTGTGAGGTGATTATACAATTTGCTGTTCTTTCCTCCAGTGCACAACAGAGGAGCAGCCAGTTAACAAAGAAACGAGCGGTTCCAAATCAGGTAAGGACATGGAGTCGAGTCCTGTTCTTTTCTGTGGGAGACAGACTGTGCACCGAAGTAGAAGCCTGTTGGAATAGTCTGACTTGCATGAGTAGTTTATGTAACATTTGGACTGAGTGCTTACGTTTCACTATTAGTCTGCACTTAGATTGCATCAGTTTAACCAGGTTTTGCTAAGTGTTTGAGTGGAGTTCACTGGTTAATCAGTTTCTGCATTTCTTAATGCGGGATTAAGATGGAGACCTGGAATCTTCTTGTGGCCTCTGACTCTGTGCCCTTTTTCCTTTACTCTGCACCCCCCGACCCCTCCGACACCCCCGACAACCCCCCCCCCGACACACCCTCCCCTCCCCCCCGACGCCCCCTCCCCTCCCCCCCGACATCCTCGCCCTCTCCCCTCCCCCACTCCCGACACCCCCCTCGACACCCCCGACACCCCCTCCCCTCCCCCCAACACCCCCTCCCCTCCCCCCCGACGCCCCCTCCCCTCCCCCCCGACGCCCCCTCCCCTCCCCCCCCGACGCCCCCTCCCCTCCCCCCCGACGCCCCTCCCCTCCCCCCCGACACCCCCTCCCCTCCCCCCCGACACCCCCCTCCCCTCCCCCCCCGACACCCCCCTCCCCTCCCCCCCGACACCCCCTCCCCTCCCCCCCCGACCCCTCCGACACCCCCGACACCCCCTCCCCTCCCCCCCGACATCCTCGCCCTCTCCCCTCCCCCACTCCCGACACCCCCTCGACACCCCCGACACCTCCTCCCCTCCCCCCCGACGCCCCCTCCCCTCCCCCCCCCGACCCCTCCGACACCCCCTCCCCTCCCCCCCCGACGCCCCCTCCCCTCCCCCCCCGACACCCCCTCCCCTCCCCCCCGACACCCCCTCCCCTCCCGCCCGACACCCCCTCCCCTCCCCCCCGACACCCCCGACAACCCCGCCCTCTCCTCTCCCCTCCCCCCCAACACCCCCGCCCCCTCCCCTCCCCCTCTCCAGCCTCCTCTAAACAGCCAGCGAATGTTGATTGGAGAATGTGGCTGCAGAAACTGGTGTTTGGTTCTGATGGGGATTGTAGTAAAGGGGATATTTCAGCTGTTTGAAAGCCCTGGCTGAGCTGGGTGTGTAATAACTGCATGTCATTTTGTTTTCTCTTTTTACTGACTATTTGCTGTCACCTCTGCTCTCCATGCCCTTTTACTCCAACCCTCCCACACTCAATGCACTTTTTCATCTGATATTCCTGCCTTCCTTAAACTATAACACTTCTAAAGGGTGAGATTCTGGTAAGTACCGTTTGTGTTGTGTGTCGCTTAGTTTAGTTCATTTGAATTTGTCTGATGGGAGGAGGAGGATTTAGATTGGGGGATCTTCAGGAAATGCTTCCCACTGGCCTTCAGACCCGGGTAATATTATTTTCCTTTGTGTTTTGGTCTTTCTGTCTACTTCTCTGCTCAGATTTGATAATCCAAGTGCTCAAAATGAAAGCCCAGATCTATTTTAATCAGCTTGTTCTGCCTTTGCTCCTGTGTCTGCTCATGGTGTCGATTCCATTAACGGCAGTTCATTCATCGCCAATCACATGATGAACCTGTGGTTGCTTCATGGACAGCTTTCTGTCCATCCCTTAGTGACCTGCCTCCAGATTGGATGGCATGATGAAGTCCTACACTCAGCAGACTGGTTTCTGATTGGCTGTGTGTGTGTGGCTGTTAATTGAACAATTATAACATCAGTGAATTTTGTATCAGCTGCTGCTTCCATTTGATTCTCTTCAATCTTATAGCCTCTATCCCAAAAGACTAATTCCAAAATGCAGTATCTTTGAAATTCATTTACTCTGAACAAAGCTGACAGAGATTGGAAGCTTCCCCTTTACTCTTCTGTGCCCCCCCCTCCCCCACCCACCTTCTCTTCCCCTCCTCCTCCTCCTCCCTCACCCCCACCTTCTCTTTCCTTCCTCCTCCCCCCTACCTTCTCTTACCCTCTCCCTCCCCCATCTGTGTTTCAACACTTCATCACAGTGATGCTATGAAATCAGGCAGATTGGAGATACCAGTGCAATGAAACGAAGGACTCGCAGGGCTGGAGGGGCTGTTCAGAGGCAGTTACCTCCTGTGATTGTGTCTGAGGTAGTTGACTAACCAAATTTGTTCCTAATTTGTTTGTTTTGTGTAACTTGTCTCTAAAATTATCCAACATCATACTGGCTTTTCACTAACCAGTTTTCACGGTGGAACTGCCTCTCTGAAATGTTTCAGCTGGTACTGCAGCAGATTGTTAGCAGCAGTCTGTCCACCTCATGTAGGGGCTTTGGTTCTAGCAGCAATGTGGCGAGTTTAAAACCTCCTCTAACTGTGATGTCTTGATGTTTTCTAATCAATTTATGAACATACTGCACTTGTAGAATAAGACCCCACCCCCTCCCTTACCCACCCCTGTCTCCGTGCCAGCCTTCGAGCCACAGCCCCCTCCAATCTTGGCTGTGCCCCCCACCCTACCTTGGGCCTGGGTGGTGGTGTGAGGGGCTCGGTGCTGCTGGACTGTCTCTCACTCAGTATTCCACTGACTGTCTCCAGGTTATTCGCAGAGGTTGGATCACTATCAATAACATCAGCATCATGAAGGGTGGCTCCAAGGAATATTGGTTTGTGCTGACAGCGGAGTCACTGTCCTGGTACAAGGATGAAGAGGTGAGCAGATCTAACTATTCCTCATTAGTTCTCATTTATAGTTTGAATTAAATTTTGCATAAGCGGGTCAAAGGGCTCCTTGAATTTGCTTCCATATTATCGTGAGTAAGAGTCTATAGGAATTGTAGACCATGCATGTGGTTTCAGCTCTGGGTAGTTATATTCATGCTCTGATGTGTTTGTGTTTACCGGCCTCTCTGGATGTTGCATAGGAGTGAGGGGGGGGCAGTGGTACGGTGTCTCCTGTCTGTTGTGTGCTCTGCATGTGAATCCCACTCCTTCCATCCCGCTTCAGGCCCCCCTCACGCCCAGCTCGTTTGTTTAAGCTCTTGGTTTTCCTTCAGCCCCCCACCCACACCCACCTGTACCCCTCACTGTCCCTTGGGTCTTTAAAGAACCTGTGGACAATTCTTGATGAAGCTGTTATTTGGATATGAACGGGGCTTGTAGCAGGAGCTGAATGCTGCAACGTGATGATTGTGTGACTGTTACAGGAAAAGGAAAAGAAATACATGTTGCCACTTGACAACCTGAAGCTGAAGGATGTGGAGAAAGGTTTCATGTCCACCAAGCATGTCTTTGCCATCTTTAACACAGAGCACAGGTTAGTGCAACCTGCGTCTGCCTATCTCCAACTCAGCATCCAGTGACTTAGTGCGGGATACTGGGAGAGGAGAGAGTACATTAATTAGTTATTGCTGGGGATGGGTACATGAGCTTATAGTCTTATCCATGGACTCTAGCTCCAAAGCAGAAACTGTCTGTGATATGAGTTTTTTGCCTGAGATCTCATTGAGCCAATAACAATGTGATGATAAAGGAGCTCGAGGCACTTTCCTTTAGGCCTTGTGAGCTTTGTCTAGCAGCTGCTGATCTCTCTTCTTACTGCTGTGTTGGGAGTGCATGTGGAGTCTGCATTGGAAATTCAAAAAGGACAATTTGTAATCGACAGGTAGCCAGATCTTAAGCCCTAACCTTTTGCTGCCTTAAGCTTTTACCTCCTGTAAACACAATACAAAGAATTCTGTTCCCAGCATCTGTTGCTGGGGGAGTGATGAGTATTAACAATCTCCTCTTCTCTAGGAATGTTTATAAGGACTATCGGCAAATTGAATTGGCTTGTGAGTCCCAGGAGGATGTGGACAGTTGGAAAGCATCGTTCCTGAGGGCAGGGGTCTATCCAGAGAGGGAGAATGTAAGTTTCAGCTGTGGCTGTGATAGTCTCACCCCTGAGCCAGAAAACTGGGATTTCTTTCATGTCTCACATTTGTGACAAAATTAGGTAATGTCTCATGGGACTGCATAGGATATACCACACACAAACAGACCACTCAGCCCAACCCATACATGCTGGTGTTTATGCTTCACTCGAGCCCCTTCCCCACTTTTCCTCATCTAAATCTACCATCATAACCCCACTATTCTCTACGCCCTCATGTTTATCTAGTTTACCCACTCTATCAATAGCTTTAATTATTTTTAAGTCCTCTATTAGGTCACCCCTCAGCCAAGCATCTATTTTCAAGAGAAAAGAGTCTATCCAGTCAACCCTTTCCTGATATGTATACCCATCCATTTTCAGTATCATATTGCTGTTCCTTTGTTGAAGTTGGATCAAAATACTGGAACACTGTGGGGTGTTACCTAAAGGCTGCAGTGGTTGAGGAATGCAGCTCACCACCACCTTTTTAAGGGCAATTAGGGATGGGCAGTGAATGCTGGCCCTGCCACTGACACCCACATCCCATGAAAGAATTTTTTTTTAAATTACCCTTGTAAATCTATTCTGCATCATCTCCAGTGTCTCCCTGTCCCTTTTTATAATATGGTGTCCAGAACAGCACACAGGACTCTGAAGTGTGCTCTAAACAATGTTCTATACAGGTTTAGCATAACTATTTAATTCTGTCCTTCCAGAAATAAAACCCAGTGTTTGATATTTTTTTTATGGCCTTGCTAACCTGCAGCGCAACCTTCAGTGATTGGTGTATTTGTTCTCCCAGTTCCCTTTGTTGCTCTTCTCCACAAAGACTTGCACCTTCCAAGTAATAAGCGACCTCCCTATTCTTCCTACTCACATTATTGAACTTCATTCGTTAATTATTTGTCCATTTCGTAAGCTTACTAATGTCCTCCTGTAATTTGCAATCTTCTGCAGTATTAGCTATTAAGAACATAAGAAGTAGGAGCAGAGTAGACCACGTGATCCGCCTCCACCATTCAATATGATCATGGCTGATCTTGGTATCCAACCCCACTTTTTCCCCCCCCTGGTGCCCATAACCCCCGATTTCCCTGAGAGACCAAAAATCTGCCTATCCCAACCTTAAATATATTCAACATTGGAGCTTCCACAACCCTCTGGGGTGGTGAATTCCAAAGATTGACAACCCTTCGAGTGCAGAAATTCCTCCTCATCAGTCCTAGATGATCAACCGCTTATCCTGAGACTTTGTGCCCGTGTTCTAGATTCCCTAGTTAAGGGAAGCAACCTTTGTGTCTACCCTATCAATTTAATTCAGCCTCTCATAGGACAACCCTCTCACCCGAGGGACTGATCTAGTGAACCTTCACCATGCCACCTCCAATGCAGATCTATCTGTCTAATCATGGAGACCAAAACTGTACACAATATTTCAGCTGTGGTCTCGCCAAAGTGCTGGACAATTGTAGCTCGACTTCTCTTATACCCCGATCCCTTGCAATAAAAGCCACTGCCATTGGCTTTCCTAATTGCTTGTTATACCTACTTGCTAACTTTGCGCCCTTTGTACAGGCACATCCAAGACATTCACAAGTTTCATGCATTTTTAAAAATGTTCTGCTTTTCTATTCTTGTGACAAAAGTGAATAAGCTCAGCCCCACGTTATATTTCACCTGGCATCTTGTTGCCTGATTACTTAAGCTGTCTATAGCTTACATTCCCACCCACCCACCTATCTTCATATTGTCAGCAAATTTAGGAGAGACAGAGAGTAAAGTATCTAAGTCATTAATATAGATTGTGAATAGCTGAGGCCCCATATCTGATCCTTGTGGCACTCCACTAGTCACAGCCTGATGACATGAAAATTCCCCATTTATACTTACTCTTTGTTTCCTGTCCTGTTAACCAATCCTCCAGCTATAATATATTACACCCAATTCCATGAACCCATATCTTGTGTATTAACCTTTTGTGTGGCAGTTTAGTGAATGCCTTTTGGAAATCCTCTTTCCTGGTTCCTCTTTATCTACCTTACTAGTTACACACTCAAAAATTAATAAGTTTGTCAGACACAATTTTCCTTCCGTAAAACCATGTTGACCTTGTCTGATCATACAATGATTTCCTAAGTGCACTGTTCAGATTTCCGTGATAATCAATTCCAGCATTTTCTAGATGACTGCTCTCAGGCTAACTGGCCTGCAGAAGTGTTTTCTCTCTCCATCCTTTCTTCAATTGTGAAGTTACATTTGCTAATTTCCAATCTGCTGGGACCATTTCCAGAATCTAGGCAATTTTGGAAAATCATAAAATGCACATGCACTGTCTCTGAGCTGTCTGCAGCACCCTACGGTGCAAGCCATCAGTTCCCAGTTGTCAGATTTTGGTCACTCGAGCTTCTCCAATAGTCTTTCTCTACTGATATTAATTACCTTCATTTCCTCACTCTTATCAGCTCCTAGGTTACCACCCATTTCTGGTATGTAACTTGTGTCGTCTTCTGTGAGAACAAAATATTTGTTCAGTCTCTACCATTTCCTCATTCCCCGTGATAATTTCTTCTGTCTCTGCTTCTAAGGGACCAATGTTTGCTTTAGTTACTCTTTTTTATATATACTCGGATTCTGTTTTTATATTTCTGGATAGTTTGCTCTCATTCTATTCTTCCAACTTTTTGGTGGCCTTTTGCTGGTTTCTAAATCATTGTTAATTCTCAGACTTGCTGGTATTCTTTGCAAGATTATAAGCTTTTTCTTTTCAACTAATACAATTTTGAACCTCCTGAGTAAGCCACAGATGGGCCTTTCTGGCTGAGTTTTTGATTTTAACAATGTTAAATGTATTTTTTGTCGAACATTTTGAATAGTTTCTTTAAATGTTTCCCACTGTTCATTTACCTCCATACATTTTAGTTTATTTACCCAATTAACCTTAGCCATTTCTCCCCTTATACTTAGGTAATTGACTTTATTTAAGTTTAAAATACTTGTTTGAGACTCTCATATGTCGCTCTCAAACTTAATTTTCCTCCTCGCTCCCCAAATTTGGTGTCACCTGTAAATTCAGAAATTGTGTTTTTGATTCCAAAGTCCAAGTCCTTAATGTAAGTTGTGAGCAGCAGGTGGTCCCAGCACTGGTGCTTGTGGAACAACACTTCCCACTTTCTGTCACTGAGTAACTACCCTTTACTTCCATACTCTGTTTTCTGTGTTGAAGCCAGCTAGCAATCCATTCTGCCACTTGTCTGTTGACTTGATGTTTTCTGATCATATTTATTAGTCTATTATGGGTCTCCTTATCGAAGGCATTTTGAAAATCCAGATAAATTATACCACCTGCATTACTCAAAATTTAACAAGATTAGTCAAGCAAGATTTTCCTTTTTGAAATCCATCAATCACACTCAATTCAAATACGCACTGGAGGGTGACTGCCCATGAGCCAAAATCCCAGCAAGAGGTCAGCACTTTGAGGGGATGGCGAGTTTCAGCTTGTTTGGGTGATGTTGAGAGGTGTGTAGTGTGGAGTCACTCCTAACTGTTGACCATGCTCTTTAGGCTGAGAATGATGAGGGGGGCAGCAGTCCAGACACTTTTTCGATGGACCCCCAGCTAGAGCGACAGGTTGAGACGATCCGTAACCTGGTGGATTCCTACATGGGGATCGTCAATAAATCGATCAGGGATCTGATGCCAAAGACCATCATGCACCTCATGATCAACAATGTAAGTTTTGCTGCGGATGTTTGAGGGGATGGAGAAGTCCGGGGTCAGTGGAAAATTTATCTCCGGTTTAATTTAAAATGTTTGTTATCTTGTTGCCTTTGAGCCCAAGGAAGGGGATGCCCCACAGTTTATGGAGGGTAGAATGTGGGTGCTGGTCAACAGCATTGGAATTGCCAAATCTACAAGTGGCAAAGGGATGGATGGGGGTTTTAGCAGACAGACTGGATTAGCAGTTGAAATGGGTGATATTACCGAGCTTGGAAGCAGGTGGTCTTGTTGGAGAGGATTTTCATGTCAGAAGCTTAACTCAGAGGGAGGTAATGATGTCATGGTATTGTTGCTGGGCTAGTAATCCAGAGACCCAGGGTAATGCTCTGGGGACCTGGGTTTGAACCCTGCCCGGCAGGAAAAAATCTGGAATTAAAACTCTAATGATGACCCTGAAACCATTGCCGATTGTCGTCAAAACCCATCTGGTTCACTAATGTCCTTTAGGGAAGGAAATCTGCCGTCCTTACCTGCTCCGGCCTAGATGTGACTCCAGACCCACAGCAATGTGGCTGACTCTTAAATGCTCCCTGAATAAGGGCAATTAGGGATGGGCAATAAATGCTGGCCTAGCCACTGATGTCCACATCCCATGAATGAATAAAAAAAAAAAATGCCAGGGTTGTGAAATCCAGTTCAACATCAGTCAGTGGGGGGAGGTTACAGAAGAAGGGCTAGTGAGGGGCAAGGGGGAGGAGGAAGGGCCAGGGGATGTAAAGGCACAGGAATCGTTTGGGGAAGGGGGGGCGGGCAGGCGGGAGTTGCATTTATAATAGCGCCTTTCACGATTACCGTACCTCTTTGTCTTACAGCCAATGAAGTACTTTTGAAGTGTAGTTACTGTTGCAATGTAGCAAACATGGCATCCAATTTGTGCATATCAATGTAATAGTGACCAGATAATCTGTTTTTGTGATGCTGATTGAGGGATAAATGTTAGGACACCAGGGATAACTCCCCTGCTCTATTCAAAATAATGCCCCGGGATCTTTTACATCTACCTGAGCAGATAGTTAGGTGTCTCAGTTTAATCTTTCATCTGAAAGATGGCACCTCTGACAGTGTAACACTCAACTGTACTGAGCGTCAGCCTTGATTTTTGTGCTCCAGCCCTAGAGTGCGACTTGAACCCAGAACCTTGTGACTCCGAGGTGCCATTGCTACCAACTGAGGAGAAGGATTAGGCTGGAGTTGGTGTTGGGCCGAAAATGGCAGCCTGAACTCATCCAACACTGGTCACCACAGTGTTACTGATGGTGAAATAGCCTGTGAGCACACTCTGGCTGTTACTGCAGCTATAGGTGGAGGGGTAGGGTTGGCAGATCCTATTCCCCAGTGAGGGAGGGACTACACACTAAGTTTAAGAGAACTACTTTGCCTGTGACAGACCAAGGACTTTATCCACTCGGAGCTACTCGCTTTCCTGTATTCATCCACTGACCAAAGCAGCTTAATGGAGGAGTCGGCTGAACAGGCACAGAGACGAGATGAAATGTTGCGAATGTATCACGCCATCAAGGAAGCTCTCAGCATCATCGGGGACATCAGCACTACCACCATCACTGCACCCCTGCCTCCCCCAGTCGATGATTCCTGGCTCTCTGTTCAGTCAGGGGGGGGACACAGGTAGGCAAATGTGAAGGGTGACAGGACTAAGAATCTGGAGGTAGGGGGTGAAGTGAGCAAATTCATCAGTTTATAGCTTTGGGCCCCTCTATTCACCCAGTGCTAGTATCTCACCAATCGTTGCTTCGTGCCTCTTCCTCACTCTCTGGTCACATACCTGGGGATGTCCTGTCCCACAGGCAGGACAGACTCACCAGTAGCTTACAGTCAGAAGGGAGTTGTATTGGGGCTCCTCAACATTCCCTCTGGACCCCATGAAGTCTCATGGTATCAGGTCAAATATGGGCAAGGAAACCTCCTGCTGGTTACCACCTACCATCTCTTCTCTCCCACCCAGCCGATGAATCAGCGCTGTTCCATGTTGAACAACACTTAGAAGAAGCACTGAGGTTAGCAGAGGCACAGAGTATGTTCTGGGTGGGGGACTTCAATGTCCATCACTGAGTGACTCAGTAACACCACTGCTGAACAAGGTGGGCTGGGGGATGTGGAGTCAGGGTTAGGGGCGGTGGAGGTGTGGCGCAGTTGCAGGATGGGCTGGGGGTGTTTGTGGGGTTTGGGGTCTGTGGATAATCTGTAACGGTGCTTTAGTTGAAAGGTCAGATTGCAATTGAAAATTATGCTTTGTTCCTCCCACAGTCCAACACCTCAGCGCCGACCCCATTCTGCAGTGGGCCCGCCAGGCCGACCTCCTGGGGTCCGGGGAGCGACCCCCGGCCCCATGTTAATACCAACTCCTGTGGTGGGTTTTGGGGCTCCTCCTATTCCCTCCAGACCTGTTCCCACGAACGATGCCTTCGGGGCACCACCTCAGATTCCTTCTAGGCCGGCACGTATCCCACCTGGACCTCCCGGCCTACCCAGGTATGTCTCAACACTCCAACCTCGCTGCTGGAATAGGCATGTATGGTGTGTGTGTGTGTGTGTGGGGGGGTGGGGGTGTGGGGGTGTGTGTGTGGGGGTGTGGGGGTGTGTGTGTGGGGGGGTGAGGCAGGTATGTGGACATACAAAGTCTGTGCGTGCCTACAGGTGTCCACATCTCCCTCTGTCTTCTGACAATTGCCGGTTTTTTAAGTCTACTCCCATTCTGTAACCTCCACCTTCGCATCACAGTAAAATAAAGTCCACCTTTATCTGGGAGCCATTTCAGTCCCACTGATTCCTCAAACATTTATGTATCTCATCCATCACCTCCCCCCCCCCCCCACCCAATTCTTGGAGATTTATACTGCTCTACTTTTGTGGTCCCTGAGATTTAATTATTGGGAATTAATTTCCAGTGCCCATCCTATCTTGTTTTTATGCTGGAACAAGGATTATCTTTTACATTTCTTCTTTTCCTTCAGGCCCTGAGATATGTGAAACAGTTCAGCAGGGGAAAGGAAGGTGGGGCAGTCAGTATTGGTCTTCTGCACAGGCTGGTGTATGTGTTTGTTTTGCTCCTGGGTGGTGGTTACTTAGAGCTTTGGAAGCTGTGGCCTGGGGATTTCCCATGTGCAAAATGGTGCTGGGGAAACAACCCAGGATTAGCAAATGCAGAAGGTTACCTGTTAATGAGGAATGAAAGGGCTAGTGTTGGTTTTGTGATTTTTCTGTTGTTCAGTTTGTGTTTTTCTCTATTACGTTACCCTTACATACGTCCTTACCCTCACTGCAACCTTGGCACATTTTTCAGTCCAGTCAACCTCCTAACCCCAACATTCCAGCCACTGCTTTAACAGGTGCCATTCCTCAGTCCATTCTGTTCACTCTGGGGGCTCAGTAAAAGCTGTGAAAAACCGATTTGAGATAAGTGTCTTGTCTGTTTCACTGCATAACAAAAATAAAAATACCCGGAAAAACTCAGCAGGTCTGACAGCATCTGCCGAGAGGAACACAGTTAACGTTTCAAGTCCGTATGACTCTTCAACAGAACTAAGGAAAAATAGAAGAGGTAAAATATAAGCTGGTTTAAGGGGGGAGGAGGGGTGGGTGGGACAAGTAGAGCTGGATAGAGGGTCAGTGATATGTGGACAAAAACAGAATTACCTGGAAAAACTCAGCAGGTCTGGCAGCATCGGCGGAGAAGAAGAGTTGACGTTTCAAGTCCTCATGACCCTTGTTCTTTTGAAGGTTCATGAGGACTCGAAACGTCAACTCTTTTCTTCTCTGCCGATGCTGCCAGACCTGCTGAGTTTTTCCAGGTAATTCTGTTTTTGTTTTAGATTTCCAGCATCCGCAGTTTTTTTTTATCTCAGTGATAGGTGGAGATAGCCAAAAGATGTCATAGACAAAAGGACAAAGAGGTGTTGAAGGTGGTGATATTATCTAAGGAATGTGCTAATAGGTGACATGAAGCAGGATGAGCAAGGTACAGATAGCCCTAGTGGGGGTGGGGGGAAGAGATCGAAATAGGCTAAAAGGTAGAGATAAAACAATACATTTAAAAATAATGGAAATAGGTGGGAAAAGAAAAATCTAAAAATCTATTTTAAAAAAAAAAAGGGGGATCGGAAAGGGGATGGGGATGGAGGAGAGAGTTCATGATCTAAAATTGTTGAACTCAATATTCAGTCCGGAAGGCTGTAAAGTGCCTAGTTGGAAGATGAGGTGCTGTTCCTCCAGTTTGCGTTGAGCTTCACTGGAACAATGCAGCAGGCCAAGGACGGTCATGTGGGTATCAGAGCAGGGTGGAGTGTTGAAATGGCAAGCGACAGGGAGGTCTGGGTCATGCTTGCGGACAGACCGAAGGTGTTCTGCAAAGCGGTCACCCAGTCTGCGTTTGGTCTCTCCAATGTAGAGGAGACCACATTGGGAGCAACGAATGCTGCAGACGAAGTTGAGGGAAGTGCAAGTGAAATGCTGCTTCACTTGAAAGGAGTGTTTGGGCCTTTGGACGGTGAGGAGAGGGGAAGTAAAGGGGCAGGTGTTGCACCTTCTGCGGTTGCATGGGAAGGTGCTGTGGGAGGGGGTTGAGGTGTAAGGGGTGATGGAGGAGTGGACCAGGGTGTCCCGGAGGGAATGATCCCTGCGGAATGCCACTGGGAGGGTGAAGGGAAGATGTGTTTGGTGGTGGCATCATGCTGGAGTTGGCGGAAATGGCGGAGGATGAAGCTGGTGGGTGATAAGTGAGGACAAGGGGGACCCTATCATGGTTCTGGGAGGGAGGGGAAGGTGTGAGTATAGATGCGCGGGAGATGGGCCGGACATGGTTGAAGGCCCTGTCAACCACCGTAGGTGGAAAACCTCGGTTAAGGAAGAAGGAAGACATGTCAGAGGAACTGTTTTTGAATGTAGCATCATCGGAACAGATGCGACGGAGGCGAAGGAACTGAGACAATGGGATGGAGTCCTTACAGGAAGCGGGGTGTGAGGAGCTGTAGTCGAGGTAGCTGTAGGAGTCGGTAGGCTTGTAATGAATATTGGTGGTCAATCTATCACCAGAAATTGAGACAGAAAGGTCAAGGAAGGGAAGGGAAGTGTCAGAGATGGACCATGTGAAAATGATGGAGGGGTGGAAATTGGAAGCAAAATTAATAAATTTTTCCAGGTCCAGACAAGAGCATGAAGCAGCACCGAAGTAATCATCGATGTACCAGAGAAAGAGTTGTGGGAGGGGGCCGGAGTAGGACTGGAGCAAGGAATGTACCCCATAAAGAGACAGGCATAACTGGGGCCCATGCAGGTACCCATAGCCACACCTTTTATTTGGAGGAAGTGAGAGGAGTTGAAGGAGAAATTGTTCAGTGTGAGAACAAGTTCAGCCAGACGGAGGAGAGTAGTGGTGAATGGGGATTGTTCGGGCCTCTGTTCGAGGAAGAAGCTAAGGGCCCTCAGACCATCCTGGCGGGGGATGGAGGTGTAGAGGGATTGGACGTCCATGGTGAAGAGGAGGCAGTTGGGGCCAGGGAACTGGAAATTGTTGATATGATGTAGGGTGTCAGAGGAATACGGATGTAGGTGGGAAGGGACTGGACAAGGGGAGAGAGAATGGAGTCAAGATAGCAAGAAATGAGTTCCGTGGGGCAGGAACAGGCTGACACGATCGGTCTGCCGGGACAGTCCTGTTTGTGGATTTTGGGTAGGAGGTTGGGAGACTGAGGTTGAAAGCTGTGGAAGGAAGATCTCCAGAGGAGATGAGGTCAGTGACAGTCCTGGAAACAATGGCTGATGTTCAGTGGTGGGGTCATGGTCCAGGGAGAGGTAGGAGGAAGTGTCTGCGAGTTGACGCTCAGCCTCTGCGAGGTAGAGGTCAGTGCGCCAGACAACAACAGCACCACCCTTGTCACCTCTTTTCTATTTTTCCTTAGTTCTGTTGAAGAGTCATACGGACTCGAAACGTTAACTGTGTTCCTCTCCGCAGATGCTATCAGACCTGCTGAGTTTTTCCAGGTATTTTTAATTTTTTTTGGATTTCCAGCATCTGCAGTTTTTTGCTTTATCTTACTGTTTTACTGCATGTTGGACTGAGGATGGGGCAGGGGCTGGTATGAGAGACAAGAAGAATCTGGGATCTAATCTGACAATTGCAGAACGTAAAGTGAAAGCACAGACCTGCCCAGTCTGAGGTTTAGATTGATGTTCTCAGAAGGAGATAAAGTTGGGCTTTATTTGGCTGTGATCACACTGGGTTGGAGAAGGGAAATAATTGAGCCAGGATTCTGTCGGTACCCGGTGCTTACACTCTCAATCTCAGTTCTCCTCCATACTGAACTGTTAATATTTCACACATGATAAAGGACCATTCTGATAATGAGTCTTTCTGCTGGAAGGGTCTGGTGGTGGGGGTGGGGTGGAGTATGGATGGTATCTGAGACATTCCAATTCTCATTCTAAAACTGAGCCATGGGGGGGGTTCTACAGCTCTGACGATGTCCAGCTCCCTGAATTTTGGACTAATAGTTTGAACTGTGTTTCTGTGTTGTTATGGCTCTGACTCATTTTGGATAGTGGGGAGTGACCCTGGGCTACAGTATGGCCCCATCTGGTACATACGCATAGTTCAGTTCCATTTCTTTTTATGTGAAATTATGGAACAATATGATTGGAGGAGAAGAAAGAAAGTGTTAAAGCGAATACCGGCTGTGTGCTGACAACTGGCCAGCTGTTATTGAATTGAACCCTGGCTTGCTCCTGTTTCTTTCCCCATTATATTGACCCCCATTTTGTTTTGTCTCCCTTCAGCAGAAGACCACCCGCTGCTCCGACCCGGCCCACAATTATCCGAACAGCCGAGCATTCCCTACTGGATTAAACAGTGGGATTTATCCTGTGAAGCATTTTATTGTAGGCTATAGTTGGTGATTAGCCTGACCTTATTCTCACGCATTTAATCCACTGAGGGGCAGTAGTGGTGTGAAGGGCAGGACCCACATTTACCAGAGTGTTATCCAGACCTCTTGGCTTTTCACACTAGCTGGGAGCACCAAGCTGTTCTTAACTGAACTTTATTTAAACAAGAATTTACAAATTTGGTTGTTTGTTCCCCGAGTACTAGAATTGGAGACGGTTTCTCTCACTCACTGCTCCCTTGATGTTCCTGATTGAGAAACTTTGCACTCCCTAAATAAACAGCAAAATCGTCTTAGTGCCTTTTTTCAATTGTTGGGATCGTTGTTCCCAGCAGTTTTGCATAAATGAGAGTTATAACTATGTTAACTTGTCCTGTCTCCAAGCATCTACTTACATTTTTTTGGGGGGTGGGAGGAAGTAGTAAACATCCAAGGTTTTACACTGTCTGATGCCACAAGTAATTGGAGCAGTGTGTGTTGGGATTTTTGAACAAGTCCTGCTCCCTCTCACCCTGTGGCCTTTAATACACTGGAGAAGGTGAGGGTACAGAGTGGAGCTGGGAGAGAGGAGTTGTTACATTACAATGAAGTCAGCAGGCTGTGTCAGGATGTGAAAGAGGAATCAATGGAATTAGGGAGTGCAACAGCAAACTGTCCCCTCAGGAGAGGGTAATTGGAGTGATACAAAGGAGAGGAGTTAGAGAGAATCAGTTCTAATGGGGTATTAGGGTAGGGAGGGGCATTGAGGTATAAAGGTGTGAAAACCTAGATGAAATAGTCTGAGAGATCGATCCCAGGCAGAGAGGTATTCTGGAAGAGATCCTTGGTTAGGAGGCTGGTATTGAGGAGAGCAAATCCTGGAGGTGTGCTGGATTGTGGGAGATGCACTGAATCATGCACTGACTGCAAGAGATTTATTTTGTGGCTGATGAGTTGTTTTGTGGAAATACAGTGGCTTGAAGAATCTGACTGTGATTTTTGAACTTTTTTAAAGCCCAATGACCAGGGGTTTATTCTCCATCCAGTGACTGCAGGATGGGAGATTCAGAAATGTCGATGATTTTTGGGTCATATGTAAAAGGCTGAGCTCAGCCAGTGATGCCCTGTTGGCCGCCTACAGATGTGTGCATCCGTCTATAGATGGATGTTTACCATTTATTCACCGCTGAATATTGTACTTGTTCTGACCTGTGCCTAGCTGCCTTAACTGGCTCAGCTGCTTAACCATTGACAATTACAAAATTAAACAGCCTTAAGACTCAACCATCTCCATTCATTAAATGTTGTTGAATGGTTGTGATGGAGAGTTTATGGTTCTCTTTGTCCTAGTGACTTATGTTGTATGTTTCAGGCTGTTTGAGTTCCTGCAGCTCTTCCCCAAGCTGTTATCACCAGGTGTTATCTCTCACTGATCTGACACCAATGCTGCCAGATATCAGGCAATGTGAACTGGAGAACCAGCAGCATTGCATCTTGGGGATTGGTGCCTATGTAAGGTGGGTAGGGGGCTATTGTGGGACATTACTTGTTAATTTGTCTCTACATCACACTGGTATGTATTACTCAGTTTCTTGCTTTTGTTGGGTTCAGAGTATTGTGACTAAGAGTCTGGGTGAAATCAGTATTCCTGGTGTGTATGCATAGCCCAGGAAATTCTTGTATTCAGTAACCTCCAGATAAAGGAGTCTAGTAAATAATTTTTAAATGGACTTGAGTGCAGCCAGCACTACTCAATTCAAAGTGGAACTTTATTAACCTGTCTTCAGTGCTTGAGCTCCTGGAGGCCTGCTCCCCCATGGATTACCGGCTCCCACCTTGCCTGCCCTCCCTCTTTTTTTTGGTCCTTGCTCATCCTGCCCTGTACAGGGTACCAGGTCTCTCTTGGGTTACTATCCTTTTGCACCTTGTCTTCAGTATCTGCAGTTATTCCTGTTTGAGCACTGTCTTAAGAGGAAGCAATTCAGATCAATCTGGAAGCATAGCCTGTATCAATTAAACTCCCCAATCAGCTGTCGGGAGGAAACATCTGTCAGTGCTGAAAAATGAAATAAAAACACATGTTGGAAATGCACAAAGCCTGGGAATGAGATGCTAAACTTGGGCCAGTTCTGGTTAAACTTGTTCTGTATCAGATACTAATTAACTTGGTGTATTTCCAACATTTTCTGTGTTTTGTTCCAGTTTTCCAGCACTGGTTTCAAAGCTGGAATCTGCTTCCCGATGGAAAATATAGTGATAACCACACATTCCTGATGTGTATAGCCTGTTCATCTTTTTGCTTAGAGGGTTGTATGCCCAAACTTTGGGAGGTGATGTTTGTATGCCTGCTGGGTGCATGATGCTGCTGAACTCAGTTCCTGACCCAGAGGGAATTGGGTATGAATATTACGTAAATCAGTGCTTTGTCCGACGGGGGAAGTTTGCTACAGGAAATTCTTACTTTACTCGGAGTTAAAATACAGTTTATTTAGATGAGGAAAGGGAAAAATCAGGAAAGAACAACATCGGACTCCTTTTGCATGCACTCAATTCTTTCCCCCACCCCACCCTCTCCCCCCCCGGCTCCGTCCATCTCTCTTACCCGCTCTCTCTCTCTCTCTCACCCGCTCCCCCCGCTCTCTCTCTCACCTGCTTCCCCCACGCGCGCTCTCTCACCTGTTCCCCTCTCGCCCCCCCTCTCTCACCCATTCCCCTTCTCTCCAGGGTAAAATTGTCTGGAGTAGAATTGGCCAATAAAACAAATAGAACAACACTAGAGAGGGAGTTCTTGGTGCAGGTGGGTAGAAATGGGTTAAATATAGTATTCATCCAGCCCCACCTTAGAAACTATTCTCTGAAACACCCTAATGATTGTGTCTTGCTGTCCTACTGTTTGTGGGACCAGTTTTATATAAAATATATTAGTTGTTGAATCAAAACTAATTTCTCCAAGTTTGAGAGGAAGATTCTGTTGGAAGCACTTGGGTCTAATCCTTGATGCTTTATCACAATTGCAATAAAGAGAATGTAACTTGTGCATTTTTGGGCAGTGTCTTGATGAAAGGATGCTGCACCAAATGTGGAAAATTAGCTCAAAGCTCCTGTTGGTTTTTGTAGCCACACAAATGGCAGAAATTGATCACAGATGCTGAAGATCTTTCTACAAACTCTTGATTTCTAGAGAAAAATAACAATTAATTAATGATGTTTTACAATGTAACAACTGAATCCTTTTCCTATGATTACTTCATCAAATTCAGGGACCTGTTCCAGTCAGGGCTTTGCTCTCATTAACAGATACCTGAATGTTCTCACTCCTGGTGTGTGATTCTATTGACTGTTAACTGATTTGAAATGAAGTGCCTACATTCTGTACGGTAATGAGCTGAAATAAAGGGATCGACAGTAGAAGGAGCCTTCCTCTTGTGTCTTTGTCATCTGTTTCCCTGTTTTCTGGTTCTGGGAGAGAGGAAAAGCAGCGGTGAACAGGCGGAGGTATTGTGCTTGCCAGGGGCATGAGGGATAGCCCTTTGGGTGCTGCTGCTAAGCATTGCGGGGATCGGTTTTCAAGCTTGATGTGATCTTGGGATGATGATGCTGCCCTGCACTTTGCTTCTCCAATCACCATTCAGAATATACAAAATATTTCTCTCATTGTAGAGGGGTGCTAGATGCTGTTTTACACTACAACAATACAGCTGTTGATGCCCATTAGAGAATCTTGCAGCACAGAAGGCCAATTTTAAGTTATTTATCCAATTCCCTTTTAAAAGTTGCTACTGAGTCTGCTTCCACCTTTTTAAGCAGTGCATTCCAGATCAAAACAACTGAGTTTAAAAAAAAATTCCCCTTCGTGTATCCTCTGATTATTAATTCTCCTGTCAGTGGAATGTTTCTCATTTCCTTTATCAACATCCTCACTTAAAAGTTACTGAAAAGTGACCTGTTGTCATTGAGGTTGGGCTGCTCTCCAGCTGCCATTGGAGTACTGTGGGGGTACTGCAGAGCCTACAGCTAAGGGTAGGTTAAATTGGAGCTGGGGTGTACTTCAGAAGAGATTATTTTCTCTCTTCTGAATCTAATCACTGTTCATTTGTGCGCTGCCTGAATCAAGAATTGTGTCCACATGTTGCAGATACAGGTTAGGTGCAGGCCACAGAAGTACACAATCTGAGCATCTCGTAGTTGCACAGATTTGTACTCTTGATATAAATATAAAGCTGACATAAAGATCCCTGTGCTGAGAATTGGTATGGAAACTGCTTCTGACTCGTCAATTTACGTGAAGCAGCTCATCTACTTGAGTGAGGCCTCAGTTCAAAGGTAAGGAACAGATCGGATGTTCTATTCTCCATGTGTGTGCCTTTTGCTATATGTCTGGAAGAAAAATGTTTTCATGATCAGGTTGTTCTAAATGTTCTGCTTTTCTCTTGTATCTAGGCGTCCGCCTCCTGCAGTGCCTTCGAGACCTGGCTATTGAATGTGTCCCACTATTTTCTACCTGTTTTGGCAGACTATTTATCTATAATTACAGTTGCACGCCCAGGTTCTGCGTATACTCCCCCATCTCAGACTCTCACCTGCTGCTCCTGCACACAATGCTTCAGTGTGGATTCACTAACACAAACCCTTTCCAGTAGCCTGGGCACAATTTGCTAGTCTGATTGTCTGTCATTATTCTCCCCTCACTTTGTTCAAAGAAAATCTGTCCAGTTTGTGTGGGATTTTTTTGAAGACTGCGATTTTAATGGAACTGAACATTTGTACAATATTTATTGACAATCAACTTGGGATCTGATCTAATTTATTTCGTACTTAAAAGTTGATAATTCTACATTGATGCTAATTTAAGGGTTTCAAACCCTTAATGCTGATGGTCACGGGTCCGAGGTCAGAGATGTTTTAAAATAAGAGTTAATTAAATTGGATGTGTGGGAAGGAAATAGAAAAATGAAGACAAAATAAATTGTAAAATCCCTCCTGGCATTTATTCTGCATTTTATGTAGATCTTTGGCAGGATTTTGTGGGAAGATGTCCTGATCTTTAAAGTGCTGTCTGCAGTACTGGAGATCTACTGATTGGGTAGAGGATTATGGGCTGGGTAACAGTATTCTGGAAGGTTAGTTGATGGGTGTAATGTGAGGCTGGAGGAATTGTATTGTGAACAGCTATAGTCAAATGTGTTTCCTGCAATGGGGCCAAGTGTTACAAAAAAAAATTCCGTTGATCAAGCATTCCTGATTCACCACCAGCCCTTCCACTGGAAGGGAACAGGAAGTGTGAAATCTGTACAAATTATTCTACATAACACTACAGAATTTGTAAAGATTGAGATAGCCAATGATGACTTAAGTTGGGGAAGACACTTCATGTACTTAGTCAGGAAAGCAGTTCCGACCCTTCACACTGGGTTGTAACTGGCTCTACACCTATGAATAATTTGCAAATGCAAATGGAATGTTTGAAAGCTTGCTGCCTTCTACCCAGGTTCTCACGATAAATGTTGAACACAATAGTCCAATCCTAACCTCAATGCCCATGTGTACTTGCCAGTTTGGGTCACTAAGGCCCAGTGTAGCTCCAACTGCTGTATCTGGCCTCTGACTCTTATCCAAAGCAGTAATTTACCTATCAGGCAACAGCCCTAATTCTTCGCTTGGGCGAGAGTCTGGGAACACAGTTGTGGCAAATGGTTGGTTGTTTGACTGGAAGAAGGTACGTAATGGGGTTCCCCAGGAATTAGCAGGATTTTTTTCTTGAATCTATATTAATAACCTGGACTTGGGTGTGCAGGGCAGCAAAGCCACAATGGGTTGAATGGCCTCCTGTGTCCTAACCATTCTATGAATTCAGAATCGAGCAGCGTTCTCTTTTAATGGCAATTTTTTACCTTCTGTATATATTTGTTTGTTGTAAATTACCTTGGGAATAAAATGATTTTGTACAGATTGGCCTGTGGGGAAGGCTTTATGGTGTGTTTAATTTGAAGTAGTTTAAAACCCACATTGAGGCAGAATTTGGAATTGATTCAAACTTTGAATGTCTCCTGTAGATTGGGGACTGTCAGCATTAAGGTGGTGGAGGGGTGAGGAGAGAGTTGTATTACTGGGCTTGAAGCTGTTGGATTTATGTTTGCTTTTCTTAGGTGATGTTGAATCAGTTCCTGGGAAGTGGAGAAAAGGTTGAACCATCATGTTAACGAAAGCCAGTAGCTGGCATATGGGGAAGAGGAGGTGGGAGTGTGGCCAGCTATTTAATGTAGGATAACGTGGAGGGAGGGTAGAAATATGGATAACAGCTGGCCAGCATGCATTGGTTTTTCAGTAGATAACATCTTAAGTGAATTAACACTACAATCAATATAAAGTCCAGAGACATAGAAAACCATTGATGAAATTCATCAAAAAGTCTGCAGCCAATGTCTTACCTCGAAGTCCTGTTCACCTATCATCCTTGTGCTTGCTGACCAACACCATCTTGCAGCTGAGCAACATATTTTAACATTTTCACCCTTGTTTAAATCCCTCCATGCCCACATCCTGAGATGTCTGTGCTCTGATTCTGGCCTCCTGAGAATCCTCAAGTTTAAATGTTCCATCATTGGTGGTTATGCCTTCAGTTGCTGAAGCCCTAAGCTCTGGAATTCCCTCCCAAAACTTTTTCTCTCTCCTCCTCTGAAACACTCCTTAAAACTACTTTGACCAAGCTTTGTGACCTTAACTCAAATCTCCTTGTGTCCCTGGCATGTTTTTTAATGCTCCTGTATGTTAAAGGTGCTTATATAAAGTGGAGAGGCACTGTATCCACTGTTTTATCATCAGATTATGTTAGGTGCCTTCCTCTGATAGCACCAGAAATCCAGGAAGGGTCGTACATCCAAAATCACTAAAGGGAAAATCAAATAATAGATTCTATGTGGAGGCCTAACTTATGCTTTATAAAGGTTTAGCATAACTTTCTTGCTTTTATACATACAATGTCTATTAATAAAGCATACAGAATCTCTGGCTTTAATACCTGTCTCAACTTGTCTGAAATTGCCTCCTTCCTACCAAGTGTATCGCTTGTGTTAAATTTCATCTGTGTTTGACCAATTCACTAGTCTATTCTCATTGTTTACTATGTTTAAGTTTTGTGTCATCTGTAAACTTTGAAATTATGTCCTGTATAACCAAGTCATTAATATATATCAAAAGAATAGTTATCCTAACACCTGGGATACTATGTCAGATATGGGAAACACCAGTAAGTATGCAAGGTCTATGCCAGATTAAAGCACTTTTAATAATAAAGTTGCTGTTTGCATAAACTAGACTTGCAGTTTGGAAGAAGACATCAAGAAACCACCACTCAGTTCAGACCAGACCTGTGGATAGACACATTCACGTCCTCATTCCCTTTGTCTTCTGATGAAGCCACGTGCAGCTCACAGCACTAGGTGAGAGTTTGAACCAGTCCTGCCTTGCAGCTCAATAGGACACCATGTGAACAAGTGACCAGTAACGCCACAGTCCTGATCGCTGTACCTGCTTTAAAAACATTTCATCTCTCCTCCCCAGCCCTAACCAAGGGGAGACCTGCAGCCAACCTCCTGACTGCAGGGAGTATTCCTACCCCGACTGCCAGCAGACAGGTTGGTAGCTTGAAGTACTGGGAATAGTAACAGCTGCAGCCTGCTATATGGATCATACTTAGAGAGATTAGCAATGGCCTGACCCTTCTCAGAGTTCATAAATAAATGTCTAATTTACTACCTTAATTACATGATTTAAAATCAGAGCTAAATTGCTTATTAAATGCTCTGATCCTCACAGGGTGAAATTCTTGGCTTCCAGAACCTTTCCCCAGTTTATTTATTAATAAACATTGGCCTTATAGGGAGTACATATTTAACATTGAGGGTATTCTGTGCACCTATTCTTGTATATTTCATTTTGAACAATTCACTTGCCAGTCTTACTGTCAGCTTATCCCAATGCCCCACCTAACTCCAAAAGCAGCAACATCATAAACAGCCCCCCAAAACAAGCAAAAGGATCTGCAGCTACTTGAATACACCACTTCACACCTCTGCTTCAGTTGTCATTTTCTTAGACATTCAGGTTTGTACTTTTCTGTGGTCATCAAAGAGACTTTTCAACATGTAGACCTGGACGAACGACACCATCAGCATCACCCCCACATTGACAGCTGACCAAAAATTGACCCGGCCCAAGTTGCCCTCTTGCAGGTTGCGATCCCGTGCCTCAAAGGCTCGGAGAATGGCCTGGATCTGCACACTCTTTGCCAGTTTGGTGTTCATATTTCCAATTGACTCCTGAAAGAGTGATCAACAGTTACTTAAAGATATGGTAACTATAAACCAGCACTCCATCTCCTACATTCATTAATTGCTTCCCCGATAGATAACTGAGGACTGGAAATGACTGAAGAGGGAGGTAGTCCATTGGTGTTTGATGAAATTTAATCTGGAGAAATGTGATGCAACATGTTTTGGAGAAAGAAGAAAATTAGGAAGTAGAAAAGTGTTCAGGCATATCTTTTAAAGTGAGTTAGGTTGATAAAACTAAAAATAAAGCAGCAGATGGTATGCTAGGTTTTAAAAGTGGGGTTGTAAAGTACTAACAGACCGAGGAATACTAAACCATGACCTCTGGTCAGCAGCAGAAAATTCTATCCAGTTGTGGTCACTCCACATTATAAAAGGCCATGGAGAAGGTACAAGAAAGATTGTCAGCATTTCAAAAGCTTTAGTTATAAGGAGGGACTACAAAAATCAAATGGAGGAGACCTGAAAGAGGGGTTTGATATTTTGAGAGGTTTTCAGAAGTAGAAGAGGGAAAGGTCAGAATAAATGGAGTATAAATTTAAAGATGGAAGGAGCTATTAGGAGACTCTTTTCCACTGAGGGTTGTTAGGACATGGAATTCCCTGCAAGAAACAAAGGAAAGTGGATAAATATTTAGAAAGAAACATAAATCTACGGGGAAAAGGGCAGAGGAATGGAACTAATTAGATAACGTTTTCAAGCAGCCAGCACAGACGATGGACCGAAAGATTTCAATTTCCAAGTTGTGGAGCTTCCTCAAACAGCCTGTCCTGCTACAATGAAAAGGCTTTTAAAACCCAAGCTTACCTCCTAAAGTATCACTTCATCCAGACAAATGTATTATAGATGATAAGCGCACATGGATATTTCTCTATTTTCTCATTTTCCACCCATTCCTCCCAGAAGTGTGCACAAGACACTAGCCAGGAGATGGGAATGACAATCAAGCCCACAAGCCTAATTTCTAACATTCCTTTCCATTCTGACAGTACTTGTGTTTACACAACATCTGGTCAGTATATCCAAGCTTCAGATAGAATGAGCTCTGACACAAGGTTGCTGGCTCACCTTGATATCATCAATTTTAATGTCCAGCAGCTCCTCTGGTTCCACAATCTCTGACCAGTCCTCAACATCGTCAAAAATAACTTCAAAGAAGATAAGTTTCTCAGAAATGGTACTGAAGGAATTGTCAAAGCAGATTTTATAATCACCGATAATCGTAGGCTCGATCCTGTAGAGCAGATTGGACAAACATCAGTTATAGAGCTCTGAAAAAGTCATATAGACTCAAAATGTCAACTTTGTCTCTCGTCACAGATGCTGCTAGACCTGCTGAGTTTTTCCAGCATTTTGTTTTTGTTTGATTTACAGCATCTGCAGTATTTTGCTTTTATTAGTAATGGGGCTCAGTTTGCCCAAGCAAATCAAAGCAACTAAGTTTTACTACAGTACCTTTAATGTAGTAAAAAATCTAAGGTATTTCACAGGAATAATTATCAGACAAAAATTTGACAGAGCCTCATCAAGAAATATTAGGGCAGATGACCAAAAGAGGTAGTAGGTTTTAAGGTGCATTTTGAAAAGAGGCAGAGGGGCTTAAGGGGAATTCCAGAGCTTAGGGCTGCTGACTGCATGGCTAACAATGGTAGAGCATTTAAAATCAGGCACATGTAAGAGGCCAGAATAGGAGGGGTGTAGAGATCTTGGAAGGTTGTAGGGGGAATTACATAGATAGGGAGGAGCGAAGCCAGAGAGGAATTTGAAATGATGTGAATTTTAAAATTGACTCATTGCTGGACTTGGAGCCAACATGGGTCACCGAGCACAGAATTCCTGGAGGACAAGAATTAGGAGTAGACGACCATTTGGCCCTTTGATAAGATCATGGCTGACTGGATTGTGGCCTTAACTCCACTTTCCTGTCTGCCCTCCATAATCCTTGACTCTTTAGTCAATCAAAAATCTATCTAACTTAGCCTTGAATATATTCAATGACCCAGCTTCTACCGGGGGTAGAGTTGGCCTTGTGGACTTGATTTAAACTGATCATCTGAACATTAAGAATTTGATTTATATTAGCATGGATCATGTTTCAATTCTTAATCCAAATGTTTCTGAAATCCATAAACAGGTCCAATTAAGGTACTACATGATGACTCAGGAAGCCATGAGTAGTGAGAGATTTACTTTGTAAAGGCAACCCTATGAATTCTGAAGGCCAAATACTATATCAGTTTGCAAATTGGAAAAAAAGGCAATAAAAGTGGACAAAAGCATTTTATTGCACTTAGCTCTCTGGCAGGGTTCCATAGCAAGCACTAGAATCTGCAGCAAAGGAATCCTGGTGCATTAGGGTCCTGGCTGTAGTAGGTGCTGCGATGCTACTGAGTTCCGCAGTAGTAGGAGAATCCCAAAGTTGATCTCTACCTGTGTTGAGTTAGTTCACCGCAGTTAAAGTGTCGGGGTAGTTGGAGCTACAATTGACCTCCGCATTATATGAGTTACAAAAGGGAAATTCAACCAAGGATCCTGTCCTTTATGATTGACAGTGTTTGCACTCTGCACACATGGATACAGTGTGATGACAGAATTGAGTTCTTCTGTCATTCCCTTCACAGTCAAATAGCTTGCCAACACAAGGCTGATACATGAAGAATGGCCATTCAGGCTGCCAGAAAATTGAAGTGTAACACTTTCAGGTAGCACCTTTGAGAGAGGAGGACTGACAGACACAGATATATTGGAGCAATGTCCGGGGAGGGGAGAGGTGCTGACACTCACATATGGACACCATCGGACTTCCTTGACTCCATGATCAGACTTTCACCATTTGGACTAAAGACGGTGAAATCGACATCCAGTCCGGCACCTCCAATAACCTGCAGGGAAAGCACAAACCAAGCCGGTTTACCCTCCTCATTAAAGCTTAGCAGTGGCAACAAGCAACACCTTTGTTTATTAAAGATATTTGAATTGTTTCTGACGAGAAGATCGAGGTCAAGGTCACGATTTAAGGTTTAAGAAATCACAAAAGTAATTTGAAGGAAATGGCATTGCGGTTGGAGCACCTTCAGGACTGTCAGTTCAGCCCAGAGTCCATGGGGGATCTGCCGCTAAAGCAGCAACACTCCCCGGATTAAAGAAGAGGAGGGGTGGGTGGGGAGAAAAGCCAGCAGTATTCGCACCAGCTACGCCTGCTCCCTACTGATGAAGGAATGCATTAGGTTGCGACGGTTCAATATTTCACCCTCTGTGTTGGAAAGGGAGGTGGTGGGGAGGTGGGGGGCACAGTCCCCGCTCCAGGCCAGCAGAGAGGCACCTTCCTTCCCGGGATAAAGAAAGAAGGCGGGGGACATGCTCCGGGCCCCGGGACTGCGGCCTCCAGCCCCACCTGGTACTCCAGCTCCATGCTGCTGTTGCGGCCGGCGCTCTGGTAGAAACATTCCTGTGTGCCGGGCGGGAGGACAAACGTGAACTCGGAGTCCGAGGGCTGCCCGAAGGACACGGCCCCGATGGAACGGAACAGCACCAGAAGCAGAAGCAGAAGCAGCGGCCCCGGCCCCGGCCCCGTGTCCGGCCCCATGTCCGGCCTCAAACTTCCCCAAACTTTTCACTTCCGCACAATTTACGGCGCCGCCGATTGGTCATCAAGTTTCACAATGACGGGCGGCCCAGTGTCCAATCGGAGAGCAGCTGGACTGCCAGCGTCCAATCGGAGAGCAGCTGGACTGCCAGCGTCCAATCGGGAACAGACAGGGAAATCTACACCAATCAAGACAAAGCCTAGGACTTCGGACCCGGACTGATAACGCCAATCGCCCCGTTGCAGCAGCAAATTCGGCCGCTTCAGCTAATGAGTATCTGAACTTCGTCTGCAGTTGTTCGATAGTGCAAAAGCCTGAGCTGTTTAGCGGAAAGAAGAGACGTGCTGTCCAAGATTTTCATTTGGCAGCCAACAGGACAGATTTGCAAGAATACCAAATTTCAAAGACAACAACAATTTATACTGCATGAGAAGAGGGTGCTGACTGTTGTCAATTAGACTCTGATTAGCAGAGGTATTGACATGGAGGTTGCACCGGGAACAGTTAAACTGTGAAGCTTTTCTGTAAATTCAAACCAGGCAGGTCAACTCACTTCCTCCAAATAAAAGCTGTGGCTATGGGTACCCGCATGGGCCCCAGCTATGCCTGTCTCTTTATGGGGTAGGTGGAACATTCCTTGTTCCAGTCCTACTCCGGCCCCCTCCCACAACTCTTTCTCCGGTACATCGATGATTACTTCGGTGCTGCTTCATGTTCTTGCTGGGGCCTGGAAAAATTTATTAATTTTGCTTTCAATCTCCACCCCTCCATCATTTTCACTTCGTCCATCACTGACACTTTCCTTCCCTTCCTTGACCTCTCTGTCTCAATTTCTGGTGATAGACTGTCCACCAATATTCATTACAAGCCTACCGACTCCCACAGCTACCTCAACTACAGCTCCTCACACCCTGCTTCCTGTAAGGACTCCATCCCATTCTCTCAGTTCCTTCGCCTCCATCGCATCTGTTCCGATGATGCCACTTTCAAAAACAGTTCCTCTGACATGTCGTCCTTCTTACTTAACCGAGGTTTTCTACCCATGGTGGTTGACAGGGCCCTCAACTGTGTCCAGCCCATCTCCCGCACATCCGCCCTCACACCTTCCTCTCCCCACCAGAACCATGATAGGGTCCCCCTTGTCCTCACTTATCACCCCACCAGCCTCCGCATTCAAAGGATCATCCTCCGCCATTTCCGCCAACTCCAGCATGATGCCACCACCTAACACATCTACCCTTCACCCGCCTGGCGGCATTCCGCAGGGATTGTTCCCTCCGGGACACCCTGGTCCACTCCTCCATCACCCCCTACTCCTCAAGCCCCTCCCACGGCACCTTCCCGATGCGAACGCAGAATATGCAACACCTGCTCCTTTACTTCCTCTCTCCTCACTGTCCAAGGGCCCAAACACTCCTTTCAAGTGAAGCAGCATTTCACTTGCACTTCCCTCAATTTAGTCTACAGCATTCGTTGTTCCCAATGTGGTCTCCTCTACATTGGAGAGACCAAATGCAGACTGGGTGACCGCTTTGCAGAACATCTTCGGTCTGTCCGCAAGCATGACCCAGACCTCCCTGTCGCTTGCCATTTCAACACTCCAACCTGCTCTCTTGCCCACATGTCCGTCCTTGGCCTGCTGCATTGTTCCAGTGAAGCTCAACGCAAACTGGAGGAACAGCACCTCATCTTCCGACTAGGCACTTTACAGCCTTCCGGACTGAATATTGAGTTCAACAACTTTAGATCATGAACTCTCTCCTCTATCCCCATCTCCTCTCCGATCCCCCTTTTTTCCAATAATTTATATAGATTTTTCTTTTTCCACCTATTTCCATTATTTTTAAATCCATTGTTTCATCTCTGCCTTTTAGCCTATTTCGATCCCTTCCCCCCACCCCCACTAGGGCTATCTGTACCTTTATTATCACATTCCTTAGATAATATCACCAGCTTCAACACCTCTTTGTCCTTTTGTCTGTGACGTCTTTTGGTTATCTCCACCTATCACTGGCCCTCTATCCAGCTCTACCTGTCTCACCCTTCTTAAACCAGCTTATGTTTCACACCTTTTCTATTTTTCCTTAGTTCTGCTGAAGAGTCATACGGACTCGAAACGTTAACTGTGTTCCTCTCCGCAGATGCTGTCAGACCTGCTGAGTTTTTCCAGGTATTTTTGTTTTTGTTTTGGATTTCCAGCATCCGCAGTTTTTTGCTTTTATCTTAGAGGTCAACTCCAATATTGGTCAAGCATTGCCATGGGGAATGGCTGTCCCCCAAGCTTTTGTTTAGTTGAAGAAGTCTCAATGCCTATACAATTTCCTTCTGCTTGCAAAGGGCAGGGTCCTGTGTGTGAATATATGTAGCTTCTAGCATGTGTAAGCCATACTGCAAGCCCAACTGCTAATCTTACATTAGTTGTTAGTGTAATTCTTAGCACAATCAGGATTGATTAGTAATTCTTGTCAAATCATGGAATCACATCTGATGCTGGACACTACATTCTGAGTTTTGCAAGCACGGGCTGGTTGAGTATGTCAGCACTTTGCCTATTGCAAACAGCCGAAGGGACATGCTTTTTGATACAATCCTTCAGTTGTTGGGACATATAGCCGACGTACCTGGCATCAGACCGGCACCTGAAATTCATATACCACATTTCTCATTTGTGTGGTAGGCAGAACATCTTGTTGGCTTGGCAGCAGCATCTTGTTAGTGGAGAGTACCACTCATGTTGCTACTACATAGTAGCAACTTGAAATGGCTCGCTTTTCTCAACCGTTTCATATCTGCTCCAGTCACTCTTGTTAAGATCATACAAAATAGGAGCAGGAGTAGGCCAAAAATAAAAGCAAGATACTGCGGATGCTGGAAATCTGAAACAAAGACAGAAAATGCTGGAAAAACTCAGCAGGTCTGACAGCATCTGTGGAGAGAGAAACAGTTAACATTTCGAGTCTGTCTGTATGGACTCGAAACGTTAACTCTGTTTCTCTCTCCACAGATGCTGTTAGACCTGCTGAGTTTTTCCAGCATTTTCTGTCTTTCTTGCAGGAGTAGAACATTTGGCCCCTTGAGTCTGCTCCATCATTCAATAAGGTCATGGCTGATCTGATTGTGGCCTCAACTCCTCTTTCCTGCGGCGCCCCCCCCCCCCCCCCCCTCCAACCTTTGACTCCCTTGTCAATCAAAAATCTATCTAACTTAGCCCTATATAGGCCTATATAGCCCTATATATTCAATGACCCAGTCTCTGCTGCTCTCTGGGAAGAAAATTCCAAACACTAACAGTCCTCTGAGATAAGCAATTCCTCCCCATCTTCATCTTACATGGGAGACCCCCTAGATTGAAACTGTGCCCCAGTTCCAGATTGCCCCATGAGGGGAAACATCCTCTCAGCATTTACCCTGTCAAGCCTCCTCAGAATCTTATGTGTTTCAATAAGATCACCTCTTATTCTTCTGAACTCCAATGAGTATAGGCCCAAACTGCTCAACCTTTCCACATAAAACATTTTATCCCAAGAATCAGCCAAGGGAACCTTCTTTGAATTTCTTCCAATGCAAGTACGCCCCTCCAGGTGCAGTCTCACCAATGGCCAGAACAGTTGTAGGAAGACTTCCTGATTTTTATACTCCATCCCCCCTCGCCACAAAGGCCAAACTTCCATTTGCCTTCCTAATGACTTGCTGTACCTGCATGCTAACTTTTTGTGATTCATGTACAAGGACACCCAGATCCCTCTGTACCACAGCTTTCTGCAGTCTGTCTCATTTAAATAATATTCTGCTTTTCTATTCTTCATGCTAAAGTGATCAACCTCACATTATACTCTGTCTGCCAAACTTTTGCCCACCCACTTAATCCATCTATATCCCTTTGCAGATTTTTTGTATCCTCATCTCAACTTGCTTTCCTACCATTGTATCGTCAGTACTTGATCTCCTCATCCAAGTTATTAATATGGATTGTAGATAGTTGAGACCCGAACACTGACTCCTATGGCACTCGACTATTTACAGTTTGCCAGTGGCCCATTTATCCTGACTCTCTGTTTCCTGTTCATTACCCTATCCTCTATCCATGTTAACACTTTACCCCCAAGACCATGAGCTCTTCTATTGTGTAACCTTTTATAATGTGGTTGGAGAGAACGCTCACACATCCTGTTTGTTTACAGATTCCCATAAACACTTGTTTTTGGTTTTACCCCTAGTTAATTCTGGTTTGAGACTCACAAGGGGTTGTTCCACCTCTGACTAAAATGAAGTTTTCACATTTACAAGTTCTCACCTAGACTGGAGCCTGTGGTTTGATTGTAACGATAAGAGCCTGAATGAGGCAGTTTCAGGCTCATGGGAGGAAACACTGAGCATTGTTTCTAACTTGTCCCCACCAAGGCAGCCAATGTCCACCAGAATTAGGAGGTGGGGGAATAGCAAGTGGAGCTGTTTCTTCAGTTTCAAGGAAATGAAAGAAAATACCATTCAAACAAATTAATTAAACACACAGTGACCTCCGGTCAAATGTACTGGAACTTCCTTGTAGGTGGAGAGATAGACTTCACCTTGTTTTACTCACCCACATTCAAATAACTCTGCTCAACTCACAAGCAGAGAAGACATTGTTGACTCATCCTCCTGTGTCCCTGGTTGATGGACCTGCTGCTGCCCTTTTGATTAGGACAATACGGAGACACCGTGTTACCCCAGTGCCATCTAGCAAAAGATCTAACAAAAGGGACACAATTAACAAACTAATAAACACCCAAATCATGAAAGAAACCTTACCAAATTAAATCATTATGTTATTGCCAATGTCTACTCCACACTTTACCTTATGGTGCCCCAGGCCATAGAAGCCCTCAAGCATATTGGTGCCCATCGCATTTTCTCTATCCAAAAACACCCAGTCACAGACAAGGTTACACAAGAGAGTCGAGTAGTCAGAGCAAACGCCCCCACAGGCCATGTCCAAACTAGACCTGTGAATGGCAGCCTTTGCCAGGCTGAGGAGCAGAAACACAAGGTCCTGCAGCTTGCCTACCATCCCCATGCCCTCTGCACCAGCTGGCCAAATATCAGCAGCATGGGACCAGCCAGAAATTGAGGAGCATCCACTTCAGAGAGTGGAAGAGGAGAGGGACTGTATCGTCTCAGGTTCCTCTGGTCATGCAGCACCAATTTACCCAGTGCTGCCAAAGTTTGGAACAGGTTCTCTATTCCTGTGTGTGGCAGATAATCAGAAAGGAACAGGCTGGGCTCAGTTCTTGTGAATTAGATTTTTTCCATTCATTTTTTTAACTTCTCATTTTGTGTCTACATTAGTTAACTGGTTACAGTCGGGCAGTATATCTCGCACACTTAGTGTGTCTGAAGCTTTATTGTGCCTGCCTGCACTTGATCTCTGCAGAAAGGTAAACAGGGTGTGGCTATGTGGTAAATGCCTGTACTCTCTGCATTGAACAGACACTTCTCAGTCGATTGATTTGGAGACTTTTTTATTCGTTCATGGGGTGTGGACAAGGCTGATAAAGCCAGTATTTATTGTCTATCCCTAGTTGCCCTTGAGAAGGTGTTGGTTAAACGCTATCTTGAACCACTGCGGTCCATGTGGAAAGAGAGTTCCAGGATTTTGATCCAGTGACAGTGAACGACATTGATATATATCCGATTCAGGATGTTGTCCTTTATTGCAAGGGGATTTGAGTACAGCAGTAAGGAAATCTTGCTGCAGTTGCATAGCGCCTTAGTAAGACCACACCTGGAGTATTGTGTGCAGTTTTGGTCTCCCTACCTAAGGAAGGGTATACTTACCATAGAGGGAATGCGATGAAGGTTCACCAGACAAATCCCTGGGATGGTGGGACTGTCCTATGAGGAGAAATTGAGGAGACTGGGCCTGTATTCACTGGAGTTTAGGAGAATGAGGGGTGATCTCATTGAAGCATACAACATTCTGACAGGGCTCAACATGGTAGGTTGGGAGGAGGTGTCTAAAACCAGAGGACACAGTTTCAGAATAAGGGGAAGGCCACTTATGACTGAGATGAAGATGAATTTCCTCACTCAGAGGGTTGTGAATCTTTGAAATTCTCTACTGCAGAGGGCTGTGGAGACTCAGTCATTGAGCATGTTCAAAACAGAGATGGATAGATTCCTAGTTATTGATGATATCAAGGGAAATGGGGTTAGTGTAGGAAAATGGCATTGAGGTAGAAGATCAACAATGACCTTGTTGGATGGTGGAGCAGGCTTGAGGGACCGAATGGCCTACTCCTGCTCCTATTTCCTATGTTCGGATGTGTGTGACTTGGTGGGGAACTTGCAGGTAGTGCTGTTCCCATGTGTCTGCTGCTCCTCTTCTTCTAGAGGTTGCAGTTTTGGAAGTAGCTGTCAATGGAGCCTTAGAAAATTGCTCCATGTATCTTGTAGATGTATGCACTGCTGCCATGGTGCATCGCTGGAGGGAATGAATGTTGAAGGTGGTGGATGGGTTGCCAGTCAAGTGGGCTGCTTTGTCCTGGATGGTTTTGAGCCTCTTGTGTATTTCTGCACTCGTCCTACATGTGGGGAGTATTCCATCACACTCCTGACTTGTGCCTTGTAGATCGTGGACAGACTTTAGGGAGTCAGGAGGTGAGTTACTCACTGCAGAATTCCAGCCTCTGACCTGTTCTTGTATTTATGTAGCTCATTTAGTTAAGTTTCTGTCGATGGTGACCCCAAGGGGGATTCAGCAAATCATAATGACATTGAATTGTCAAGGTGTGGTGGTTATTGCTTGAGATGGTCATTGCCTGGCACTTCAGGCCCGAGCCTTAATGTTGTCCAGGTCTTGATGCATGCAGGCATAGACTACTGCTTCAGTATCTGAGGAGTTGCAAATGATGCTGAACATTGTGCAATCATCAGTGAACATCCCCACCTCTGACCTTATGATGGAAGGAAGGTCATTGATGAAGCAGCTGAAGATGGTTGGGTCAAGGACACTGTCCTGAGGAACTCCTGCAGTGATGTCCTGATGTCCTGATTGACCTTCAACAGCTGCAACAGTTTTCCTTTGCGCTAGGTATGACTCCAAGTAGTGGAGAGTGCCCCCAATTCTTAGTGACTTCGGTTTTGCTCAGTCTACATGATTCCACATTCAGTTAAATGCTGCCTTGATATCAAGGGAAGTCACTTTCACCTCACCTCTTCAATTCATGTTTTGACCAAGGCTGTAATAAGATCCGGAGCTGAGTGATCCTGTAGGAACCCAAACTGAGCATTAGTGAGCAGGTTATTGGTAAGTGCTGCTTGATAGCACTGTCAACAATCTTTTCCATCACTTTGCTGAAGATTGAGAGTGAACTGATCAGTGATAATTGGCCAGATTAGAGTTTTTCATGCTTTTTCAGGAGGGGATATACGTGGACAATTTTCCACATTGTCAGGTGGATCTCAGTGTTGTAGCTATCCTTGGAACAGCTTGACTAGGAACTAGATCTGGAGCACAAGACTTCAGCTGGGATGTTGGGGCCCACAACCTTTGCTGCATCCAGTCATTTCTTGATATCATGTGGAGTGAATGTAATTGGCTGAAGTCCAGCACCGATGATGGTGGGGACCTCAGGAGTAGGCTGAGATGGATCATCCACTTGCCACTTCTGGCTGACGATGGTTGCAAATGCTTCAGTCTTGTCTTTTGCACTAACATTTAGGGCTCTGTCATCGTTGAGGATAGCTATGTTCATGAATCCTCCTCTTCTGGTAAATTATTTAATTGCCCATCACCATTCATGACTGGATGTGCCAGGACTGTAGAGCTGATCTGCTCATTGTAGGACGCTTGGCTCTGTCTCCAGGATACTGATTCTGCTGATTGGCCTGCATGTAGTTCCAGGATGTAACTCCACCAGATGGCGCTTCAATGTTAAATATGATGTTGCCCCTGGTATACTGTCCAACACACCCTAGGGCAATATTATGGAGGCTGCAATAGTGGCAAATGTGGCAGCGGGTGACTTAATCAGGCAGGAACCAAAATTTCACTTTCCCAACGGTGGGTTCAAATTTAGAGGTTAACTCAGTGGTATGTTTGTGGTGGTTTGGGCCTCACACCTGATGCATATATATTCATTATATTAAATTTTTTTGTAATTACATCCTACTTTCAAGATAAAGTCAATGGCACACAGGACTCTCGTGGTACTCAGTTCATGTTCATTTAAAGGTCGTGCACTAGTCAGCTTTGTGCAGTTATGGTAGTTTTGCTTGTTGAACTGTGCAGCACAAGGCAGGGAGTTTGCATGGAGGCTCGGAACTGGCAAAGGTGGTGGGTCATTGTGGAGTGGGCGTGGGGGCATTGAGGAGAGGAAGAGGGATCCAAGGGAGGACAGAGATTGGGGTCGGAACATGGAAGAGTGAAGTGGGAAAGAAAGGCCTGGTGTCCTGTGTGTGATGGGGTGGGGGGGGGTTGGGGTTGATGGGGACGGTCAGTCAAGGTAAGAAAATGAAGGGCCTAAAGGGTCTGCACTGTCCACGTGTGGGTTGACCTCAGGGTGCTGGCTGGCAGAGGGGGGAGTTTTCAGTCATGGGCGAGGGGTGCGAGAGGTCACTTCGGTAGGGGGCAGGACAAGTATGAGGTTGGGATAATCAAAGGTCTCATAGGCTGTGTTATGGGATTGAAGAAAGACTCTTAAGGATGACGAGGGGAAGGCCTAGGCTCAGAGGATGAATGCTGATGAGGACAGGTGTAGGCTCATGGGCGAGAGGTGGCACCTACAATTGGAGGGTGATAGGGTCCAAGGTATCGGGGGAGGTTGGAGGGTAATAGAGATAAGGTGTAAGGTTGGGAGGGTCAAAGGTGATGGGGTCAAGTGTGAAGGTGGCAGGAGGAGTTTGGAGGGTAACGGCCACAATCACAAATCCTACAATGACCATTTTTTCAAAAATGTCTCCAAACTCACGTGTGGCTGCCTTGAGTGGAGATCAAAGTGGGAGAAGCCCAGTGTGGGGGGTGGCGTGGAGTTTTAGTTGTGGACAATGTAATGATTTGAAATTCTCACTGTTTATCAATTTTATAGACAAAATCCATGGACACATATATTTTCATCTCAGTCTGCCTTCTTCACACAGCTCAGTTGCTAAAATAGCCAAGTGTCTCATACACCCAACCTTCCTGCAACCTCGGGAGCAGGAGGTAAGTGTGCATCAAAGGAAGCTCTTGTCAATCAACAACAGAGGCTGCAACTCCCAAGGCTGGTCAGGATGCAGCCGTCGAGGGGAGGCATTCTTCAAGATGATGCTGGCGGGTGAAAACATTCTCAGGAACAGAACTAACTCAGAGAGGCAATGTCAGAGACAGCTAAGGATGTCCCAGGAAATGGTTGCTGAGATATGTGACATCATTCAGCAAGACCTGCAGCCAGTGGCTTTGGTGGGAACTCCATGCCAGTGGCCCTCAAGGTGACTGTGGCGCTCCATTTTTTTGCAAGCAGTGGATTCCAGGTGACACACATTAATGAGGTTGGACTCATGTGGCCATTAGAGGTTGCTGGGACCAGCCAGCTACATTTATAAATCACAAAGGGTTTTACACTGGTCTGCGACCACACTGTGCATGGTTCCCAGGGAGATGTCACAGCGCACACATCTTGTTCAATTCACAGCTTCCGGAGCTTTTTGAGGCCCCAGCTGGATTGTGGGTGATAAGAGCTATTCCCTGCAGCCATTGTTGATGACGTCAGTGAGGCATCCTCTCAGAGTGCAGCAGAAGAGCAGTACAATCAAGCTCACCCTTCCACCAGAGCCATCATTGAATACACAGCGGCAGCAGCATCACTCCCCCTCAGATGAGGATGAATTATATGCCTGAGGAGGAGGCCATGAATGTGAATGTCCCTTTAATGGATGCTAGGGCCATGGAGAGATGTGCACATAATACCGGGGACAAAGTTCACGTGTGAGACCCGTACATCACCACTGTCCCATTACCAGGCCTCCAATGTCTTCCTGGGGTGTAGACCTACCCTTGTGTAAGACGGAGTGTACTTTTACAAAACTTTTTTTCAACTATTTACTTGTAACAGTTATGCTGAATTTCAGCTTGAGGTTTAACTGTTTTATCAAATTGCAAAATGTGCTTGTTACAAATGTAAACTAGGAACTTGGTGATTTTGTGTGCAGAATTTGCAGAGGCTTTTGGAAGATAACAGACCCAAGAGACTACTAAAGCACAAAATGAAAATGGACAATATTGTAAAGGTGCAGAGTTAACTGTTCTGCAAAAGCTTAAAGGGTGAGCTTTGACTGCACAGCCTTGTGGCACAAGGACTGTAGAAGTGATAACCAGTTCAGCAGAGTGTGACAAGGAGTTGTCCTGTGACTGGAGAAAGGGAAGGTGATTAACTTTAATTTATTAAAGCAATTGAAATTGAGGAGCACAATCACCAGGAGTTTGACCTTTGGCTTGAAATATGATTTTGACCACTAACGTGTCAAGATAAATGTGTGCAGAAACCACAGTGAAGACACAAGGTAGTGTTAACTACGTCAGCTAAAATAATAACATCTTGAAGAAGACACATGCTAACTGATGAGATAATGAACTTGCTTACTACACCCACAACCAAACTGTATAAAAGTGTGCACTTGAAGACAACAGACACTACAGTCAGGAAGAGAGTGACCTGGTCACTCACTGAAGTCATGAAGAGAACTTGTTTGGTCGACTGACCACCTGTGGTTAAATTAGAAACATAGAAACTAGGAGCAGGAGTAGTTCATTCAGCCCTTCGAGACTGATCTGCCCTTCAATGTGATCATGGCTGATCCTCTATCTCAACACCATACTCCCGCTCTCTCCCCGTACCCCTTGATGCCTTTAGAGTCTAGGAATCTATTTCTTTCTTAAATATATTCAGTGACTTGGCCTCCACAGCCTTTTGTGGTAGAGAATTCCACAGTTCACCACCCTCTGAGTGAAGAAGTTTCTCCTCATTTCGGTCCTGAAACTGTGACTCCTTATTCTAGACCCCCAAGCCAAGGGAAACATCATCCCTACATCCAGTCTGTCCATTCCTGTCAGAATTTTATATGTTTCAATGAGATCGCCTCTTGTTCTTTGAAACTCTAGTGAACACAGGCCTAGTTGACCAATCTCTCCTCATATGACAATCCTGCCATCCCAGGAATCAGTCTGGTGAACCTTCACTGCACTCCCTCTATGGCAAGTATATCCTTTCTTAGGTAAGGAGACCAAAACTGCACTCAATACTCCAGATGTGGTCTCACCAAGGCCCTGTACAGCTGCAGTAAGACATCCTTGCTCCTGTACTCAAGTCCCTTCGCAATGAAGGCCAACACACCATTTGCCTTCGTAACTGCTTGCTGCACCCGCATGCTTGCTTTCAGTGATTGGTGTACAAGGACACCCAGGTCCCTTTGTACAGCAACATTTCCCAATCTATCCCCACTTAAATAATACTCTGCCATTCTGTTTTTCCTACCAAAGTGGATAATTCTTGCAGGGCTCCCAACTACCAGGATAGTGAGTATCTCTATAGCTTGGGAATAGGGTAAATAAACCAGTTTGTGAGAACAAATACTTGTTATATCAATTGTTATGTCATTGATATCAAGAGTAAGGCAAGATCTTGCAGTATCTGGGAAGTTACCTGGGGTGTCTGAGCTACAGCTGCAATCCTCCCTGCAGAGTAATTTATAAACCAGCATCCTCTGCCAACTAGAACAGCATGGGGAGGGGAGCTTTGTCACACACACTTGCTAGTAAATGTTGGTACAGAGGACATCTGTACAGCTCTTGCACAAACGTATATCAACCTACCATGACAAATGAATGTGATCCACCTCTATCCTTACAGTGCTTTGACTGCACCTACACCATTTTAATTATTCCTGCTGAGAGTAATCTCGGAGAATCTCTTTTACTGAAGGGAGGGCCAGCATGTTAAACCATGTCCCACGGACAGGCAAGTACAAAACTGGAAACTCACACAAACGCAAAACATTTTCCACAATAAAGGCAATGTCCCTACGTCCATCAATGAATGCAAACCATGAGGCATGCCATTACATTTAGTTCTCTGACTAAGCTAGTTCCCAAAAATGTTTATATACACATGAATATAACAAAAATAATGCACTCTGCAGCTCTGACATGTGATGTATATTTTTATGAAACAGCCTGTCACTTTGTGCTCACAATGCTGTGAATTTTCATTTCCGACCGCTGGGTTGAGGTGCAGACCTGATATCACTAGCTGAAGTGGAGGCAGCTTGCTCAGTGTCGTTCCCCATTGCCTTGGATACCATGTCCTGTACCCATGGAGGAATGGGGCCTTGCCTGCTGGAGCTGATGGGGTTAATGTTGGAGGGGATGAGGAGCTGCTGTGAACCTGGGGGTGCTCTGAGAGGAAGCCCCTGCGCAGTTGTAATGTGTTCCTCCTCCAGCTGGGGGCGCAATGGCACTTCCCTGTCTCCCTGAAGGGAAGGAGCATCTGGAGGGGGGTCCAGGTGCCTTGCCCCCTCTCGCCTAGCCACTGCTGTACTGAGCCCACGGCTACAGTGGCCGAATGTACCTCCAAGAGCTCAACCTGCCTCTCCATGGCAGTCAGCACGTTCTCCACGGCGATCACCACCATCTCCATGGCGATCACCACCCTCTCCATGGCGATCACCCTCTCCATGGCGATCACCCTCTCCACGGTGATCACCACCCTCTTCACAGCGATCACCACCCTCTTCACGGCGATCACCACCCTCTTCACGGTGATCACCACCCTCTTCACAGTGATCACCACCCTCTTCACGGCGATCACCACCCTCTCCACGGCGATCACCACCCTCTCCACGGCAATCACCCTCTCCACGGTGATCACCACCCTCTTCACGGCAATCACCCTCTCCACGGTGATCACCACCCTCTACACGGCGATCACCCTCTCCACGGCGATCACCACCCTCTCCACGGCGATCACCACCCTCTCCACGGCGATCACCACCCTCTCCACGGTGATCACCACCCTCTCCACGGCGATCACCCTCTCCACGGCGATCACCACCCTCTCCACGGCAATCACCCTCTCCACGGTGATCACCACCCTCTTCACGGCAATCACCCTCTCCACGGTGATCACCACCCTCTTCACGGCGATCACCACCCTCTTCACAGCGATCACCACCCTCTCCACGGTGATCACCACCATCTCCACGGCGATCACCACCATCTCCACGGCGATCACCACCCTCTCCATAGAGGAAGCCAATAGCTTATATGCTGGATCATTGCAGATTTCATGGCTTGAATGGGCTCCTCCATCGCATGTGCAAAGGTGTGCATGACCCCCCAGCATCTCCAACAAACTTTCCCCTAATGTTTGCTGTACATCCAGCGATCAGAGGCCCATTATCAGCTTCCCCGTCTGTGCAGCAGAACCTGGTCTCAATCGTCTCAGCTATCCCTGCCGTTGGACAAAGAACTTGCTCTGTCTGGACATTGTGGTCATTGGTATGTAACAGCTACCCCACATTAAAAGAATTCATGCACAGGCATCTTCATCTTCCATATTTAAGCAACAGCTTGGGCCTCAAGAGTCTTTCAAGTGTCAGGGCTGTCACTGACTCCCTTAGCTCCTGGGTGTTCAGTGTAATCACTAGATTATGACCCTGATTCAGACCATCTGGATGTAGCTGCACTGGCGAGGTTACTGATGATACAGGTCATCAGAATGCATCCTCCAGAGCATTGCCCTCAGTGTCCTCAGAGGTGGAGTCTTCTGGCTCGTGCCTTGGGGGGAGATGATCAGTGGTGGAGAACAAAGAGAACCACATTAAGCATTCTCACAGCCTGAGAGCATCACATTTTCTCGTGTGTCATCCATGCGTCCATATGCCTCTTCCTCCCGATGCCTGTCTGTTTCAGTCTCACTGTCTGTGATTGCTCTATCACCCTCCTGTCCTGTGAGCTGGATAACCTCCTCCTCCTCTGCTGGGGTAAGTATTCTTAGGTTGGCCACTCCATCCCCTGCCTTGGCTCTCTCATGGGCATCATACATCTGTTTGTCCTGCATGACAATGTGCAGAGTTAGTGATGTCAAGCGACGCTTAACCCCCTTGTCTGCACGCACCCCCACCACACATACAGGACTGTCATTCACACATTGCACGCACCCCCACCACACATACAGGACTGTCATTCACACATTGCACGCACCCCCACCACACATACAGGACTGTCATTCACACGTTGCATCCAAGCGCAAACATTAGCCAAACTTGCACAGGCTTTGGCCTCAAATGTCATCGGGCACTAAGGTCACCCTCCTGACATGGCCACCCACTCACAGATAGAAATTATTGATGACCACATGAGAGGCACTTTGTTAAGATACAATCCTGGCACTGATCATGGTGGATCAGAGCAGGTGCACCCACATTTGGACTCCATGGTTGCTCATCTCCTCTGCCACCTCCATCCAGGCCGCCTTGGTCAGGCAGGAGGGATTTTGATGCCATCTGCAGGATAGAGTGCTTCCAGCCTGTCGCTGATAGCCTGGAGGAGAACTGCAAGGAGGCATCGCAGTACCACGGGGCTGGTCTCTGTCTAGGCTTGGGCGTGTGTATAGCTGATGGGGCTTGGACCTGCTGGGGGTGTCCCAGGACAAAAAAGAATAATGATGGGGGAGAAGTCTGAGGGAGGCTGAGGTTGATGAGGGGGTGCAGCAAGAAATGGAACTCAGCACTGATCAAGAAAGTTGTAGCTGTGATGAGAAGCCTCTTCCTGTTTGTGTAGGAGGCCCTTTTATAGCCCGCCTGTACCTGCTGTGGTTTCACCAGCTTCTCCACCGATGGGATTGCATGTGTCTCCTGTGCACACTGCCGACACTCTAAATTTTAATTGGAATTGTGTGGAAACTGCCAAAATGCAAGAGGGCAGAAAGAAGAGTTAGCTATTTCCTGTTCCGCTGTTGGGAACAGTGCCCCATGATTAAAATTCTGCACCTTATTTAAACAAAGTTAATTCTCTAGCTTGATAGCAATGGTACAGTAAGAGATATGTTGGACCATGAGGTTACAGGTTGTGGTGGAATACAATTCTGCTGCTGCTGATGCCCAACAGCACCTCAAAATACCGAGACGCTGGAAATCTGAAACAAAAAACAGAAATGCTGGAAATACTCAGTAGATCAGACAGCATCTATAGAGGGAGAAACAGAGTTATGTTTCAGACCTATGATCTTTCATCAGAGCCCAATTCCAAATTTTCAGCATGGTCTGTATTTATTACAGCACTGCTGTTTTGGGCTGCTAGATCTGTTCTACACCTATCTCATTTAGCTCCATGGTAGTGCAACACAGCGCAAGTGTGAAGGTAGGATTTTATTTCCACAAGGACTATGCTGTGCTCACTAACAGTACTGTCCTGGATAGATGCATCTGCAACACTAGGTTGGTGATGAGGTGAAGTATGTTTTTCCCTCATTTTGGTTCTCTCACCACCAATCAGATGCCAGTTTGACAGAGATATATCATTCAGGGCTTAGCCAGCTAGGTCAGTGTTGGTGCTACTGAATGACTCTTGGTGATGGACATTGAAGTCCCCGCCCAGAGTACCTGGGCATTTGCTTCTTCCAAGTGGTCTTCAACATGGAGGTGAACTGAGCTGAGGAAGGGTGGTAACTGATAATCAGCAGGGGATTTCCTTGTCTATGTTTAACCTGATGCCATAAGAAGTCATGGGGTTTGGAGTCAATGTTCAGAACTCCCAGAACCACACCCTCCTGATTGCCATTGTGCTGCTGCCACCTCTGGTGGGTCTGTCCTGCCCGTGGTGATGGTGATGGAGGTGTTGGTTGAAAGATATTATGCTGTCAGACTAATGTTTAACAAATCTGTGGGTCAGATCTCCCAGTTGTGCTACATCCCCAGATGTTTATGAGGAGCATTTTGAAGGGTTGACTGAGCTGGATGTTCCTTTGTCACACCAGTGCCCTTGTCTATGGCAGGTGGTACATTGCTTTTATTCTTATTCAGCTCTTTTGCATTAGTTTGATACAACTGAATGGCTTACTAAGCTAATTCAGAGGGTAGTTAGTAGCCAACACCTTGGGTGGATCCAGAGTCATCTATAGACCAGACTGGATAAGGAAGGTAGAGCAATGCAGCAGTTTCTTGGTCACCATTACTGATACTAACTCTTTAATTACATTTATGTTCACCAGCTGCTGAACTGAAATTTTAATCTATATCACTAAAATATCAGTCTGGGCTTCTTGATTACTAATCCAGTAACATTAGTCCGGTCCTCTCGATTACTAATCCAGTAACATTAGTCTGGGCCTCTCGATTACTAACCCAGTAACATTAGTCCAGGCCTCTCGATTACTAACCCAGTAACATTAGTCCAGGCCTTTGGATTACTAACCCAGTAACATTAGCCCAGTCTTTTGGGTTACAAATCCAGTAACATTAGTCCGGGCCTCTCGATTACTCACCCAGTAACATTAGTCCGGGCTTCTCGATTACTAATCCAGTAACATTAGTCCGGGCTTCTCGATTACTAATCCAGTAACATTAGTCCGGGCCTCTCGATTAGTAACCCAGTAACATTAGTCCGGGCCTCTTGATTACTAATCCGGTAACATTAGTCTGGGCTTCTCGATTACTAACGCAGTAACATTAGTCCGGGCTTCTCGATTACTAATCCAGTAACATTAGTCCGGGCATCTCGATTGCTAACTCAGTAACATTAGTCCGGTCTTCTCGATTACTAACCCAGTAACATTAGTCCGGGCTTCTCGATTACTCACCCAGTAACATTAGTCCGGGCTTCTCGATTACTCACCCAGTAACATTAGTCCGGGCTTCTCGATTACTAACCTAGTAACATTAGTCCGGGCTTCTCGATTACTAATCCAGTAACATTAGTCCGGGCTTCTCGATTACTCACCCAGTAACATTAGTCCGGGCTTCTCGATTACTCACCCAGTAACATTAGTTCGGGCTTCTCGATTACTAATCCAGTAACATTAGTCCGGGCTTCTCGATTACTAATCCAGTAACATTAGTCCGGGCATCTCGATTGCTAACTCAGTAACATTAGTCCGGGCTTCTCGATTACTAACCCAGTAACATTAGTCCGGGCTTCTCGATTACTCACCCAGTAACATTAGTCTGGGCTTCTCGATTACTAACCCAGTAACATTAGTCCGGGCTTCTCGATTACTAACCCAGTACATTAGTCTGGGCTTCTCGATTACTAATCCAGTAACATTAGTCCGGTCCTCTCGGTTGCTAACCCAGTAACATTAGTCCGGGCTTCTCGATTACTAATCCAGTAACATTAGTCTGGGCTTCTCGATTACTAACCCAGTAACATTAGTCCGGGCATCTCGATTACTAACCCAGTAACATTAGTCCAGTCCTCTCAATTACTAACCCAGTAACATTAGTCCAGGCTTCTCGATTACTAATCCAGTAACATTAGTCCGGGCATCTCGATTGCTAACTCAGTAACATTAGTCCGGGCTTCTCGATTACTAACCCAGTAACATTAGTCCGGGCTTCTCGATTACTCACCCAGTAACATTAGTCCGGGCTTCTCGATTACTAACCCAGTAACATTAGTCCGGGCATCTCGATTGCTAACTCAGTAACATTAGTCCGGGCTTCTCGATTACTAACCCAGTAACATTAGTCCGGGCTTCTCGATTACTCACCCAGTAACATTAGTCCGGGCTTCTCGATTACTCACCAAGTAACATTAGTCCGGGCTTCTCGATTACTCACCCAGTAACATTAGTCCGGGCTTCTCAATTACTAACCCAGTAACATTAGTCCGGGCATCTCGATTACTCACCCAGTAACATTAGTCTGGGCTTCTCGATTACTAACCCAGTAACATTAGTCCGGGCTTCTCGATTTCTAACCCAGTAACGTTAGCCAGGGCCTTTGGGTGTCTAACCCAGTAACATTAGTCCGGTCCTCTCGATTACTAACCCAGTAACTTTGGTCTGGGCTTTTCGATTACTAACCCAGTAACATTAGTCCGGGCTTCTCGATTACTAACCCAGTAACATTAGTCCGGTCCTCTCGATTACTAACCCAGTAACATTAGTCTGGGCTTCTCATTTACTAACCCAGTAACATTAGTCCGGGCTTCTCGATTACTAACCCAGTAACATTAGTCCGGTCCTCTCGATTACTAACCCAGTAACATTAGTCTGGGCTTCTCATTTACTAACCCAGTAACATTAGTCCGGGCATCTCGATTACTAACCCAGTAACATTAGTCCGGGCATCTCGATTACTAACCCAGTAACATTAGTCCAGTCCTCTCGATTACTAACCCAGTAACATTAGTCTGGGCTTCTCATTTACTAACCCAGTAACATTAGTCCGGGCATCTCGATTACTAACCCAGTAACATTAGTCCGGTCCTCTCGATTACTAACCCAGTAACATTAGTCCAGGCTTCTCGATTACTCACCCAGTAACATTAGTCCGGGCATCTCGATTACTCACCCAGTAACATTAGTCCGGGCATCTCGATTACTCACCCAGTAACATTAGTCCGGTCCTCTCGATTACTAACCCAGTAACATTAGTCCGGGCTTCTCGATTACTAATCCAGTAACATTAGTCTGGGCTTCTCGATTACTAACCCAGTAACATTAGTCCGGGCTTCTCGATTACTAATCCAGTAACATTAGTCCGGGCTTCTCGATTACTCACCCAGTAACATTAGTCCGGGCTTCTCGATTACTCACCCAGTAACATTAGTCCGGGCTTCTCGATTACTAACCCAGTAACATTAGTCCGGGCTTCTCGATTACTAATCCAGTAACATTAGTCCGGGCATCTCAATTGCTAACTCAGTAACATTAGTCCGGGCTTCTCGATTACTAACCCAGTAACATTAGTCCGGGCTTCTCGATTACTCACCCAGTAACATTAGTCCGGGCTTCTCGATTACTCACCCAGTAACATTAGTTCAGGCTTCTCGATAAGTAATCCAGTAACATTAGTCCGGGCTTCTCGATTACTAATCCAGTAACATTAGTCCGGGCATCTCGATTGCTAACTCAGTAACATTAGTCCGGGCTTCTCGATTACTAACCCAGTAACATTAGTCCGGGCATCTCGATTACTCACCCAGTAACATTAGTCCGGGCTTCTCGATTACTCACCCAGTAACATTAGTTCGGGCTTCTCGATTACTAATCCAGTAACATTAGTCCGGGCTTCTCGATTACTAATCCAGTAACATTAGTCCGAGCATCTCGATTACTAACCCAGTAACATTAGTCTGGGCTTCTCGATTACTAACCCAGTAACATTAGTCCGGGCTTCTCGATTACTAACCCAGTAACATCAGTCCGGGCTTCTCGATTACTAACCCAGTAACATTAGCTAGGCCTTTGGGTTTCTAATCCTGTAACATTAGTCCAGTCCTTTCAATTACTAACACAGTAACATTAGTCCGGTCCTCTCGATTACTAACCCAGTACATTAGTCCGGGCTTCTCGATTACTAATCCAGTAACATTAGTCCGGTCCTCTCGGTTGCTAACCCAGTAACATTAGTCCGGGCTTCTCGATTACTAATCCAGTAACATTAGTCTGGGCTTCTCGATTACTAACCCAGTAACATTAGTCCGGGCATCTCGATTACTAACCCAGTAACATTAGTCCAGTCCTCTCGATTACTAACCCAGTAACATTAGTCCGGGCTTCTCGATTACTAATCCAGTAACATTAGTCCGGGCATCTCGATTGCTAACTCAGTAACATTAGTCCGGGCTTCTCGATTACTATCCCAGTAACATTAGTCCGGGCTTCTCGATTATTCACCCAATAACATTAGTCCGGGCTTCTCGATTACTCACCCAGTCACATTAGTCCGGGCTTCTCGATTACTAACCCAGTAACATTAGTCCGGGCTTCTCGATTACTAATCCAGTAACATTAGTCCGGGCATCTCGATTGCTAACTCAGTAACATTAGTCCGGGCTTCTCGATTACTAACCCAGTAACATTAGTCCGGGCTTCTCGATTACTCACCCAGTAACATTAGTCCGGGATTCTCGATTACTCACCCAGTAACATTAGTCCGGGCTTCTCGATTACTCACCCAGTAACATTAGTCCGGGCTTCTCGATTACTAACCCAGTAACATTAGTCCGGGCATCTCGATTACTAACCCAGTAACATTAGTCTGGGCTTCTCGATTACTAACCCAGTAACATTAGTCCGGGCTTCTCGATTACTAACCCAGTAACGTTAGTCCGGGCTTCTCGATTACTAACCCAGTAACATTAGTCCGGGCTTCTCGATTACTAATCCAGTAACATTAGTCCGGGCATCTTGATTACTAACCCAGTAACATTAGTCTGGGCTTCTCGATTACTAACCCAGTAACATTAGTCCGGGCTTCTCGATTTCTAACCCAGTAACGTTAGCCAGGGCCTTTGGGTTTCTAACCCAGTAACATTAGTCCGGTCCTCTCGATTACTAACCCAGTAACTTTGGTCTGGGCTTTTCGATTACTAACCCAGTAACATTAGTCCGGGCTTCTCGATTACTAACCCAGTAACATTAGTCCGGTCCTCTCGATTACTAACCCAGTAACTTTGGTCCGGGCTTTTCGATTACTAACCCAGTAACATTAGTCCGGTCTTCTCGATTACTAACCCAGTAACATTAGTCCGGTCCTCTTGATTACTAACCCAGTAACATTAGTCTGGGCTTCTCATTTACTAATCCAGTAACATTAGTCCGTGCATCTTGATTACTAACCCAGTAACATTAGTCCGGGCATCTCGATTACTCACCCAGTAACATTAGTCCGGTCCTCTCGATTACTAACCCAGTAACATTAGTCCGGGCTTCTCGATTACTAATCCAGTAACATTAGTCTGGGCTTCTCGATTACTAACCCAGTAACTTTGGTCCGGGCTTTTCGATTACTAACCCAGTAACATTAGTCCGGGCTTCTCGATTACTAACCCAGTAACATTAGTCCGGTCCTCTCGATTACTAACCCAGTAACATTAGTCTGGGCTTCTCATTTACTAACCCAGTAACATTAGTCCGGGCATCTCGATTACTAACCCAGTAACATTAGTCCGGGCATCTCGATTACTAACCCAGTAACATTAGTCCGGTCCTCTCGATTACTAACCCAGTAACATTAGTCTGGGCTTCTCATTTACTAACCCAGTAACATTAGTCCGGGCATCTCGATTACTAACCCAGTAACATTAGTCCGGGCGTCTCGATTACTAACCCAGTAACATTTGTCCGGTCCTCTCGATTACTCACCCAGTAACATTAGTCTGGGCTTCTCATTTACTAACCCAGTAACATTAGTCTGGGCTTCTCGATTACTAACCCAGTAACATTAGTCCGGGCTTCTCGATTTCTAACCCAGTAACGTTAGCCAGGGCCTTTGGGTTTCTAACCCAGTAACATTAGTCAGGTCCTCTCGATTACTAACCCAGTAACTTTGGTCTGGGCTTTTCGATTACTAACCCAGTAACATTAGTCCGGGCTTCTCGATTACTAACCCAGTAACATTAGTCTGGTCCTCTCGATTACTAACCCAGTAACATTAGTCTGGGCTTCTCATTTACTAACCCAGTAACATTTTTCCGGGCTTCTCGATTACTAACCCAGTAACATTAGTCCGGTCCTCTCGATTACTAACCCAGTAACTTTGGTCTGGGCTTTTCGATTACTAACCCAGTAACATTAGTCCGGGCTTCTCGATTACTAACCCAGTAACATTAGTCCGGTCCTCTCGATTACTAACCCAGTAACATTAGTCTGGGCTTCTCATTTACTAACCCAGTAACATTAGTCCGGGCATCTCGATTACTCACCCAGTAACATTAGTCCGGGCTTCTCGATTACTCACCCAGTAACATTAGTTCAGGCTTCTCGATAAGTAATCCAGTAACATTAGTCCGGGCTTCTCGATTACTAATCCAGTAACATTAGTCCGGGCATCTCGATTGCTAACTCAGTAACATTAGTCCGGGCTTCTCGATTACTAACCCAGTAACATTAGTCCGGGCATCTCGATTACTCACCCAGTAACATTAGTCCGGGCTTCTCGATTACTAACCCAGTAACATTAGTCCGGGCTTCTCGATTACTCACCCAGTAACATTAGTCCGGGCTTCTCGATTACTCACCCAGTAACATTAGTTCGGGCTTCTCGATTACTAATCCAGTAACATTAGTCTGGGCTTCTCGATTACTAATCCAGTAACATTAGTCCGGGCATCTCGATTGCTAACTCAGTAACATTAGTCCGGGCTTCTCGATTACTAACCCAGTAACATTAGTCCGGGCTTCTCGATTACTCACCCAGTAACATTAGTCCGGGCTTCTCGATTACTCACCCAGTAACATTAGTTCGGGCTTCTCGATTTCTAATCCAGTAACATTAGTCCGGGCTTCTCGATTACTAATCCAGTAACATTAGTCCGGGCTTCTCGATTACTAATCCAGTAACATTAGTCCGGGCATCTCGATTACTAACCCAGTAACATTAGTCCGGGCTTCTCGATTACTAACCCAGTACATTAGTCTGGGCTTCTCGATTACTAATCCAGTAACATTAGTCCGGTCCTCTCGGTTGCTAACCCAGTAACATTAGTCCGGGCTTCTCGATTACTAATCCAGTAACATTAGTCTGGGCTTCTCGATTACTAACCCAGTAACATTAGTCCGGGCATCTCGATTACTAACCCAGTAACATTAGTCCAGTCCTCTCAATTACTAACCCAGTAACATTAGTCCAGGCTTCTCGATTACTAATCCAGTAACATTAGTCCGGGCATCTCGATTGCTAACTCAGTAACATTAGTCCGGGCTTCTCGATTACTAACCCAGTAACATTAGTCCGGGCTTCTCGATTACTCACCCAGTAACATTAGTCCGGGCTTCTCGATTACTCAGCCAGTAACATTAGTCCGGGCTTCTCGATTACTAACCCAGTAACATTAGTCCGGGCTTCTCGATTGCTAACTCAATAACATTAGTCCGGGCTTCTCGATTACTAACCCAGTAACATTAGTCCGGGCTTCTCGATTACTCACCCAGTAACATTAGTCCGGGCTTCTCGATTACTCACCAAGTAACATTGGTCCGGGCTTCTCGATTACTCACCCAGTAACATTAGTCCGGGCTTCTCGATTACTAACCCAGTAACATTAGTCCGGGCATCTCGATTACTCACCCAGTAACATTAGTCTGGGCTTCTCGATTACTAACCCAGTAACATTAGTCCGGGCTTCTCGATTTCTAACCCAGTAACGTTAGCCAGGGCCTTTGGGTTTCTAACCCAGTAACATTAGTCCGGTCCTCTCGATTACTAACCCAGTAACTTTGGTCTGGGCTTTTCGATTACTAACCCAGTAACATTAGTCCGGGCTTCTCGATTACTAACCCAGTAACATTAGTCCGGTCCTCTCGATTACTAACCCAGTAACATTAGTCTGGGCTTCTCATTTACTAACCCAGTAACATTAGTCCGGGCTTCTCGATTACTAACCCAGTAACATTAGTCCGGTCCTCTCGATTACTAACCCAGTAACATTAGTCTGGGCTTCTCATTTACTAACCCAGTAACATTAGTCCGGGCATCTCGATTACTAACCCAGTAACATTAGTCCGGGCATCTCGATTACTAACCCAGTAACATTAGTCCAGTCCTCTCGATTACTAACCCAGTAACATTAGTCTGGGCTTCTCATTTACTAACCCAGTAACATTAGTCCGGGCATCTCGATTACTAACCCAGTAACATTAGTCCGGTCCTCTCGATTACTAACCCAGTAACATTAGTCCAGGCTTCTCGATTACTCACCCCGTAACATTAGTCCGGGCATCTCGATTACTCACCCAGTAACATTAGTCCGGGCATCTCGATTACTCACCCAGTAACATTAGTCCGGTCCTCTCGATTACTAACCCAGTAACATTAGTCCGGGCTTCTCGATTACTAATCCAGTAACATTAGTCTGGGCTTCTCGATTACTAACCCAGTAACATTAGTCCGGGCTTCTCGATTACTAATCCAGTAACATTAGTCCGGGCATCTCGATTGCTAACTCAGTAACATTAGTCCGGGCTTCTCGATTACTAACCCAGTAACATTAGTCCGGGCTTCTCGATTACTCACCCAGTAACATTAGTCCGGGCTTCTCGATTACTCACCCAGTAACATTAGTCCGGGCTTCTCGATTACTAACCCAGTAACATTAGTCCGGGCTTCTCGATTACTAATCCAGTAACATTAGTCCGGGCATCTCAATTGCTAACTCAGTAACATTAGTCCGGGCTTCTCGATTACTAACCCAGTAACATTAGTCCGGGCTTCTCGATTACTCACCCTGTAACATTAGTCCGGGCTTCTCGATTACTCACCCAGTAACATTAGTTCAGGCTTCTCGATAAGTAATCCAGTAACATTAGTCCGGGCTTCTCGATTACTAATCCAGTAACATTAGTCCGGGCATCTCGATTGCTAACTCAGTAACATTAGTCCGGGCTTCTCGATTACTAACCCAGTAACATTAGTCCGGGCATCTCGATTACTCACCCAGTAACATTAGTCCGGGCTTCTCGATTACTCACCCAGTAACATTAGTTCGGGCTTCTCGATTACTAATCCAGTAACATTAGTCCGGGCTTCTCGATTACTAATCCAGTAACATTAGTCCGGGCATCTCGATTACTAATCCAGTAACATTAGTCCGGGCTTCTCGATTACTAACCCAGTAACATTAGTCCGGGCTTCTCGATTACTAACCCAGTAACATCAGTCCGGGCTTCTCGATTACTAACCCAGTAACATTAGCTAGGCCTTTGGGTTTCTAATCCTGTAACATTAGTCCAGTCCTTTCAATTACTCACCCAGTAACATTAGTCCGGGCTTCTCGATTACTCACCCAGTAACATTAGTTCGGGCTTCTCGATAAGTAATCCAGTAACATTAGTCCGGGCTTCTCGATTACTAATCCAGTAACATTAGTCCGGGCATCTCGATTGCTAACTCAGTAACATTAGTCCGGGCTTCTCGATTACTAATCCAGTAACATTAGTCCGGGCATCTCGATTACTCACCCAGTAACATTAGTCCGGGCTTCTCGATTACTCACCCAGTAACATTAGTTCGGGCTTCTCGATTACTAATCCAGTAACATTAGTCCGGGCTTCTCGATTACTAATCCAGTAACATTAGTCCGGGCATCTCGATTACTAACCCAGTAACATTACTCTGGGCTTCTCGATTACTAACCCAGTAACATTAGTCCGGGCTTCTCGATTACTAACCCAGTAACATCAGTCCGGGCTTCTCGATTACTAACCCAGTAACATTAGCTAGGCCTTTGGGTTTCTAATCCTGTAACATTAGTCCAGTCCTTTCAATTACTAACCCAGTAACATTAGTCCGGTCCTCTCGATTACTAACCCAGTACATTAGTCCGGGCTTCTCGATTACTAATCCAGTAACATTAGTCCGGTCCTCTCGGTTGCTAACCCAGTAACATTAGTCCGGGCTTCTCGATTACTAATCCAGTAACATTAGTCTGGGCTTCTCGATTACTAACCCAGTAACATTAGTCCGGGCATCTCGATTACTAACCCAGTAACATTAGTCCAGTCCTCTCGATTACTAACCCAGTAACATTAGTCCAGGCTTCTCGATTACTAATCCAGTAACATTAGTCCGGGCATCTCGATTGCTAACTCAGTAACATTAGTCCGGGCTTCTCGATTACTAACCCAGTAACATTAGTCCGGGCTTCTCGATTATTCACCCAATAACATTAGTCCGGGCTTCTCGATTACTCACCCAGTCACATTAGTCCGGGCTTCTCGATTACTAACCCAGTAACATTAGTCCGGGCTTCTCGATTACTAATCCAGTAACATTAGTCCGGGCATCTCGATTGCTAACTCAGTAACATTAGTCCGGGCTTCTCGATTACTAACCCAGTAACATTAGTCCGGGCTTCTCGATTACTCACCCAGTAACATTAGTCCGGGATTCTCGATTACTCACCCAGTAACATTAGTCCGGGCTTCTCGATTACTCACCCAGTAACATTAGTCCGGGCTTCTCGATTACTCACCCAGTAACATTAGTTCGGGCTTCTCGATTACTAATCCAGTAACATTAGTCCGGGCTTCTCGATTACTAATCCAGTAACATTAGTCCGGGCATCTCGATTACTAATCCAGTAACATTAGTCTGGGCTTCTCGATTACTAACCCAGTAACATTAGTCCGGGCTTCTCGATTACTAACCCAGTAACATCAGTCCGGGCTTCTCGATTACTAACCCAGTAACATTAGCTAGGCCTTTGGGTTTCTAATCCTGTAACATTAGTCCAGTCCTTTCAATTACTCACCCAGTAACATTAGTCCGGGCTTCTCGATTACTCACCCAGTAACATTAGTTCGGGCTTCTCGATAAGTAATCCAGTAACATTAGTCCGGGCTTCTCGATTACTAATCCAGTAACATTAGTCCGGGCATCTCGATTGCTAACTCAGTAACATTAGTCCGGGCTTCTCGATTACTAATCCAGTAACATTAGTCCGGGCATCTCGATTACTCACCCAGTAACATTAGTCCGGGCTTCTCGATTACTCACCCAGTAACATTAGTTCGGGCTTCTCGATTACTAATCCAGTAACATTAGTCCGGGCTTCTCGATTACTAATCCAGTAACATTAGTCCGGGCATCTCGATTACTAACCCAGTAACATTACTCTGGGCTTCTCGATTACTAACCCAGTAACATTAGTCCGGGCTTCTCGATTACTAACCCAGTAACATCAGTCCGGGCTTCTCGATTACTAACCCAGTAACATTAGCTAGGCCTTTGGGTTTCTAATCCTGTAACATTAGTCCAGTCCTTTCAATTACTAACCCAGTAACATTAGTCCGGTCCTCTCGATTACTAACCCAGTACATTAGTCCGGGCTTCTCGATTACTAATCCAGTAACATTAGTCCGGGCTTCTCGATTACTAATCCAGTAACATTAGTCTGGGCTTCTCGATTACTAACCCAGTAACATTAGTCCGGGCATCTCGATTACTAACCCAGTAACATTAGTCCAGTCCTCTCGATTACTAACCCAGTAACATTAGTCCAGGCTTCTCGATTACTAATCCAGTAACATTAGTCCGGGCATCTCGATTGCTAACTCAGTAACATTAGTCCGGGCTTCTCGATTACTAACCCAGTAACATTAGTCCGGGCTTCTCGATTATTCACCCAATAACATTAGTCCGGGCTTCTCGATTACTCACCCAGTCACATTAGTCCGGGCTTCTCGATTACTAACCCAGTAACATTAGTCCGGGCTTCTCGATTACTAATCCAGTAACATTAGTCCGGGCATCTCGATTGCTAACTCAGTAACATTAGTCCGGGCTTCTCGATTACTAACCCAGTAACATTAGTCCGGGCTTCTCGATTACTCACCCAGTAACATTAGTCCGGGATTCTCGATTACTCACCCAGTAACATTAGTCCGGGCTTCTCGATTACTCACCCAGTAACATTAGTCCGGGCTTCTCGATTACTCACCCAGTAACATTAGTTCGGGCTTCTCGATTACTAATCCAGTAACATTAGTCCGGGCTTCTCGATTACTAATCCAGTAACATTAGTCCGGGCATCTCGATTACTAATCCAGTAACATTAGTCTGGGCTTCTCGATTACTAACCCAGTAACATTAGTCCGGGCTTCTCGATTACTAACCCAGTAACATCAGTCCGGGCTTCTCGATTACTAACCCAGTAACATTAGCTAGGCCTTTGGGTTTCTAATCCTGTAACATTAGTCCAGTCCTTTCAATTACTCACCCAGTAACATTAGTCCGGGCTTCTCGATTACTCACCCAGTAACATTAGTTCGGGCTTCTCGATAAGTAATCCAGTAACATTAGTCCGGGCTTCTCGATTACTAATCCAGTAACATTAGTCCGGGCATCTCGATTGCTAACTCAGTAACATTAGTCCGGGCTTCTCGATTACTAATCCAGTAACATTAGTCCGGGCATCTCGATTACTCACCCAGTAACATTAGTCCGGGCTTCTCGATTACTCACCCAGTAACATTAGTTCGGGCTTCTCGATTACTAATCCAGTAACATTAGTCCGGGCTTCTCGATTACTAATCCAGTAACATTAGTCCGGGCATCTCGATTACTAACCCAGTAACATTACTCTGGGCTTCTCGATTACTAACCCAGTAACATTAGTCCGGGCTTCTCGATTACTAACCCAGTAACATCAGTCCGGGCTTCTCGATTACTAACCCAGTAACATTAGCTAGGCCTTTGGGTTTCTAATCCTGTAACATTAGTCCAGTCCTTTCAATTACTAACCCAGTAACATTAGTCCGGTCCTCTCGATTACTAACCCAGTACATTAGTCCGGGCTTCTCGATTACTAATCCAGTAACATTAGTCCGGTCCTCTCGGTTGCTAACCCAGTAACATTAGTCCGGGCTTCTCGATTACTAATCCAGTAACATTAGTCTGGGCTTCTCGATTACTAACCCAGTAACATTAGTCCGGGCATCTCGATTACTAACCCAGTAACATTAGTCCAGTCCTCTCGATTACTAACCCAGTAACATTAGTCCAGGCTTCTCGATTACTAATCCAGTAACATTAGTCCGGGCATCTCGATTGCTAACTCAGTAACATTAGTCCGGGCTTCTCGATTACTAACCCAGTAACATTAGTCCGGGCTTCTCGATTATTCACCCAATAACATTAGTCCGGGCTTCTCGATTACTCACCCAGTCACATTAGTCCGGGCTTCTCGATTACTAACCCAGTAACATTAGTCCGGGCTTCTCGATTACTAATCCAGTAACATTAGTCCGGGCATCTCGATTGCTAACTCAGTAACATTAGTCCGGGCTTCTCGATTACTAACCCAGTAACATTAGTCCGGGCTTCTCGATTACTCACCCAGTAACATTAGTCCGGGATTCTCGATTACTCACCCAGTAACATTAGTCCGGGCTTCTCGATTACTCACCCAGTAACATTAGTCCGGGCTTCTCGATTACTAACCCAGTAACATTAGTCCGGGCATCTCGATTACTAACCCAGTAACATTAGTCTGGGCTTCTCGATTACTAACCCAGTAACATTAGTCCGGGCTTCTCGATTACTAACCCAGTAACGTTAGTCCGGGCTTCTCGATTACTAACCCAGTAACATTAGTCCGGGCTTCTCGATTACTAATCCAGTAACATTAGTCCGGGCATCTTGATTACTAACCCAGTAACATTAGTCTGGGCTTCTCGATTACTAACCCAGTAACATTAGTCCGGGCTTCTCGATTTCTAACCCAGTAACGTTAGCCAGGGCCTTTGGGTTTCTAACCCAGTAACATTAGTCCGGTCCTCTCGATTACTAACCCAGTAACTTTGGTCTGGGCTTTTCGATTACTAACCCAGTAACATTAGTCCGGGCTTCTCGATTACTAACCCAGTAACATTAGTCCGGTCCTCTCGATTACTAACCCAGTAACTTTGGTCCGGGCTTTTCGATTACTAACCCAGTAACATTAGTCCGGTCTTCTCGATTACTAACCCAGTAACATTAGTCCGGTCCTCTTGATTACTAACCCAGTAACATTAGTCTGGGCTTCTCATTTACTAATCCAGTAACATTAGTCCGTGCATCTTGATTACTAACCCAGTAACATTAGTCCGGGCATCTCGATTACTCACCCAGTAACATTAGTCCGGTCCTCTCGATTACTAACCCAGTAACATTAGTCCGGGCTTCTCGATTACTAATCCAGTAACATTAGTCTGGGCTTCTCGATTACTAACCCAGTAACTTTGGTCCGGGCTTTTCGATTACTAACCCAGTAACATTAGTCCGGGCTTCTCGATTACTAACCCAGTAACATTAGTCCGGTCCTCTCGATTACTAACCCAGTAACATTAGTCTGGGCTTCTCATTTACTAACCCAGTAACATTAGTCCGGGCATCTCGATTACTAACCCAGTAACATTAGTCCGGGCATCTCGATTACTAACCCAGTAACATTAGTCCGGTCCTCTCGATTACTAACCCAGTAACATTAGTCTGGGCTTCTCATTTACTAACCCAGTAACATTAGTCCGGGCATCTCGATTACTAACCCAGTAACATTAGTCCGGGCGTCTCGATTACTAACCCAGTAACATTTGTCCGGTCCTCTCGATTACTCACCCAGTAACATTAGTCTGGGCTTCTCATTTACTAACCCAGTAACATTAGTCTGGGCTTCTCGATTACTAACCCAGTAACATTAGTCTGGGCTTCTCGATTTCTAACCCAGTAACGTTAGCCAGGGCCTTTGGGTTTCTAACCCAGTAACATTAGTCAGGTCCTCTCGATTACTAACCCAGTAACTTTGGTCTGGGCTTTTCGATTACTAACCCAGTAACATTAGTCCGGGCTTCTCGATTACTAACCCAGTAACATTAGTCTGGGCCTCTCGATTACTAACCCAGTAACATTAGTCTGGGCTTCTCATTTACTAACCCAGTAACATTTTTCCGGGCTTCTCGATTACTAACCCAGTAACATTAGTCCGGTCCTCTCGATTACTAACCCAGTAACTTTGGTCTGGGCTTTTCGATTACTAACCCAGTAACATTAGTCCGGGCTTCTCGATTACTAACCCAGTAACATTAGTCCGGTCCTCTCGATTACTAACCCAGTAACATTAGTCTGGGCTTCTCATTTACTAACCCAGTAACATTAGTCCGGGCATCTCGATTACTCACCCAGTAACATTAGTCCGGGCTTCTCGATTACTCACCCAGTAACATTAGTTCAGGCTTCTCGATAAGTAATCCAGTAACATTAGTCCGGGCTTCTCGATTACTAATCCAGTAACATTAGTCCGGGCATCTCGATTGCTAACTCAGTAACATTAGTCCGGGCTTCTCGATTACTAACCCAGTAACATTAGTCCGGGCATCTCGATTACTCACCCAGTAACATTAGTCCGGGCTTCTCGATTACTAATCCAGTAACATTAGTCCGGGCATCTCGATTGCTAACTCAGTAACATTAGTCCGGGCTTCTCGATTACTAACCCAGTAACATTAGTCCGGGCTTCTCGATTACTCACCCAGTAACATTAGTCCGGGCTTCTCGATTACTCACCCAGTAACATTAGTTCGGGCTTCTCGATAAGTAATCCAGTAACATTAGTCCGGGCTTCTCGATTACTAATCCAGTAACATTAGTCCGGGCATCTCGATTGCTAACTCAGTAACATTAGTCCGGGCTTCTCGATTACTAATCCAGTAACATTAGTCCGGGCATCTCGATTACTCACCCAGTAACATTAGTCCGGGCTTCTCGATTACTCACCCAGTAACATTAGTTCGGGCTTCTCGATTACTAATCCAGTAACATTAGTCCGGGCTTCTCGATTACTAATCCAGTAACATTAGTCCGGGCATCTCGATTACTAACCCAGTAACATTAGTCTGGGCTTCTCGATTACTAACCCAGTAACATTAGTCCGGGCTTCTCGATTACTAACCCAGTAACATCAGTCCGGGCTTCTCGATTACTAACCCAGTAACATTAGCTAGGCCTTTGGGTTTCTAATCCTGTAACATTAGTCCAGTCCTTTCAATTACTAACCCAGTAACATTAGTCCGGTCCTCTCGATTACTAACCCAGTACATTAGTCCGGGCTTCTCGATTACTAATCCAGTAACATTAGTCCGGTCCTCTCGGTTGCTAACCCAGTAACATTAGTCCGGGCTTCTCGATTACTAATCCAGTAACATTAGTCTGGGCTTCTCGATTACTAACCCAGTAACATTAGTCCGGGCATCTCGATTACTAACCCAGTAACATTAGTCCAGTCCTCTCGATTACTAACCCAGTAACATTAGTCCGGGCTTCTCGATTACTAATCCAGTAACATTAGTCCGGGCATCTCGATTGCTAACTCAGTAACATTAGTCCGGGCTTCTCGATTACTAACCCAGTAACATTAGTCCGGGCTTCTCGATTATTCACCCAATAACATTAGTCCGGGCTTCTCGATTACTCACCCAGTCACATTAGTCCGGGCTTCTCGATTACTAACCCAGTAACATTAGTCCGGGCTTCTCGATTACTAATCCAGTAACATTAGTCCGGGCATCTCGATTGCTAACTCAGTAACATTAGTCCGGGCTTCTCGATTACTAACCCAGTAACATTAGTCCGGGCTTCTCGATTACTCACCCAGTAACATTAGTCCGGGCTTCTCGATTACTCACCCAGTAACATTAGTCCGGGCTTCTCGATTACTAACCCAGTAACATTAGTCCGGGCATCTCGATTACTAACCCAGTAACATTAGTCTGGGCTTCTCGATTACTAACCCAGTAACATTAGTCCGGGCTTCTCGATTACTAACCCAGTAACGTTAGTCCGGGCTTCTCGATTACTAACCCAGTAACATTAGTCCGGGCTTCTCGATTACTAATCCAGTAACATTAGTCCGGGCATCTTGATTACTAACCCAGTAACATTAGTCTGGGCTTCTCGATTACTAACCCAGTAACATTAGTCCAGTCCTCTCGATTACTAACCCAGTAACATTAGTCCGGGCTTCTCGATTACTAACCCAGTAACATTAGTCCGGGCTTCTCGATTATTCACCCAATAACATTAGTCCGGGCTTCTCGATTACTCACCCAGTCACATTAGTCCGGGCTTCTCGATTACTAACCCAGTAACATTAGTCCGGGCTTCTCGATTACTAATCCAGTAACATTAGTCCGGGCATCTCGATTGCTAACTCAGTAACATTAGTCCGGGCTTCTCGATTACTAACCCAGTAACATTAGTCCGGGCTTCTCGATTACTCACCCAGTAACATTAGTCCGGGATTCTCGATTACTCACCCAGTAACATTAGTCCGGGCTTCTCGATTACTCACCCAGTAACATTAGTCCGGGCTTCTCGATTACTAACCCAGTAACATTAGTCCGGGCATCTCGATTACTAACCCAGTAACATTAGTCTGGGCTTCTCGATTACTAACCCAGTAACATTAGTCCGGGCTTCTCGATTACTAACCCAGTAACGTTAGTCCGGGCTTCTCGATTACTAACCCAGTAACATTAGTCCGGGCTTCTCGATTACTAATCCAGTAACATTAGTCCGGGCATCTTGATTACTAACCCAGTAACATTGGTCTGGGCTTCTCGATTACTAACCCAGTAACATTAGTCCGGGCTTCTCGATTTCTAACCCAGTAACGTTAGCCAGGGCCTTTGGGTTTCTAACCCAGTAACATTAGTCCGGTCCTCTCGATTACTAACCCAGTAACTTTGGTCTGGGCTTTTCGATTACTAACCCAGTAACATTAGTCCGGGCTTCTCGATTACTAACCCAGTAACATTAGTCCGGTCCTCTCGATTACTAACCCAGTAACTTTGGTCCGGGCTTTTCGATTACTAACCCAGTAACATTAGTCCGGTCTTCTCGATTACTAACCCAGTAACATTAGTCCGGTCCTCTTGATTACTAACCCAGTAACATTAGTCTGGGCTTCTCATTTACTAATCCAGTAACATTAGTCCGTGCATCTTGATTACTAACCCAGTAACATTAGTCCGGGCATCTCGATTACTCACCCAGTAACATTAGTCCGGTCCTCTCGATTACTAACCCAGTAACATTAGTCCGGGCTTCTCGATTACTAATCCAGTAACATTAGTCTGGGCTTCTCGATTACTAACCCAGTAACTTTGGTCCGGGCTTTTCGATTACTAACCCAGTAACATTAGTCCGGGCTTCTCGATTACTAACCCAGTAACATTAGTCCGGTCCTCTCGATTACTAACCCAGTAACATTAGTCTGGGCTTCTCATTTACTAACCCAGTAACATTAGTCCGGGCATCTCGATTACTAACCCAGTAACATTAGTCCGGGCATCTCGATTACTAACCCAGTAACATTAGTCCGGTCCTCTCGATTACTAACCCAGTAACATTAGTCTGGGCTTCTCATTTACTAACCCAGTAACATTAGTCCGGGCATCTCGATTACTAACCCAGTAACATTAGTCCGGGCGTCTCGATTACTAACCCAGTAACATTTGTCCGGTCCTCTCGATTACTAACCCAGTAACATTAGTCTGGGCTTCTCATTTACTAACCCAGTAACATTAGTCTGGGCTTCTCGATTACTAACCCAGTAACATTAGTCTGGGCTTCTCGATTTCTAACCCAGTAACGTTAGCCAGGGCCTTTGGGTTTCTAACCCAGTAACATTAGTCCGGTCCTCTCGATTACTAACCCAGTAACTTTGGTCTGGGCTTTTCGATTACTAACCCAGTAACATTAGTCCGGGCTTCTCGATTACTAACCCAGTAACATTAGTCTGGTCCTCTCGATTACTAACCCAGTAACATTAGTCTGGGCTTCTCATTTACTAACCCAGTAACATTTTTCCGGGCTTCTCGATTACTAACCCAGTAACATTAGTCCGGTCCTCTCGATTACTAACCCAGTAACTTTGGTCTGGGCTTTTCGATTACTAACCCAGTAACATTAGTCCGGGCTTCTCGATTACTAACCCAGTAACATTAGTCCGGTCCTCTCGATTACTAACCCAGTAACATTAGTCTGGGCTTCTCATTTACTAACCCAGTAACATTAGTCCGGGCATCTCGATTACTAACCCAGTAACATTAGTCCGGGCATCTCGATTACTAACCCAGTAACATTAGTCCGGTCCTCTCGATTACTAACCCAGTAACATTAATCTGGGCTTCTCATTTACTAACCCAGTAACATTAGTCCGGGCATCTCGATTACTAACCCAGTAACATTAGTCCGGGCATCTCGATTACTAACCCAGTAACATTAGTCCGGTCCTCTCGATTACTAACCCAGTAACATTAGTCTGGGCTTCTCATTTACTAACCCAGTAACATTAGTCCGGGCATCTCGATTACTAACCCAGTAACATTAGTCCGGGCATCTCGATTACTAACCCAGTAACATTAGTCCAGGCTTCTCGATTACTCACCCAGTAACATTAGTCCGGGCTTCTCGATTACTAACCCAGTAACATTAGTCCGGGCATCTCGATTACTCACCCAGTAACATTAGTCCGGTCCTGTCGATTACTAACCCACTAACATTAGTCCGGGCTTCTCGATTACTAATCCAGTAACATTAGTCCGAGCTTCTCGATTACTAACCCAGTAACATTAGTCCGGTCCTCTCGATTACTAACCCAGTAACATTAGTCCGGGCTTCTCGATTACTAACCCAGTAACATTAGTCCGGGCTTATCGATTACTAACCCAGTAACATTAGTCCGGGCTTCTCGATTACTAATCCAGTAACATTAGTCCGGGCATCTCAATTACTAACCCAGTAACATTAGTCCGGGCTTCTCGATTACTAACCCAGTGATGTTAGCCAGGGCCCTAGGGTTACTAATCCAGTAACATTGGTTGGTTGAGGAGGGAGAGACTGTGTTAGTTTAATTATTACTACTTATGGAACTTGTAATTGAGTTTAGAATTACAACTACTGGATGTGATTTTAACTTGAATAGTAAATGCATAAGATTTAGAAAAAGGGACTACATTGAACATCAACACAGTTAGAACAAACAGCTATAAATATTGCTAGGTAAAGATTTGGTCAGGATCATACTCACTCCCCTTTCCTGGTCTCCATTACTGGGGCTATATTTAATTGACACTCGCACAGAATCTGAACTGCAGCCTATCAGTTGCTGCTCTGTATCTAGCCAGTAGTTGCTGCTCTGTATCTAGCCAGTAGTTGCTGCTCTGTATCTAGCCAGTAGTTGCTGCTCTGTATCTAGCCAGTAGTTGCTGCTCTGTATCTAGCCAGTAGTTGCTGCTCTGTATCTAGCCAGTAGTTGCTGCTCTGTATCTAGCCAGTAGTTGCTGCTCTGTATCTAGCCAGTAGTTGCTGCTCTGTATCTAGCCAGTAGTTGCTACTCTGTATCTAGCCAGTAGTTGCTGCTCTGTATCTAGCCAGTAGTTGCTGCTCTGTATCTAGCCAGTAGTTGCTACTCTGTATCTAGCCAGTAGTTGCTGCTCTGTATCTAGCCAGTAGTTGCTGCTCTGTATCTAGCCAGTAGAAGATCAGTGGCTGCCTCTGTGCTGAGCCATTTGCTGACCACTGTGCAGCTGTTCACTGTGGGGCAGTGCCCATTGACTGCACAGCATCAACCCATCCTTGCCCAAATCCTTCAGCTCAGTAGAAGTGCCTGCACCCAAGGGCCAAAGAATCCCTGTGTGTTGCTCACTAACCACCTCTGTTTTGACACACTCGTGTCATGTATCTCATTAAAGAATAATTGTCTGAGAATATTTCTTTGAAAGGGATTTTGTTGAAATAGTTACGCGCATCTCTAGGTTAGTAGTTAAAAATTGAATGAATCAGAATTACAGAGTGAGCTAAATGCCAAGGTTGTGTGTGTGGTTTATTGGTATTGGCTAGTGACTGTGACAATATCATTTTTTTTCACTGTCTGAAAGTGTTTAAAAATGGTTGAGGGGTCTGAACACCCCAAACCACATGCTCATTGATCCCTATCACATGGGTCATATTGTCAAACTGAAGAGAATAAAAAGGGCACAGCCTAACTTTGTGGCTTGTGAGAGCAGACAGTTGAGGTTGGAGATGCTGCGGAGATGCAAGCAGCCAGAAACAGACCCAGCACAGTTCTCAGTATGAATAGTTTACACTGAGGGGCAGGACCTGCTTGGCTACGGTGCTACAGTGTGCAGTACTGTATATACTTCCTGACACTTCACATTTGCATATTTCACTCAATGATTTTGCAGGATCATTCTTATAGGTTGCACAATCTTCTGTGAGTCATCAGTATTCAGGACAACTTTTCACATTCTTTTCACAATCCCAATCATCATACTGAGTGTGTGTCACTAGACAAGCATTTTAAAATAAATTGTCCTCAGGTTGTGAGCAACACTGCAAATGCATATCATGAGTAAACCTTCCTTGCACAAGGTTACTCAGAGAGAAATAACATTATATATGGACTAGGACATACTAGGCCATGTTCTAACTAATACCTGTTGAGTAATTGCAGTAGTTTCTGTTTAACGGTCTTACTCAGGTACCTTTCCCTGAAGGATATTAGTAAACCAGTTGGTTTAATGGTCAAATTAAGAGATTTACTAAATTCAGTTTCAAACTTGGCATGGTGGGCCTTGAACTCATGTTTGCTAGTCCAGAACCATTACAATATGTACCCAGGAAATATCCTGTTTGAAGTATCCAGAGAGGTAGTAATCCCACTTCAAAATACCAAGAAAGGTAAGGATAAGCCCACCAACTACAGACCAGTCAGTTTAACTTGGATGGTGGGGAAACTTCTAGAAACTATCATTTGGGACAGAATGAATAGTCACGTGGACAAATGCAGGTTAATTAAGCGAAGCCAGCTGGATTTCTAAAGGAAAAATTATGCTTAACTAACTTGCTGGAGCTTTTCAAAGAGGTAACAGAGAGGGTCGATTTGGGCAATGCTGTTGATGTGGTGTACATGGACTTCCAAAAGGTATTTGATACAATGTCGCACAGCAGACTTGTGAGAAAATTTATAGCTCATGGAATGAAAGGGACAGTGGCAACATGGATACAGAATTGGCTGAGTGACAGAAAACAGAAGAAAGATCAGAAGAGTCATGCAGACTTGAAATATTAACTCTGTTTCTCTCTCCAAAAATGTTGTCAGATCTGCTAAGTTTTTTCAGCATTTTCTGTTCTTATTTCATATTTCCAGCATCCACAGTATTTTTCTTTCATCAGAGAGTAATGGTTAATGGATGTTTTTTGGGCTGGAGGAAGGTTTGTAGTGGAGTTCCCCAGGGGTTGGTATTGGGACCCTTGCTTTTCCTAATGGAAACATTGTAAACTGTGAGGTGGAGAGTGTAGGACTTCAAAAGGACATAGGCAAATTGGTGGAATGGGCGGCTTGTGACAGATGAAAATCAATGTGGAGAAATGTGAGGTGATATATTTTGGTAGGAAGAACATGGAGAGGCAATATAAATTGAAGGGTGCAACTCTAAAGGAGGTGCTGGAGCAGAGGGACCTGGGTGTTGATGTACCTGAGTCATTAAAAGTGGCAGGAAAGGTAGAGAGAGCTGTTTCTAAAGCATACAGTAATCTCACTGCCTGATATAATCCTCACTCAACTATTATCATCAAGCCAGAGATCCAACCCTGATTCAATAAGGAGGGTAGAACAGGATTGAAACAGCAGTAGATGTATCAAAAAATGATCTGTCAACCTTGTGAATTTATATCACGGGACTACATGCATGCTAATCAGTAATAGCAGAATGTTATAGACAGAAATAAACGATTCCACAACCAACAGATTAGATCAAAGCTCTGCAGTCTTGCCACATCCAGTTATGAACAGTAATGGACAATTAAACTACTCATGGGAAGAGAAGGTTCCATGAATTTCTTCATCTTTAATAATGGAAAAGCCCAGCAAAAGACAAGGTTGAAGTATTTGCAACAATCTTCAGCCAGAAGTACAGACCATAACCATAAGACCATAACCATAAGACCATAAGACATAGGAGCAGAAATTAGGCCATTCGGCCCATCAAGTCTGCTCCGCCATTCAATCATGGCTGATAAGTTTCTCAACCTCATTCTCCCGCCTTCTCCCCGTAACCTTTGATCCCCTTACCAATCAAGAACCTATCTATCTCGGTCTTAAATACACTCAATGACCTGGCCTCCACAGCCTTCTGTGGCAATGAATTCCATAGATTCACCACTCTCTGGCTAAAGAAGTTTCTCCTCATCTCTGTTCTAAAAGGTCTTCCCTTTACTCTGACCCTCGGGTCCTTGTCTCTCCTACTAATGGAAACATCTTCCCCACGTCCACTCTATCCAGGCCTTTCGGTATTCTGTAAGTTTCAATCAGATCCCCCTTCATCCTTCTAAACTCCAACGAGTATAGACCCAGAGTCCTCAAACGTTCCTCATATGTTAAGCCTTTCATTCCTGGGATCATTCTCGTGAACCTCTTCTGGACCCTCTCCAGGGCCAGCACATCCTTCCTGAGATACGGGGCCCAAAATTGCTCACAATATTCTAAATGTGGTCTGACCAGAGCCTTATAAAGCAGCACATCCCTGCTTTTATATTCTAGTCCTCTCGAAATAAATGCCAACATTGCATTTGCCTTCCTAACTACTGACTCATCCTGCAAGTTAACCTTAAGAGAATCCTGGACTAGACTCCCAAGTCCCTTTGCACTCCAGATTTCTGAATTCTCTTCCCATTTAGAAAATAGTCTATGCCTCTATTCTTCCTACCAAAGTGCATGACCTCACACTTCCCCACGTTGTATTCCATCTGCCACTTCTTTGCCCATTCTCCTAACCTGTCCAAATCCTTCTGCAGCCTCCCCGCCTCCTCAATACTACCTGTCCCTCTACCTATCTTTGTATCATCTGCAAACTTAGCCAGGATGCCCTCAGTTCCTTCATCTAGATCATTAATGTATAAAGTGAAAAGTTGTGGTCCCAACACTGACCCTAGCGGAACTCCACTAGTCACTGGCCGCCATCCTGAGAAGGACCCCCTTATCCCCACTTTCTGCCTCCTGCCAGACAGCCAATCTTCTATCCATGCTAGTACCTTGCCTCTAACACCATGGACTCTTATCTTACTGAGCAGCCTCCTGTGCGGCACCTTGTCAAAGGCCTTCTGGAAGTCCAAGTAGATAACATCCATTGGCTCTCCTTTGTCCAACCTACTCGTTACCTTCTCAAAGAATTCTAACAGATTTGTCAGGCATGACCTCCTCTAGATGAAACCATGCTGACTTTGCCCTATTTTACCATGCACTTTCAAGTATTCTGAAATCTCATCCTTAATAATGGACTCTAAAATATTACCAACGACCGAGGTCAGGCTAATCGGCCTGTAATTTCCCATCTTTAGCCTCACTCCTGTCTTAAACAGGGGGGTTACATTAGCGATTTTCCAGTCCTCTGGACTGGTCAGGGACCCTCCCTGACTCCAGTGATTCCTGAAAGATCACCACTAACGCCTCCACTATCTTCAGCTATCTCCTTAAGAAGTCTGGGGTGTAATCCATCTGATCCAGGTGATTTATCCACCTTCAGACCTTTCAGTTTTCCTAGCACCTTATCCTTGGTAATGGCCACCATACTCACCTCTGCCCCCCGACTCTCTTGAACTTTGGGGATGTTACTCGTGTCTTCCACCATGAAGACTGAAGCAAAGTACCTATTCAGTTCCTCCCCCATTTCTTTGTTCCCCACTACTACTTCTCCAGCATCATTTTCCAGTGGCCCAATGTCACTTTTGCCTCTCTCTTACCCTTTATATATCTAAAAAAACTCTTGCAATCTTCTTTTATATTACTGGTTAGTTTACCCTCATATTTAATCTTCTCCCTCCTTATTTCGTTTTTAGTTGTCCTCTGTTGGTTTTTGTAGGCTTCCCAATCCCTTGGTTTCCCACTGCTCTTTGCCGCATTGTATGCTTTCTCTTTAGCTTTTATGCTGTCCCTGACTTTCCTTGTCAGCCATGGTTGCCTCGTCCTCCCTTTAGTCTGCTTCTTCTTCCTAGGGATGAATTTTTGCTGTGTCTCCCAAATTACTCCCAGAAACTCCTGCCATTGCTGTTCCACTGTCTTTCCTGCTAGGCTCATCTCCCAGTCAATTCTGGCCAGCTCCTCCCTCATGCCTCTGTAGTTGCCTTTATTCAACTGTAATACTGTTACATCTGATTCCAGCTTTTTCCTCTCAAATTGCAGGGTAAATTCTATCATATTATGGTCACTTCCTCCTAAGGGTTCCTTCACCTTATCAAATCTGCCTCATTACACATCACTAAATCTAGAATTGTCTGTTCCCTAGCGGGCTCCACCACAAGCTACTCCAAAAAGCCATCGCGTAGACATTCCACAAATTCCTTTTCTTGGGATCCACTACCAACCTGATTTTCCCAGTCTACCTGCATATTGAAATCCCCCATGATCACTGTAACCTTGCCTTTCTTACACACCTTTTCTATCTCCTGGTGTACCTTGTGCCCCACATCCTGACTACTGTTCGGAAGCCTGTACATAACTCCCATTATGGTTTTTTTCACCTTTGCGGTTCCTCAACTCTAAGTACAGTGAGTGATCCATCCCTGCCTCTTCCTGACGTTATCACTATCACAGATGCCAATTTTCTGCCAATTAGGTTCACTCCATGTGACATTAAGAGATGGCTGAGGGCACAGGATATGGCAAAAGTTATGGGGCCAAAATAAGACCTCGGCTGCAGTGCTCAAGACCTGTCCTGCAGAACCAGCCACTTCCCTAGCCAAGCTGCTCTAGTAAAAGCTACAGCATTGGCATCTCACCAAAAAAGTGGAAAATTGCCCAATTATATTTTGTCCACAAAATATCAGGGCAAATCCAATCTGGCAATTACCACTCCATCAGCCCACTCTCAATCATCAGCAAACTTATGGAAAAAGTCATTGACAGTGCTATCAAGCGATACTTATTCACCAATAATCTGTTCACCATTGCTCAGTTTGAGTGCTACCAGGGCCACTGGGCTCCAGACCTTGTTCCAGCCTTGATTCGAACATGGATCGAAGAGCTGAACTCCAGAGGTGAGGTGGCAGTGACTGACTTTGACATCAAGGCAGTGATTGCCAAGTCTGACACAGGGAGTCCTGCCAAAACTGATGTTAACAGTAATCAGGGAAAACTCTCCACTGGTCGGAGTCTAACTTAGCACAAAGGAGGATGGCTGTGGTTGTTGGAGGCCAATTGTCTCAAACCCAAGACTTTGCTGCAGGAGTTCCTCAGGACAGTGTTCTAGGCATAACTATGTTCAGCTGCTTCATCAATGGCCTTCCCTCCATCATAAGGTCAGAAGCAGGGATGTTCACTGAGGATTTCTCAGTGTACAGTTCTATTTGCAACTCCTTAGATAATGAAGCAGTCCATGTTGATATTTAACAAGAGATGGACAGCATTTAGGTAAGTGGAAAGTAGCATTCGTGCCACACAAATGCCAGGGAATGATCATTTCCAACAGGAAAATCTAACTACCTCCCCTTGACATTGAATGGCACCATTGAACTCAAAATTAACTGGACTACTGACATAAATACTGTGGCTACAAGAGCAGGTCAGAGGCTAGGAGTCCTGCAGCGAGTCCCCAAAGCCTGTCCACCATCTACAAGGCACAAGTCAAGAGTGTGATGGAATATGCTCCACTTGTCTGGATGGGTGCAGCTCCAACTCAAGAAGCTCAAGGCCATTTAGGACAAAGCAGCCTGCTAGATCAACACCCTATCCACCACCGTAAACATTCACTTCCTCCACCAACAGCAAAACATGGCTGCAGTGTGTACCATCTACAAAATGTACTGCAACAACTTGTTAAGCTGTACTTTGATGGCACCTTTCAAATCCTTGACCATCTAAAAGGACAAGGGAAGCAGGCACAAACGTGGAGTAAACCATATCCTCCACAGAGTCATGGAATGGTTCCAACACAGGAGGAGGCCATTTGGCCTGTCATGGCCATGCCGTCTCTCTGCAAGAGCAACTCAGATAGTGCCACTCCTGCAGCCCTTTGAGACCTGCAATGGGGTCAAACAGGGTTGTGTTCTGGCACTGGCACTCCTTGGCATCTTCTCTTTGCTGCTGTCATATGCCTTCAGAAGTTGTCTACTTACATACCAGAACTGACGGAAAGCTGTTCAGCTTTGCTCACCTGTGATCCAGGACAAAGGTTCAATAAGTCCCCGTCAGAGAGTTGCTGTTCGCTGAAGATGCTGCACTAACATTCCACGCTGAGGAACGCCTTCAGCGGCAAATGGACAGAGTCTGTTATGTCTGTAAAGAGTTTGGTTTGACCGTCAGCATCAGGAAGATAAATGTCATGGTCCAGGTGTTGCTATTCCGCCATCTGTGAGCAGTGACGATGTGACGCTGGAGGTTGTTGATAGCTTCACATATCCAGGTTCCATCCAGCAATCTGTCTTTCGATGCTGAAATCAGCACGCACATTGCAAAAACTGCAGCTGTTCTGTCCAAGCTGAGTAAGAGAGTGTGGAATAGCAGCAACCTGACTGAGAACACCAAACTGAGAACCTACCAAGCCAGTGTCCTCAGCCCACTCCTCTACAGTGGTGAGACCTGTTCAACATATGCCAGGCAGAAGAAAAGGCTGAACAGTTTGCACCTTCACTGTCTCAGACATATCGTCGGCATCTCTTGGCAGGACAAGGTCACCAGCTCGGAGATCCTGGACCATAATAATTTCACCATCATACACTCATTGCTAAGCCAACCACATCTGCGTTGGCTCAGCCATGTTCATTGGATGGATGACAGTGGTATAACCAAAGGCTAGCCACTAGATCACAACTTCCAGGGAGTCCATATCTCCGCTACAAGGACACCTGTAAGTGAGATATGAAAATGGCAACTGGGAGACACTCACTAACGCTGTGACCTCTGGAGGCTGACTGTTCGGAAGGGCATTGGAAGAGGCAGGCAGAAAAGAAAAGCTCAGCTGGGCAAGAAGAGCACCCAGAGAGAACAGTGGCCAGCGATTTCTGCTCCTTCTCCATTCAGTGTCTTCTTATGCAGCAAATACGACAGAGAGTGCCATGTCAGAGCGGAGCCCCTGAGCCCCACCAGGTAATGTTTACCATGGAGTTAATCATCATGGCGCTAGCCATTGTCTTACAAAACAGAAGGCTGCCATTGCAAAGAATTGTCGTCTAAATGAATATGCAGAGCAAATATCCCTCTGCACATCCCTGTAACCTGCAAACGAAGCAACTGCAGAATAACAATGATGACAAGCCTGATATAAGCTATCAGAAATATTGAGAAAGTAATTGTGTCTTTTGTCAGACAATAATCCACACACAACCTGCAAGTGTGGTTACTGCTGGTAAAAGCTGTTGTGTCACTTCGACAAGCTGCAGGAAGCCCATTGATGAGGGCTATTCGAAGCTAAACATGTGGTTTCAAATTGACAAAAGGCAGTGGGTGGCTGTTTAGTAATGATATAAAGCACTGAGCCGCAGGATTTGCCCACTGATGAGTGAGTGATGTTGTCTGGGGATCGGTGACTCTCTTGAATTGATGAATGTGCTGAGCATCACTTTGCTTTTAAATCCAACTTTACCAGAAAGTTCTTTCCTTTATTGATTTTTTGCACTCAGGGCCCCAGAAATGGGGGACAGCTATGCTTACCCTTCAGTTTTTGTTGTGGATGGACGGACAGACACTGTCCCTTTCGCAACCTCGGCTAAACAGAAAAATTTGACTTTCACACACAAGTTCCTTCTGATGCTGGTGCTATTGGCTCTGATTGGGGATGGACTTGGAGCATTTTATCTGTGGAGACTGCGATCTGATGTTCAGCAATTCAGCTCTATGTTCTTAGCAGCCAAGGTAAACAATGTACAACTTATCCTTCTCCTTTACAAAATGTTCTTGCTGAAGATATGTGTGGATAACTGCAACCCGCGTACAAAAAGAAAATTTGGAATGTTAGTAATTATTTTGTCGCTGTTGACTTTTGAACCTTTCAGCTAATTGCCTCCTTTGACTAAAGTATGTTTCATATCTGTCTGACTGAGGACCATGTTGATAAAGCGCTCGACACATTCAGTTCTGCACAGAATCTCCCAAGGGTGGAAATGACGAGGGTACATTCAGGGAGAATGCACATTAGTCTGATTGCTGAACAGGCCAAGTATATGTCAGCAGAAATCAATCTAACCCAGAGATCTAATTGATTAAAGTCAGAGAACCTTTCAGGGATACAGTGTTAATAATTCAGTCACCGCAGGCCACTAATAAACTCTCCAGCTGACTGATCTTAAATAACTGAGCTGAATTAATAGTCAAGTTGCTGAGGCTGTGTCTCTGATGTTGAACACTGTAAGATTAAACAAAGCTTGTAAGGGCCAGGGTTGAACAATAAGTGTAACTCTCCCAGGAGTGAGCGTTAGAAATGTGCTGTGTTGCCATGTGAGGGAGCACCAGTGTGCTGTTATCACAGAGCTTATACGGCGGGAATCATGGCTGTGATGTCTTATACAATGAGCTGCTGAGCAGCGGACACCTCATGGGGAGATGATACAAGTTGGGCTGTTGCTTGTGGGAGGGTGGTTTGTCAGAATTAAGCGTTCAATGTGGACTATACAATTCAATATGAGAATAGAAGGAAATCATAGGGATGAACACAAACTGTCCTGCAAATCTTTTTCCTAGTGATCAGTTTAAGAATAGCATTGGAACAGACCTGACAGCGTCTTCGACAATACCAGGAAAGTTAAAGATATAGAGATGGGTCAAATATCTGCAATAATTTTATTTATATAAAAGGGTGTTTTGGATATTTATCATGTCAATATTTAGCAAATAGAGGGATAAAGGTGGCCAAATTGAACCACATTAAGTTGCAGAAGGTCAGAGTTAGAAAGAGTTGCCATGTACAAAGTAGAATGTCTGACTGCATAAAGCAGCGATACAGCGTGTGAACAAAGGAAGGCCAAGGGGTTATAGAGATCATTAACTGGGCCAGTGGGATACTCTGTGATCAGGAGAGAGATTGAGGGGTTACGGTGTTCATTCAATCAGAGCGATCTGGGGTTATAACAGAGGGAACAAAAAAGGTAGTTTGAGCTGTGACACAAATTGGGAGTGGTAAATTATATAAGAAAAGAAAGACTTTGCAAAAAAGTTATTTTCAAAATAGCATAGTATTAAAACTGCAGTCCCTTATTGTTCAATGAATTAGATGTAATAATTTTACTGTAAATATGTATGCAAATTATTGTTAGTAATATTCCCTTACCTCACTAGTTCATCTTTTGTAAAAGTCACAGTAGTTTAAGCCTAAAACAAGATCTATTGGCTGCTCTATCACTTATCAACATTGGGAGAGATCTGAGAGAGGCAGAGGATTATTCCTGCAGCAACAAATACTTACCACACAAGTCATGCCATTCATTTTTTTAGACATGTTAGCAAAACCTTACTGAGATAGCAGGACCAGTGAAGATATCTTTGAGGTACAGAAAAGTGAGATTTGCCTGTGAAGTGATCTAAGACACTTTGCTAAATAATCTAGAGTAAGAAGAGTAGGGTGAGCCCAGAAACGTCATGATAAGTATCAGGAATTTAAGTTTTAAAGGACGGTTAAGAAGTTGGGCTATTTTTGGAAAAGACAAAGTGTCAAGGTTGAATTTTTCAAGATGTGAAAAGAATTGGCAAACTGATCTTGGAAATTTCTTCCCCCCTGCAGTGAAGAAATCTAAATCCCATAAATTAAAAATGAGGAAGTTATAAGTAAGAAAATAAGTCAGGGCAAATTTTCCACTAAAATTGTGGAATAAACGTGTGAAATACATTGAGTAAGCATTCAAAGTAATAGAAAGGAAGAATGCAAGAAATGAATGCAATGTATGTGTTACTGTGTGATACTAGGCAATCAATCTCCACACACCAAGGTCCCAAAAACAGCAATTAAATACATGGCTGTACAATCTGCTTTTGGTGGTGTCACCTGAGATGGCTGATGGGGTTTGGTGTAAAACCTCATCCAAAAGGCAGCATTTCCTAGTGTGCTGTAGTCCCTCTGTACAGCACTTGAGCATGAGCCTGGATATGCTCAGGTCTCTGGAGTCGGGCTTGAACCCACAACATTTTGACTCAGAGATGAGAGAGCTATCACCAAGCCATGAATAGAATGAATAGGGAAAATTTATTTTTGCCGCTTGGAGAGTTTGTGATTCATTTAAAATTGCCACTAAGAAAGTGAGAAGAAAGATTATCAGAGTTTAAAGAACAAGGCGTTGAAGCTTGGAGCTTTGCTACAGGGAGTGACCACTGAATTTTGAACAGGAAAAATATTGTTTTTTTTATTCATTCATGGGATGTGGGCATCACTGGCTAGGCCAACATTTACTGCCCGTCCCTAACTGCCCTTGTTCAGAGGACATTTTTTAAGAGTCAGCCACATTGCTGTGGGTCTGTAGTCACATGTAAGCAGATTTCCTTCCCTAAAGGGCATTAGTGAACTAGATGGGTTTGACAACAATGGTTTCATGGTCATCATTAGACGTTTAATTCCAGGTTTTCTATTGAATTCAAATTTCACTATCTGCTGTAGGGGGATTCGAACCCAGATCCCCGGAGCATTACCCTGAGTCTCTGAAATACCAGCCCAGTGACAATACCACTATGCCACTGCCTTCCCAAATATCTGAAGCAGAGGAATGTACAGGGTTATGGGGAGACAGCGTGGTATTAGGATTAGTTTTGGATTGCTCTAGTGAAGAGACAGCACAGAACCAATAAACCAAACAACATAATTTTGTGCTATAAACTTCTATCATTCTAATCTAGAATTGATTCAATACCACATAAACATTAGACAGGTTAACTTAATTCTGGAAACATTATAGAAACAGGGTGACGACACTTCAAGCACCTTCTCTGTTCACACGATGTGATCTGGGTTCTATGCCTCCTTCCATTTTATATGTTTTTATTTAATTTATTTTATTGTCATTTATTGTTGGACTGAGCATTTATGGCTAATGTAAAAGCCACAGGGAAATGTAAGCATGCTGAAAGCAAGCCACTCATATAGATCCCACTTTCTGCTTTGTCACTAAATGAAATGAGAAACACTGGACTGGAATTTGTGTCAAATAGCACCAAATCCAGCAAACATATCGACTAAAACAAAAGTGATAAAAGACGTATTGTGTGTGACAGTATGGTGTCACGGTGAAGTAGAGCTCTTAGAAGAATCTCATCCCATCAACTTGCACTAGATTCAAACACAACTCCTGCTGTTAAACGTGGTTTTGCTAAACCAGTTCACCATCTAATCCTTCCTCAATCAAATGTTAACGTTAAATAGACAGGAATTCTGTAGAAATAAGGCTTTCTATGCTTTAATTGAAAAGTTATATTAACTCCCAGAGGTTGTCAGTGGAACAGGTAACGTAAAGTATTAAAAACAGAAAATACTGGAAATATTCAGCACCTAAAAGGGAAACACAATTTAACATTTCAGTTGGTGAGTCTTAGTGCAAATGGAATTACTGACAGTAAGAATGGAACAAAGCAGTGAATTTGATCGCGGTTTCTATAAAACCATGATACTTTGCTTTGACAATCCAGCCAGGAATGCTTGGTGAGTAACTTCCATATTACTGGTATTGATACACATTCTAACTGTTTTGTACCCATTTTATTTCAGAACACTTCTCTTATGGTCGGAAGTATCCAAGGTGAGTGATGCTATTGTTAAACTGAAACAAATTTACAAGAGCTGTGATATGTTTCTGTAAGAAGAATTATATATTCATATTTATAGGATTGTATTCAAGCATGCATGATTATTATCTAGGAATATGTGTGATTCATTGAGTTAGTTAAGTGACCTTTTACCTTGGGATTTGAACTGATATCTATTCAGCTTGATAGGATTAAGATGACACTGTGAAGGTCTGACATGAATTGGAAAAATACGAATGCAGTAAAGGCCCACGACACAACACTGTCCCCAGTTTGTCTCAAGTTATCAGTCACACTAAGAAAGACCATAGGGATGGCAGGTGTGGAACATAGAAAAATTCATGCATGTTCTTGTCAGAGACTATTACATAGCAGGTAAATTGTTAGATCAATATTCTGGATATCTGTCCAATGCAGTATCACATTTGGAATGCTTGAAGGGCAGTTATAGAGGGAGCTTTACTCTGCATCTAATTCAGGCTGCAACTGACCTGGGAGTGTTTGATGCCGAAATTTTGAATGGTTAATGTTGACATTGGAAGGGGTTGTTGCTAATAATTGCACAGGTAACACTGGCAGAGTTTGGAGCAGATATTAGGAAAGGTTGGTCATGTTCAGGAGGGGTTGATATTGACACTGGGCAAAGTTAATGCTGACAGAAGCAGAGATTGGTGTTGATGTTAGGAGAATTTGATGGTGATGCTCGGAGGTCAACAGTAGAAGAGTTTAGATTCTGGGCATTATCAATCATAATTTTAAATCTGAGATTGATAGATTTTTGTTAACCAAAGGTATTAAGAGATATGGGACAAAGATGAGTGTATGGGGTTAGGTTATGAGTTTTGAAAAATCCAAGGATATAACATCTACTAGATTCTTTGTAATTTTAGCTATCCAACAACTTACCCAAATCTAATGTCCTCCTCTCCGAGGAAGCTGCCCAGCTGCAGTTTGGAGGAGTGTAGGGAATCCCTAATCCCCACTGCTCCAATTACCTGTTTCCAATGGCATTGACTCTGAAAAGAAATACTTTACAACATTTAACCTAACTCTTTGCTCTGAATTTTTCACTGGTGCTACCATATCTATGTATCTCAAATAATCTAGCTAACTGGATAGAATCTAATCCTTTCATAATTTGAAAAAAAAGTCAATCTTAACCCTTCTGAACTTGTTTTTCTCTAATGAAAATAGTCTTAGAGTTTGGTGCCCTCCTGATTATCCAAGAGCTCTAGTAACAGATATCATGTTAATCACTATCCCGCATATCTTCCAATTAAGTCTCATTTCCCCACTATGTCTGGAAACTACAACCAGACACAGTGGTAGCCATACCAATGCCTCATACAGATTATGTATAGCACCCTCAGTTTTATGTACTTTTCTGGCAATTCAACCTAACATGCTATTTGCTTTCCCAGTGGTGTTGTCTCATGCTGCTTTTTGAACTTTTAATGCAATATCAAATGAAACCCTCTGGCCCCTTTCTAGATGTGTAACCTTCAACAGGAACCCTGCATAGTACACACAAATGGGGCTTCCCCATTTCAACTGCATAACACAGCACTTCTCAATATCAAAAGACTTCCTCCAAGCTCAGGTCCAGGCCCCTAACATCATTAAATTGGTTTGCAATCAATTTGTTTTGGCTAAATTTACAATCCCTGTGCACATTTTTGTATTATCTGCAGATTTATGAATAGCTCCATCAATATCCTTGAGTAAATTATTTATCATGATGATAAAGAGTAACAGGCCCAAGATGCAGCCTTGAGGGATTCCACTCATGACCTGCCCCACGCATACCTACTCCCATTCAAGATGAACAATGATATCACTGCACCTTTCCCATCTCCCCAGACAGAGCATGGAGGCAGCCACAAGGGTTGCTGGGTACTGAGGCAGGCTGCATGAAAGGCCCTACTTGGTACTGTAACAAAAAAATCAATGAACCAAAAAACAGGCCTCTAACTCTCACTCACATGCCATGCCTCCATCCATTACAAATCATGCCACCTCATGCCTCACACGCATCCTTGATGGTCCCTTATACCCTCCATGTCAACCATGATCCCCTACCCACCCTCCATGGCCCTTTATAGCCCTAATGCCAATTTAGTGCCAACTCATGCCAACCCATGCCCCCCACCCACCACCATTTGCCCATACACCCTCTATGCCAATTCATCCAGTCTCCACCATGGATGGCTATGCAGAGATTAAATAAAATAAAATTCTAATGTCTATTGATGATTTCACTATTTTAAAAAAACACTCTCATTGGTTCATTCAATACATTTTAATTCCTTCAAGTGCTTAATGCCTTATGAAAAACAATTATTTGCATACGTAGACCAACAACAAACACTTTATAACCACTTGCGGCTTTCAAACAAATGGTGAACTTGCAGTACAACACCTCCCCCCGCCCCCACTATAATAATGCAAGGTTGTGGAATGACGCATGCAGCACTAATCCTATAATGATAACCCCCAGGTTTATGTCAACACACAGTCAGTGAAACTGCAAGTAGTCACAGAAGGCTGTTTTCTTTTAATTTAAAGGGCAGGATATTTAAATGCCTTAACAGCTTGACAGTTTCAATGAGTTTATCCACTTTTTACGCACACTCATGTCTAATTTTAACAATCCCAAAGGGCACCTTACCTCCCCAAAGGGGTCCCCCGACCTATCCAAAAGGGTACCCTATCTCTCCAAATGATTTTGGCAACTTTAGACCTTTTGCACAAAAGTCTAAAAACCACAAGTTATGTATTTCACATCCCACTAATGAAAGTTGTATTTGCTTAAAGGCAGCTGCACTTTTACACATGCGGCTGCCTCTGTGAACTACGATGTGCAAACGATGTTCCCCCACCCTGGTGAAAATGGTGGGTGCTGGGTTCAGAGTAGGACTTGCGGAATCATGACTTTTGTGCCATTTTGTCTGTAGGAGACCCCTTCCGTTCCTGTAAAATTTTTGGGCCCACATCTCAATGTTGTTCACCCATCTGATTTATTTTCTTCCTCTTCTGCTGTACCCTCAATATCTCCTTCAATTGTTGCCAGGACATGGCTGTTGGGTCTTTGTTCCCAATGTCTATACTTGACTATCTTTTTCTCTCTCTCTGTACTTAGCAACCATTTGATTCCTGAATTTCTACTCTTGATCCAACCCATTCATTTGTCTTTTTCTCCATCCAGCTGATTCTGAGCATCTTCTGCCATACTCACATTCCAAGAGCTGTTACCCTTATCCTCTTTCTTCAGAGTCCAACTCTTGTATCTATAGAGGGCAACACTCCACTCTAATGACTGTACCAGACAGTTTTTCAGCTTCATGCTGATGCTTTTGGACATCCAGACACTACTTAAATTTCTGCTCAAGCCTCTGGCCGTAGCTAACCTAACCTGGATTTCATTCTTCCATGTTACTTTATTTGCTATATAAGCATTGCGGATGCCATAATTCTGATCTTCCAAAGTTCTCTCAGTTTGGGAACAGTTACTTTAGATTCTAGAATTACATATGTCACTCACCTGTTTTAGCAAGTTGAGATAGGGAAATCAGGGAATTAGAGACCAGTTAGCCTAATATCTGCTGGTGGGAAATTACTGGAGTCTATATAGATAGGCTGACTGGACAGCTTGAAAATTTTCAACTGATTGGAGAAAGAGCCAGCCTGGATTTGTTAAGCAACCTTTTGGCAAAACTTCTGTTTTTCTCTCCACAGATGCTGCCAGACCTGCTGAGTATTTTCATTGTTTTCAGCTTTTGTTTCAGATTTCCTGCATCCACAGTACCTTGATTTTGGACTTTTAAACGAAAAATCGTTTTGCCGAACTTGATTTAATTTTTTAATAAAGAGACTGATGTAGCAGGCAGAAGAATGCCCATGGATATTATTTACATGGTCTTCCAAAAGGCATCAAAAAAAGTTCCTCCTAAGAGCTGACGTTTAAGCTCATATAATTGAAAGCAAATGATTGACTTGGTCAAGCAGTTGGCTGAGTGGCAGGAGACAGACAGTAGGAACAATGGGCAAGTACTCTAATTGGTCAAATGTGACTACTGCTCAAACAATATCAACCTGTTCATGCTCCCCAGCAAAGATATATGTTGGGGCCTCAACTAGTCACTTATTATTAATGACATAGGTGATGCGATAGAGAGCCCCATATTCAAATTTGCTGATGTTACAAAGATAGATGGCACTGTAAGCCATGTAGATGGAAGGATGAAATGACAAAGAGATATTGATAGATTGGAAGAATCGACAATACAATTGGCAAATGGATTTCAATGTAGGCAAATATGAGATAGTCCATTCTGGACTCATAAAGGATAGAATAAAGTACTTTCTAGGTGATGAAATAAAAACTTACATTTACGTAGCACTTTTCATGACCACCAGGTATCCCAAAGCACCATACAGCCAATGAATTGCTTTTGAAATATAGTCACTGTGTAATGTAGCAACCAAATTGTACTCATCAAGCTCCCATAAACAGCAACGTGACAATGATCAGATAATCTAACTTATGTGCTGTTAATTGAGGAGCACATATTGGCCAGGACACTGGTGATAACTCCCCTAGTCCTTTTTTGAAATAATACCATTGGTCCTTTCACATCCTCCTGAAAAGTGAGACATCTCATCTGAGATGCAACACCCTCTTAGTACTGTAGTAGAGTGCCTTGATTTTTGTACTCAAATCCTGGACTGGGACTTGAACCCATAACCTTCTAACTTAGAGGTGAGAGTGCTACCAACTAAGCTACAACTGACCTAAGCTAGAAACAGTAGAGGTCCAAAGAGACTTGAGGGTTAAAATGTCAAGGACAGGTATAGAAAATAATCAAAAAAGACTCATGGAATACTGGCTTTTTTTACTTAGAGGATTAGAATAGGAAGGGTGTAGAAGTCCTGCTTTGGCTATACAAAACTCTGTTTCGCTCAGGTCTGGAGTACTGTGAGCAGCTCTGAACACCACACCTGAGGAAGGATATATTGACCCTGGAGGGAGTGCAGTTGAGATTTACCAGAATCTGGACCCTGAGGTTTTAATTAGGAGAGATTGCACAAACCAGGGTTGTATTCCCCCAATTTAGAAGAATAAGAAATGATTTGATCAAATGTTACGATATTTTCATGTAGAAACATAGGACTTAGGAGCAGGAGTAGGCCATACAGCCTCTCGAACCTGCTCCGCCATTCAATAAGGTCATGGCTGATCTGACTGTAGCCTCAACTCCACTTTCCTGTGTTCCCCCATAACCCTTGACTCCCTTGTCTATCAAAAAAATTATCTGACTCAACCTTGAATAAATTAAATGACCCAGCCTTCACTCCTCTCTGGGGAAGAGAATTCCACAGATTAACGACCATCTGAGAGAAAAAAATTTCTCCTCATCTCTGTCTTAAATGGGAGACCCCTTATTTTTAAACTGTGTTCCCTAGTTCCAGCCCTGGACAGTGTCAAGCTTCTTGAGTGTTGTTGAAGCTGCACTCATCCAGGCAAGTAGAGAGTATTCCATCACACTCCTGACTTGTGCCTTGTAGATGGTGGACAGGCTTTGGGGAGTCAGGAGGTGAGTTACTCGCCACAGGATTCCTAGCCTCTGGCCTGCTCTTGCAGCCACAGTATTTATATGGCTAACCCAGTTCAGTTTCTGGTCAATGGTAACCTCCAGGATGTTGATAGTTGGGGATTCAGTGATGGTAATGCCATCGAACATCGAGGGGTGATGGTTGGATTCTCTCTTGTTGGAGATGGTCATTGTCTGGCAATTGTGTGGCGTGAATGTTACTTGCCACTTGACAACCCAAGACTGGATATTATCCAGGTCTTGCTGCATTTGGACATGAACTGCTTCAGTATCTGGTGCTGAACATTGTGCAATCATCAGCGGACATCCCCACTTTATGATGGAAGGAAGGTCGTTTCCTGCAGTGATGTCCTGGAACTGAGATGATTGACCTCCAATAACCACAACCATCTTCCTTTGTGTTAACTATGACTCCAACCAGCGGAGAGTTTCCCCCCTGATTCCTATTGACTCCAGTTTTGCTGGGGCTCCTTGATGCCACACTCGGTCAAATGAGACCTTGATGTCAAGGGCAGTCACTCTCACCTCACCGCTGGAGTTCAGCTCTTTTGTACATGTTTGAACCAAGGCTGTAATGAGGAAAGGAGCTGAGTGGCCCTGGCAGGACCCAAACTGAGCAAAAATTCCTATCTAAAGTATGCAGCATCTGAAATCTAAAGCATAGGACTCTAGAAGGAACAGCATTGAGACGGGTTTGATTTGTGCTGAATTTTATCATCAGATGCTGGCACTGGGTGGCCAAAGCAGTGACATAAGCTTGAAATGCTGCCAATTATCATTTATGTTTTAATTATGCTTTACAGTCCATTCAGAGTCACTCTGGCTGTCTCCTAGTTTTATCCCGTTAACAGTAAAAATCCAGCTCCTTCTGTGATTTAGCCTTTTTATAATATGGCACGCGGAACTGTACAGAGTACTCCACATCTGGTCTATCCAAGGTTTCATAAAAGATTGGCATAGCTTCTGTCCCTCTAGAAATAAACCCTAGTGTTTGCTATTTAAAGGCCTTATACATGATTCATTGTTAGATTTTTGATTTCTAGATTCTCCTTTAGTAGGGATACTATTATTGTTTCTACCATCAGTCTTAAGCTGACTGGTCCTACAGTTCCCGGAAATGTGCTAGCTGCCTTTTTAAACATGGGTATAAAATTAGCTCTCCTCCACCATTCCTTTGGCTTGACACCTTTTTGTTACAAATTATCTAATATGTATAATTGTGAACATGTTCAAATGTCATTTTATGAAGAATATCTGTTTTATTATTTAGACATGATCTTCCAAGATTCATCAAAGCCTGCAGCTCATGTTACTGGTAAGAATACACCTGGGCAAGTGCCATAATTAAAAATAATCAGATTGTCATACTGATACCATCATTCCATATCATTGCAATATCCTCAAAACTCTAACTGATTTTATAAAGGTGTCTTAGGGAGGGGTTGAGTGCCTGTCACTGACTTTGTTACAAGGTGGTAATGCTACAAGGGCATTCAGTCACTTTTACAGGGAGAAGGGGGGGTTATAAAGGATATGTCACTTTTACAGGGAGAAGGGGGGGTTATAAAGGATATGTCACTTTTACAGGGAGAAGGGGGGGTTATAAAGGATATGTCACTTTTAGAGGGAGAAGGGGGGGTTATAAAGGATATGTCACTTTTACAGGGAGAAGGGGGGGTTATAAAGGATAGGTCACTTTTACAGGGAGAAGGGGGGTTATAAAGGATATGTCACTTTTACAGGGAGAAGGGGGGGTTATAAAGGATATGTCACTTTTACAGGGAGAAGGGGGGGTTATAAAGGATATGTCACTTTTAGAGGGAGAAGGGGGGTTATAAAGGATATGTCACTTTTACAGGGAGAAGGGGGGGTTATAAAGGATAGGTCACTTTTACAGGGAGAAGGGGGGTTATAAAGGATATGTCACTTTTACAGGGAGAAGGGGGGGTTATAAAGGATATGTCACTTTTACAGGGAGAAGGGGGGGTTATAAAGGATATGTCACTTTTACAGGGAGAAGGGGGTGTTATAAAGGATACGGTACCTTAATGATTGTGGTGTTGGATTAACAACCCAGAGGTCATCAGTTCAAATTTTGCCATGACAATTTTTGAAATTGAATTCAATAAATCTACAAGTAATTTCTAGGCAAGCACAAGAAAAAGAGCCATGAAAGCTTCTGGATTGCCATAAAAGGCCATTCGTGCATTTTAACAAAAAGAATCTGATATCCATTTGTGTGACTCCATTCCCAAACTAAATGGTTGCCTTTTAATGCCCTACAAAGTCCGTAGCAAGCCACCTTGGCTTTATGTAACTGTTACAAAGTTCAGAAAGAAGGTGCCCAGATGGGGAGAATTGTATCATAGGCAGTCATATCCAGAGACATAGGCATATTCACAGCATTTAATGTGTCAGCCAAGTATCCTCTCTCATTAGTCCTGCCCCATAGACAGCATATGCCACCAGATGTGGGACCACATTCCAGTAGGAGTGACTCTGACAGTCCTCAAAATTAACTCTGGACCTCAGGGAGTCTTAATGGCTTCAGAACAAACAAGGTCAATGAAACCTCCTGCAGAACACCATTTCCCACCCAGCAGGTCTCCCCTCAAATGATAAATCATCATTCCTCCATGGGAATCTCAGAGGGAAGTGCTGAGAATATACTCTGGATGGGGAATTTCAAACTTCCTGTCAAGTGGGTCTGTAGTAGTACCGTTGACTAGGCTGATTGAGTTCTGAAGGACAGACTGGACCTGGTGGTGAAGAAACTGTTGTGATTGTAAATTGAACTCCCAAGTTTTTGGTAAGATTTGGTTCGTGACCAATAACACATACTTTAAAGTAGACAAAGGTTACAATTCAATACACTTAGTGAATAAAGCCACAAGATTCCATGGCTTTTGAACAAATAAAAACAAAGTTTACTATAAAAGGTCAGAAAGATTACAGTATCTATCTTATACTCTAACATTCAGGGTAAATATGAGGTACCATGTGAATTAACAGGCACACTGTGGTCAAACAAACCATGCTGCACAATAAATGGCAGAGGTGACCAAGAGTCCATGGATTTCTCAACAGCTCTCCCACAGGTCAATAACACTGTGAGTCAACCAATCTCATTGAAACTCCATCTCTCTCATGAGGAATTTGAAGATCTCGCCTTGGAATTCTCTCCTAAAGTCACTCCAACTCGGATGGCTTCAATGACGGCCCACCTCGCAGGCTTTCAATCTCATCTCCTGAGATTCTGTTCCCCTGAATTCCTGAGTACTCACTCACACTAATTTCAGGCACGACTTCAGATCTTTGGCCTTGCTGAGCAGAATGCTACTGCTCCAAAGGGGTACCTTTGCCCCAAAGGCCCACAACACAGAGCCACCAACCTTTGGCTGTCTACTTCACTTAAAGTCTGCTCCCCGCAACATTTTCCTGTTTGGAGCCTGTTGTTTTGCTCCTCTCTTTTTAACTTAACTGGGACCTCTCCCTATCCCCTGCCTGGCACTCTTCTTTTCAATGGTGCTTTGCTCCCAGTCACCTAATCTGGGTTTTTGCACAGTTTTTCTACTTGCACAGGTGCACAGAACATGAATAAAATGCAGAACTGAGCATGTACAGCCTGCTCCTGGTCTGCGCATGCACAAAAGCTCCGAGGCCTGTCGGGAGTTCAAGTTCCCAGCTTCCTCTCCCCTGTGAGGTAAGTATAGCTTTCATATTAAAACCTGCATGAGAAAATAACCAATATGACCTTCCCTTCAGCAACTTATTTATCATAGACATGCCTCCAGGAGTTTTGGTAGCGTTACTTACCACCACAATTTGCGACCTCATGGCTTGGCACATTCTTTAAATCTTGATCACATTCAAGGCAGGACACCAAGCCTGGTTCAAAGTGCAGTATCGAAGAGTATACCAGGAGCGGGACCAGGCGTGTGCAGGAATGAGCTACAAACCTAGTGAAGTAATCCACAGAGTTATAAGAAAATGGAGATACTCAGCAGGCCAGACAGGGTCTGTAGAGGGAGAAAAACAGAGCTAACATTTCAGGTTGTTGACTTTTCAAAAGGGCTCCACAGGCTACCTGCATATTAAAAACAAAAATGCAGCAGGCGATAGTTAAATAGTCTCACAGCAAGACATCAGAACAAAGAACTGTAGCCTTATCAATTACAATCAAGAAATGTTTTTTTTTTATTCATTCATGGGTACTCTCCTGACTGCCGCACATGCTGTAATATCACACGTTGGGAATCGTGCCTGACAACTCACACAAGTTCGGGTCAGGCGCGCATCCACACAAGCACTGTAAAATCCTGGCCCTGGAGTTGGACTTGAATCCACATTATGACACAGAGGCAAGAGTGCAGTCACAGCTGACACTGAGAGACATAGGCCAGCATTTATTGCCCATCCCTAATGGTGATCAACAAGAGAATTAATAGGTGGAGGCTCCAGGAATGTTCCCATCCTCCACCATGGTGGAGTCTACCATTTCAGTAGAAGAAACACGGCTTATGTATTAAGAACAATCTTTTGCCAGAAGTGCTGAGTGGATGATCCTTTCCAGCTACTCCTGGTGTTCCCACCACCGTGGATACCGGTTTCCAGTCAATTTGGTTCACTCAATATTAAGAAGTGATTGAACACACTGGACCTAACAAAGACTATAAGCCCTAGAAGCATTTTGGGTATACTGCTCAAGACCTGTGTACCACAGCAAGCTATTTGCCTAGCTAAGCTATTCCAGTATAGCTATGATACTGGCATCTACCCAGAAACTTGAAAGATTAGCCAAATATATACTATCCAATAAAAGAGGTCAAATCTATCTCTGTCAATTATTGTCCCATCTGCCATCTCCAATCATTGATAAAGTGACCAAAAGAATAATCAAATTTGGGTTCCACTACTCGGCTCCAGACCTTATCCAGACATGAATGCCATAGCTGAAGACCAGAGGGGAGAAATGAGTAGCTTACCTTGACATACAGACAGTATTGACTGAGTAATGAACCAGCAAAAAATGCAGGAGGGGGTCAAAGGGTAAACTGTTCAATGGCTGGAGTCATACCTGATACAAAGTCGAATGGTTGTGATTGCGGTGGTGATCTGCCTGAGGACAGATCCTCTGCTCATTTCTCCACACCTCACAGTCTTGGGCTTTCTCTTCAGTTGCACATAGGAGTCTCCCATTTTCAACTTCAAAGAGCAATATGAATAGAGAAAAGGATACATGACAAAAACAAAATTACCTGGAAAAACTCAGCAGGTCTGGCAGCATCGGCGGAGAAGAAAAGAGTTGACGTTTCGAGTCCTCATGACCCTTCGACAGAACTTGAGTTCGAGTCCAAGAAAGAGTTGAAATATAAGCTGGTTTAAGGTGTGTGTGTGGGGGGTGGAGAGAGAGAGAGAGAGAGGTGGAGTAGGGGTGTGGTTGTAGGGACAAACAAGCAGTGATAGAAGCAGATCATCAAAAGATGTCAACAACAATAGGATACATGAGGTGGTTTTCCATTGCCTTCCTTGTGTGCTTAAAGGAAGCAGAAGTCTGATTCACTAAGAATCTGTTGCTGTGGTTGTTGGTGCCAATCATCACATTGGCAGGACATCACTGCCACAGTTGCTGAGAACAGCATATTTAGCCCAACCATCATCAATGGCCATCAGGAGTCAGCTGTACACTGATAGTTCAACACTGGCGTCAGAATGGCTCGTTGATTGTGTTACAGTGAGTTTGCAGAATCTCTCATCATTCACTAGGATTGGGAATTTTGACGCATGCTGCAATCACAAATTGGCCTATGTCTCTCAGTGTCAGCTGTGACTCAGTTGGTAGCACTCTTGCCTCTGTGTCATAATGTGGATTCAAGTCCAACTCCAGGGCCAGGATTTTACAGTGCCTGTGTGGATGTGTGCCTGACCCGAACTTGTGTGAGAAGATGTCAGGCACGATTCCCAACTTTATCGCACCCTCGTGTGATATTACAGCATGTATGGCAGTCAGGAGAGTACCCGCTGACAATTAAACAGGCAATTAAGCCCATTAAGAAGGCAATTGATCTGAATTTTATGTTGCCCTCGCAATTTAGCACTCGTTGCACGGGCAACACTGGCGGGTGGTCAATTTGTTTCTTCACGTTTCTCAACCAAGTGCAGGATAAAAGGGAACCGGAGCATTGGCAATGTTGGCACTTCCTGTCTCTATCAGCTTCTCATGTGAGTGTGCCATGCCCTCCCCCCAGTGCACTACTATCTGAGCCGATGAACTAATGCCCACCGTCCTGCTTGTATCTGTGCTGGTGCCTGGTAGTGAGAGAGGATGTGACTGTGGCTCCTCCTAAGGTGTCAAGGGAGAATCCTTGGGGTCCTGGTAGCCTCTGGAGGATGGTGCTTCTGAGGGGGAAGACAATATGTCAGTATTTTCAATCATCACAAAGTCAATGTGCACGCTTGGTGGGCTGGTGAGACTATGGACAACTGCATCATGTTGGCATCGTGATTGCTGGATCACTGGGGACTCTCAGTTTAGAACTTCTCATTTGAAGTGAGACAACCCTACATTGTTTTTACTCTCTGCCAATCTTGCTGGACTCTTATCTTCCTCCGAGATGCCTGCCTCTCGGCAACCTGAGGACCTTGCTCCAAGCTCACACTCTAACTCGAGGGGGGCGATCTCAAATTTGCTCAGTATGAGCAGGTTGGCCACTCCACAGCATTATGGCTTCTCTTCTGTATGGACGAAAGTGCATTCATTAGTCCACCCTCTACCTGCAACACCATACTAGTCTCGCACCACCACCCTGGAGAACCAGGCTGAGGTACCTGTCAGATTTGCACATCCCACTCTCCTACACCCCCAAGGCTGGTGGCCACATCTCCCAGCCTTGGCTGGCACAGGTATATGTGCCTTTTGTCACTCTGAGTCTTACACCCCTGAGCACCATGAAGGATGTCCACCCTTCATGACATCTCCACACAGTCTGCAGGCCAGCTCAGTACTCACCCTTGCCCAGTGAAGAAGATCATTAAACCTTTGCGGCACTGGATCCAGGTGCAGTGCACATCATACCTGCTGACCTGGTTACCACTTTGACCAGGCCTCCTTCATCTGTTGTGGTGGCCTGCTCTTACCATCAGTGGCATGAGGATGTCCCACCTGGCACTCACTGCCTGCCTGAGAAGTGGGTGACAGAGTGCCCAAAGGCATTGCCCTCCCACTGGGCATGCCTGGTGGGTGCTGAGACCATGACTTAAGCCAATTTTTAAAAATTCATTTACAGGATGTAGACTTCGCTGGCTGGGCCAGCAATCATTGCCCATCCCTAGTTGCCCTTGAGAAGGTGGTGGTGAGCTGCTTTCTTGAACCGCTGCAGTTCCTGCGGTGTAGGTACACCCACAGTGCTGTTAGGGAGGGAGTTCCAGGATTTTCACCCAGTGACAGTGAAGGAACAGCGATATATTTCCAAGGCAGGATGGTGAGCGACTTGGAGGGGGAATTCCAGATGGTGGTGTTCCCATGTGTCTGTTGCCCTTGTCCTAGATGGTAGTGGTGGTGGGTTTGGAAGGTGCTGCTGAAGGAGCATTGGTGAATTCCTGCAGTGCATCTTGTAGATGGTACACACTGCTGCTACTGTGCGTCGGTGGTGGAGGGAGTGAATGTTTGTGAAAAAAGTTGAATTTGAGTTTACTTTTTTCAATTACTAAAATGGGGTGGATGGGGTGTCAATCAAGTGGGCTGCTTTGTCGTGGATGGTGCCATGCTTCTTGATTGTTGTGGGAGCTGTACTCATCCAGGTTAGTGGGGAGTGTTCCATCACATTCCTGACTTGTACCTTGTAGATGGTGGACAGGCTTTGGAGAGTCAGGAGCTGAGTTACTCGTCTCACAATTCCTAACCTCTGACCTGCTCTTGTAGCCACAGTATTTATATGGCTAGTCCAGTTCAGTTTCTGGTCAATGGTAGCCCCCAGGATGTTGATAGTGGGGGATTTGGTGATAAGAGTGCCTCTGAATGTCATAGGACGATGGTTAGATTCTCTCTTGTTGGAGACAGTCATTGCCTGACACTTGTGTGGCGCGAATGTCACTTCCCACTTGTCCTCCCAAGGCTGGATATTGTCCAGGTCTTGCTGCATTTGGACATGGACTGCTTCAGTATCTGAGTTGTCGTGAATGGTACTGAACATTGTGCAATCATCAGCGAACATCCCCACTTCTGACCTTATGATGGAAGGAAAGTCATTGATGAAGCAGCTGAAGGTGGTTGGGCCTAGGACACTACCCTGAGGAACTCCTGCAGTGATGTCCTGGAGCTGAGATGATTGACCTCCAACAACCACAACCATCTTCCTATGTGCTAGGTATGACTCCAACCTGCGGAGAGTTTTCCCCCTGACTCCCATTGACTCCAGTTTTGCTAGGGGTCCTTGATGCCACTCGGTCAAATGCTGCCTTGATGTCAAGGGCAGTCACTCTTATCTCACCTCCTGGACAACTCCTTGAGGCTCCTCAACAACTCCTGATAGCCTCTGGGAGCTGGGTCTGCTGAATTTAAATCCCCCGCTGGGTCCCCAATGGTCCTGGCACCCACCACACTCCTGCTCCTGTCGGCAGTGCTGCACCAATGTCTGGGGACATTTCATGCTGGCCAGCTCTTAATTGACCAGCCAGTGTGAAATCATATTTGGGTTCCGTTCACAGTTGGAAGCGGAAATTGAGGCCACTTCCAGGCCCGCTGATCGTGTGCACATGATGTGCGCAAAATTCAGACCCAGGAGTTGAGCACAAAATTCAAGACTGACACTCCAGTGTAGTACTAAGGGAGTGCTGCACTGTTGGAGGTGCTGTCCTTCAGATGAGACATTAAACTAATACCCTGTCTACCCTATGCGCCGGATATAAAAGATCCCATGGCAATATTTCCTATAAGAACAAGGGTTCTTGGTATTCTGGACAATATTTATCCCTCAATCAACATCACAGGCAGATTATCTGGTCATTATGTCACATTGCTGTTTGTGGGAAATTGTTAAACAAAAATTGGCTGCTGCTTTTTCTACACAGAGGCTACAGTTCAGAAGTATTTTGGGATGTCTGGGGGTTGTGAAAGGTGTTACATAAATGCTTAAATTCTTTCTGCTGGCCAGCACAATATTAAGCTGCTTCCTGAAAATGAGGCTGTGTCCTCACTAGCTTAAAGCTAATCCACATATATCATTCAAAGGCTAGACTCACTTATCAATATTAAATTTAGAGCTAATTGTTGACAATGGCCGATGTAGCACAATGCAAAACCTGATATGATTTAATCCAAGAAGCACCTTCAATTCACACCTCTTGAAGCCCATCACAGCTCTTGGCTTTTCCTTTTGAGACGATGGGATTTTAACTCACCTATTTTTAGTAATTGAAAAAAATAAACTCAAATTTACCTTTTTTTCACAGTGCATTATATCAGGGTTCAATTCCATTGTATTACTGGAAAGATAAATTATAAGGGTCTCTGGCATCTCTAATTCATTGTTAAAGGGTGCAGTAGTTCTCATTGACTACATTACTGGAATATGCATTATTCAGGGACTTTGTATCTATATTACTCTAAGGGTGTATTATAAAGGGGTTTAACATCTGACTATTTATCCATCTTGTTTTGGGTGCTGACCCTCCTGAGTATTTGGAAATCTCTTAGAATTGAGCACTTCTCCTTTGGGTACTGCTGTAAAACTGAGGATAGGAAAAGGCATGCAAAGAGGAGATGAAAGGTGTGTGAGGGGGCATGAGTTTAAAACTGAAAAATTAACCTTTAGCTCTGCACCATTCCAATCCCCCAACAATTTAAGTCACTCACGTGGCGTCTTGAAAGAGGGATTGGGGAGATTGGTCATGTGGGGGCAATTGTTAAAAAGGATGTTACAGGGGTTGGGCCTGGGTAATGGTTAAAGGCAAAAGGTGGCGATGATGTCAACTGTTGATACAGGCAGTGTGAAGGCCAACGCATTTGGAAAAAAGGTTGGAGAGAAAAAACTTTCAACAGTTAACTCAAGAGCTGATTAGGAAAAACCTTACCCAGGCTTACCTTGGCTTATGAATGATCTCGCTGAAATCGCTGTATTCCACCAAATTCTATCAATTTCAATATTATTATTTTCAATTGATCCCTAACCTCAGCAATTTTTGGGGGGAAAGGTTCCAGAATTCCATTAGCCTTTGTGTCAAGAAGTGCTTTCTGACATCAGCCCTGAATCACCCTCACTCTAATTTTAAGGCCAAATTGTTCTGGCCTCTCTCACCAAGAGGGAGCAGTTTCTTTACCAATCCCGTCAACTCCTTTAACCACCTTGTACACCTTAGTTTGTTCACCCTTTAATCTTCCATATTCTAGGGAATGCAGGCCAAATCTTGGTTAAAGAGGTAGGTTTTAAGCAATGTTTTAAAAGAGGAAAAAAGACTTGGGGAGGGAGTTCTGAAGGGACGGTTGCCAATGACAGGACAAAGAAATGGGAGGTACACCAGAGGCCCGAGTTGGAGTTCTCATAGTATTGTAGGGCAGGAGGAGGATACAAAGATGGGGAGAATGAAACATCAGGATGATATTTTTAAAATTGAGGCCTTTCTGAACTAGGAACCAATGTTGATGAATTGAACTTGGTGCAAAATTGGTCACAGACAACAGAATTTTGGTTGAGCTCAAGAGAAGGGTGGAAGATGGAAGGTCAGCCTGGAGAATGTTGGAATAGAAGCAATTAATGCATGAACGATCACCACAGATAATTCTAATACTAGAAAGGATGATGGAACCTGTCTGATTGGAACAATATTTATAAATGTTCTTGTTCTTGCAGGATGTAACTGCAGTGCCTATGAGTATGGCCGACTGCAGTGGGCGCACAACAGAGGGATCGCTTTCTTGCGTGGAATTGACTATAAGGAAGGAGCTTTGGTGATTAAAAAATCGGGACATTACTTCATTTACTCCAAGATCCTACTGGGAGAAATAAGTTGTAATGATGATAAAAATGGGTTTTTGAAACAGACAGTTTTCAAAGAAGGAGCAGCGTATCCACAACCTATTGAATTAATGGCTGTTCGGAAATTCTTCTGTACAGGGGAAAATCCAGACCATTGGCTGGACAATAGCTACCTGGGGGCAATATTTGATTTCAATGAAGGGGATCATGTGTTCATTAAAATAACAGATAAAAAACTTTTGAGAATCTCCAATGACGCAGAAACATTCTTTGGCGCTTTTATGATTTAATATATCTATCAGACTTCCTATTCATTTGTCTCATTCAGTAAGTGAACACCTACTGCAAACATGTGCTCATTTCCTGCTTTGCTGATGTGAATGTCTAAGTGTACCACTCGATAGTGATTAACTAAGCATGTATTTTTGTTTTTAAAATGGAAGCATTTACTCCGAAACATGAGCTGGAATCTTGTTGTAGGTTTGAATGTGCCCACCTGCCTCATTTCTACTGCTAGCAGCAGCACAAGGTTCTGGCTAATGTAAAGATGTGCCACGGTACATGCCAACATAATGTCCATTTAATATTCATCATTGTTTTTATAAATCTTTATTTATTGCTGCTTCTCTGGTATTTTCTTATTGTATTACAGATTACAATGCCCACTTAGTCCCAGAATGAGAAAATTGTTCAATTTACTGTTTTACAATTTGTATAACACTGATGATGGGATTGAAGTCCTTACCTTTAAAATCCCTAGTTGTCCTTGGAAGGTAATGGTGAGCCACTGCCTTCTTGAACTGCGGCCATCCATGTGGTGAAGGTGCCCTGCAGTGCTGTTAGGTAGGAAATTCCTCATTTTGACCCAGCGATGACAAAGGAATGCCAATATATGTCCAAGTTGGGATGGTGTGTGACTTAGAGAAGGTGGCGTTCCCATGTACTGACTTGTCCTTCTAGGCGGTAGAGATCACGGGTTTGGAAGACGCTGTCAAAAAATCTTGGCAAGTTGCTGCAGTGCACCTTGCAGGTGGTACCCACTGCAGCCATAGTGTGCAGGTGCTGAAGGGACTGGATGTTTAAGGTCGTGGAAGGGACGCCCATCAAGCGGGCTGCTTTGCCCTGGATGGTGTCGAGCGGCTTGAGTGTTGTTGGAGCTGTACTCATCCAGGTTAAGTGAAGAGTATTCCATTACACTCCTGATTTCTAGGTGGTGAAGAGGCTTCGGGAAATCAAGAGATGAGCCACCCACTGCAGGATTCCCAGTCATTCACCTGCTGTAGTAACGAATATGTGTATTTACTATTGCTTTCATATGCTGTCTGATCGGCCTTGTCTCAGTATATGCGTTCAAACTCCCCTCTGTTTGTGCTATCCCATTGCGGTTACCCCCTTCGCGTATGAAAACAAAATACTGCGGATGCTGAAATCTGAAATAAAAACAGTAAATACTGGAAGTACTAAGCAGGTCAGGCAGCATCTGTGGAGAGAGAAACAGAGCTAATGTTTCAGGGCAGTGCTTTTTCATCAGAACAGTTGCTGTCAGACCTACCGAATGTTTCCAGCATTTTCTTTTTTATTACCCCCAACCCACCCACCTTTCATATGTCCTATTCCAGAAACTCTATTTTTAAAAAATCTACTATTCCTAAAGGACTCTCTACCTTAATCTGTCCAGTCCTGACAAGACTCTACCTCAGAACGCATACTTTACTCTGCACTGTCCTTTCACTCGATTCCACCTTGACAGAACTGCCCACCTCAGCTGGGCACTGTTGGTTATATGATGGTTTATGTGTTATCTGACATGTGATACTAAAGTTATGTTCTGTACATTGTTGGCTGCCATTTTATATTATTGTGGTTTAATTTGTACTAATAGCAAACTTGAAATAAATCTTTAAATATATTTTGATTTCTGCATTAACCTTTTTAAATTTAAATGGAACCCCACCTCCAACCATCCCTTCCTCTTCAAAGTTCTCAAACATGTTGTTACCTCCCAAATCAGTTTCCACCTTTCCCGGAACTCTATGTTTGAATCCCTCAAATAGGCTTTTGCTCCTGGCATAGTACCAAACTGCTCTTTACAAAGTCACAAATGACATCCTATGTGACTGTGACAAGGGCAAACTTTCCCCTCCTCAATCTACTTGCAGACACAATTCACCACACCATCCACCACCCCCCCCCATTCCAATGCCTCTCCACTGTCCTCAAGGTGGGTGGGATTGATCTCACCTGGTTTCATTCTTAATCATCTATTTGTAACCACAGAATGATGTGCATTTGCTTCTCTTCTTGCTCCCACACCATTACCACTTGTGAACCCAAGGATCTATGCTTTCCTCCCTCCTATTTCTCATCTACATGCTGCTACTGGATGACATCACCTGAAAACAGTGTTAATTTTCACATGCAGGCTGCTGACTTCCAGCTCCACCTCAGCTCCTCTCTTGACTCCCCCAATGCTAAGTTATCAGATTGCTTATCTGACATCCAGTACTGGATGGGAAGAAATTGCTCCCGATTAAATATGGGAAGACTGAAGTCATCATTTTCAGTCCCCACTCCATACTCTGTTCCCTAACTACTGACACCATCCCTCTCCCTTGCAAGTCTGAGATTAAGCCAGTCTGTTCATAAACATGGTGCCACATTTGACCCTGAGATGAACCTCTGGCCTCATATCCTTGCCCTAACATTGCCTGGCTTTGGTCCATCTCAGCTAATCTGCTGCTAAAACCCTCATTTATGCCTTCATTCCCTCTAGGCTTGACTATTTCAACGCATGCCTGGCTGGTCTCCCACAATCTATGGTCCATCAACATGTAGGTCATCCAAAACTCTCAACTTGCAGCAACTCCTGTTCACCCATCAACCCTGTGCTTGCCAACCTATGCTGGCTTCTGGTCAAAAGCAATGCCTTGATTTTAAAATTCTCATCCATCTTTTCACATCCCTCCCTGGCCTCATCCATCTCTATCTCTGTAATCTTCTCCAGATTGTAACGCTCCGAGATATCTGCGCTCCTTTAATTCTGGCCTGTTTAGCACCTCAGATTATAGTTACGCCACCTTTTGTGGCTGCACCTTCTGTTGCCCAGGCCTTCAGCTCTGGAATACCTCCCCTGCACCTCTCTGCTTCTCTACCTCTCGTTGAAGAAATTGCTTGATATCAATTTCTTTAATCAAGGTTTTGTTAATCTGACCTAAAATCTCCCATGTGCCTTAGTGTCATATTTTGTTTTATAATGCTCCTATGAAGCACCTTGGCACATTTTATTTTGTTAAAGGTGCCATATAAATATAAGTTCCTGTTGTTGTGAAATGACTGTTGGTGACCGTTTGCACCAGGGAAGTTTTAGATTTCCACTTCAAAGTTGGTCGCTATGTGAGATTCAGAATCTTAATTAATGTTTATCATAGTTCCTAGTGTAACTGCAGAGTATTTAATACAAAGTTGGGAAGCAGAATTGATAGGAGCTGCTTGAACAAGATGTTACTCACACTCTCCAAATGTTAGATTATTCACTCAGGGTAAAAGTGTGTGTGGTTTCTGCTGGAAATCGATCTCTTCTAATTAGTGTTTTAGTTCATGTCCATGTTCCAGACATTACTGGCTGGTAGACCGCCCAGAAAAATCCATTTTAAAAACCCACATGGTGCTGACTGAGATCGGTTTCACCTACATGGTCAGCACTAGCTTCTGTCTTGGATTCGCGTTTTTCTCTTTACTGTTACAATCGATGACATGATTTTGATGTAACACTGATCAGATCATTCATTCTTCCATTTGTGTTAATGTTTATTGCATGTTGCAATTACTATGGTGCCAGTAAGGCATTTGGCAATCTACTCCTCATCACTCTGGATTCGAGAATGTGTTAAATTGTTTATAACTTTACCCTTTACAAAGACAATGCAATGTAATTGTTTGGTTTTAGATTATTTGAAGAAAAATTTATCCACAAATATATTTTGTAGGCTATTGGAATGAGTTGCTGTTTGCAAATTTTTAATATATTTACATAATGAAAAATCAGGTTTTTAAATTCATTAGTAAATCTGTCCAAGCAAAATTATGCTAATTTCCTGATAACCAGGTCCACGGTAAACACCAGCTACTCAATTCCATTGCAGACATGGAACTGGCCAATAAGAACAGAAATCAATTACATATGGCACAGAAACAGGCCATTTAGCACTAGTCCACAGTGGTCTTTATGTTCTACTCGAGTCCCCTTTCACTTCTCCTATCTTTCCTCATCTGAACCTATCAATCTATTCTCTTCTCTCTCATATGCTTTTCTTGCCTCCCCTTAACTGCATCTATACCATTGGCTTCAATCATTCCCTGAAGCAGTATGTAAAATTGGGCGGAGCAGTGACCAGTGAGACTCAGGTGCTGCAGTTCTTAGCTTAGCAACAGACCACTACAGCAGCATGACCTCACATTGCCCACTGCAGAGGTAAACATTGCCATAGCCCCAGCTCTGTGTTACACATCACTTCTTAGAGACAGTTTTAACTGTTGCTCACCTGCCGTGTATACCCATCAATCTGTGCTCTGGGACTCTGATTACTGAAGGGTGACTGAATCCATTCGCTTGTTGTGCAGCGATGTTCTGGATATAACATTTTGAACAGCCAGTAAGTGTTAACTGGGAGGGTACATTTCACCCTGTTTGCAGGAAGGAACATATCTGACAAGAAATCATTCAGTCTCTGAGGAAGTCTGCTATTCATGTCTTACATCCAGCGCATTAATTCCTGTGAAATGAATCATTAAGTTATAATTCCCCACCAAGCCTATTGAAAACCAGACTCACTTTCTATCAACACTTTAAATCTCAATGGTGGTTTTGGTATCAATTCGGATAATTCTTTCTTTATTCAGATGCCATTTGCAGCCAAATGATAATGTCAATAATTCCTGCAATGAAGAAGCTCAACACTCTCCAGAATCAGTTCAAAGCGATGAAAAGACAACAGTATAAATATTTTTAAATATATTCGTTCTCAATCCCAAAGTGATATTGATCTGTACACAACAGTTCTAGAAAATGTCAGATTATGTGCCTGCCTGCCTGCATCTTTCTCTATTTCCCTTTGATATTTTGAAATATACAATTTCGTAAAATTTTAACTTAACCTATCAACCAACATAAAATCAAAGTTATCCTCACATTCTGTCTGTATAAGACTCTAGATGTTACTGGTAATATAATTGCAGTACTGTTTAGTAGCCACCAGTAACTGAAATAACATTAACAAACTAACACAAAAGGATACCATTTTACTTTCTGCATCAGTGTTATTTTACATGTAAATAATATCAGGCAAATATCTTCTACTTGCGCATAGCGAACTAGCGGTGGGGATTTCTCTGACTGCTAAGCTTTGTCCTTCTAGACTTGACTATTCCAAAGTAGTCCTAGTCTACGTAAACTTGAGGTCTTCCAAAATTCTGCTGCCAATGTCCCAACTTGCAACAAGTCCCACTGTCCCTGTGCATGCTGACCTACATTGGCTCCAGGTTAAACAATGCCTTGATTTTAAAATGCTCATCTTGTTTTCAAATCTCTCCACGACCTCACCCCTCTCCCTATCTTATTAATCTCCTCCAGCCTCATAACTCCCTGAGACATCTGCACTCTTCGAATTCTGGCCTCGTGTGCAGCCCCAATTTTAATTGCTCCACCGTTGGTCACAATGTCTTCAGCTGCCTAGGCCCTAACGTTCTAAAATTCCCTCCCTATGCCTCTCTACCTTTTTCCTCAGTCTTTGGGTTTTTCTATCTAAAACTGTACTCACACCTCAGCCCCTGCCTGCATAACCCTCCCCAGTGAAATGGATAAAATAAACCTGTGGCCTCAGGGAAATCTATGGAATAAGCTCCCTAGAGAGATCATAGAAGCAGTTAGTAATAATTCAAACTCAAAATAAATTCTTTCAGAAAATACATTGGCACACATTATACAGCTTATTTTGAGACATAAGGAGGTGGCAGATGGATATAGTTAGGTTGAGTGAGTGGGCAAAAATATGGCAGGTGGGGGAAAATATGAAGTTGTTCACTTTGACAGGAATAAAAAAGCAGAGTATTACTTAAATTAAGGATTCTGCATAATTCTGAAGTGCAGAGGGATCCAGGTGTTCTAGCGCATGAGTCACAAAAAGTTAGTATGCAGGTACAGTGAGTAATTAGGAAGGCTAATGGAATGCTATCCTTGATTACGAGAGGAATTGAACATAAAAGTAAGGATGTTATGCTTGAGACTGCACCTCGAATATTGTGTACAGTTTTGGCCTCCTTATTTAAGGAAGGATGTAAATTTATTGGAGGCGGTTCAGAGGAGGTTTACTAGATTGATACATGGAACGAGTGGGTTGTCTTATGAGGATAGGTTGGACAGACTGGGCTTGTTTCTACTGGAGTTTGGAAGAGTGAGGGGTGACTTGATGAAAGTATATAAGATCCTGAACAGTATTGACAAGGTGGACATGGAAAAGATGTTTCCTCTTGTGGGTGAGTCCAGAACTAGGAGGCACTGTTTTAAAATTAGGGGGTGACCTATTAGGACAGAGATGAGGAGAAATTCTTTCTCTCAGAGGGATGTGCAACATTGGAACTCTCTGCCTCAGAAGGTGGTGGAGGCGGGGTCATTGAGTATTTTTAAGAGGTAGAAAGATTCTTGTTAGGCAGGGGAATGAAGGGTTACCGGAGGTGTTTGGGAATATGGAATTTGAAACATAAGCAGATCAGCCATGATCTTAATGAATGGTGGAGCAGGCTCAAGGGACCAAATGGTCTACTACTGCTTCTATTTCATGTATTCGTTTGGGATGTGTCAGTTAAGTGTAGCTGCTTGGGAAGGTGAGTTGGAGATTATAGTTCCTAAAGCTCTCCACAACTGTGGGGTTTCCGCTGTCTGGGTCTGACGTGGACCAACTGTTAGGGTTGGGTGAGTCGTCTCACTCCTGGGAGCTGATTCCATAAGAGATTGCAGCGGGAGCCTGGATGACGTTTCGCAATGTCAGTCAGTCAAAGGGCTGGCAGCTTGGTATTTGTGGCAGTGTAACTGATAGAGGTGGTCACTGCTGATGCTGCAGGAGGTAGGAGGGCATATCCATGTTAAGGTGCCTTGATGACCAGGTAAATTAGTTTATGCACACAAACATATGAACATATGCAAAAGGAGCAGGAATAGGCCATTCAGCCCCTCGAGCCTGCTTAAAAACATCATGGCTAACCTAAAATCTACCCCCGGTAACCTATCACCCCCTTGCTTACCAACAATCTATCCGCTTCTGCCTTAAAAATATTCAAAGACTCCGCTTCCACTTCCTTTTCAGGAAGAGTTCCAGAGACTCACAACTCTTGGAGAAAAAAATTCACATCACCTCTGTTTATTAAATGAGCAACCCCTTATTTTCAAACAGTGATCCCGCGTTTTAGATTCTCCCACAAAAGGAAACTTCCTCTCCACATCCACCCTGTCAAGATCTGTTATGGCACAGCCGATGGTAAATGCTGAGCTGCTTAAATCCCAAAGAGAAACTTAAACCAACTGTCACAACTGTTTTGCAATTTGTATAAATTTCGAGATACATGGTTTGAATTCAGTAAAAAGGCCACCAAGTCTAATAGGTTTCTTTCAAAACTAAAGTAAACCTTTATTAATCGAAGAAATGATTTTAAGCACATACCTAGATCTACAAATTACTACAATGATAACTTCTAGCTCTCCTAGTTAACTTAACTCCCAGTTACACCTCCGTTAAGGCAACAGTAAACACATAGATTTTAGAAGACCCGGGCAAAGTAACAAGATACCCTAAAAAGTCGAATTCAAAGTGAGTTTTCTTAACTTCAGTTCTTTGCAGACAACATTTTGAGGCTTAGAGGCTGGAGGCTTTTCACACTTGTTAGATCTTAGAATGTCCTCTTTTCTACACACAAGCTCACCTCCTTCATACAGATTTCCCCTTTGAATGCAAGTTTCCAGTGTTTCACTATGTCTTTGGACTTTACCTCTCAAATAATAAAAATCGATCGTAGTACCAATTTTACCAGTAATCTTTAGGAAAAATAAACACACTGGCCAGAACCTTCGGCTCGGTGAGGAGGGGTGGGGCCTGCTCGCTGACGTGTAAAATGAGGTGCTGTGACAGCGAGTGTGTGTCCTGAGATCACCCTGCATCATTCTGATTTTCAGTTCAGAGGGCACGCACTGGAGTGGGCTGCACACCCGCCAAACTGTCAAAGGCCTATTAAGGCCATTTAAGAAATAACTAAACCACTTAACATAGCTGCCCATCCAACTTTGAGGTTGGCGGGCAGGCAAAGAGCACAGGAAGTGTTTGCCTTATTCATCAAACTTCATCCATGGGTGGGATGAGGTTTCATGAATGATTATTAGTGAAATGAAGATTTTCATTAAAATTCATAGACATGTCCCAGCTCATGTGACACTTTCACATGAGGGGCCATGTCCTAAATCTGTTTTCTTTATTAAAAATTTTGAAACTCAAACTGATATCCCTGAGGAAGCTCTGTGCTCAGCCAGCTGCAAGAAGCACAGGCCCCAACTCAGCCTGCTCGAAGGAGCACAGGCCCCGACTCAGCCTGCTCCAAGAAGCACAGGCCCCGACTCAGCCTCCTCGAAGGAGCACAGGCCCTGACTCAGCCTGCTCCAAGAAGCACAGGCCCCGACTCAGCCTTCTCCAAGAAGCACAGGCCCTGACTCAGCCTGCTCCAAGAAGCACAGGCCCCGACTCAGCCTGCTCGAAGAAGCACAGGCCCTGACTCAGCCTGCTCGAAGAAGCACAGGCCCTGACTCAGCCTGCTCGAAGAAGCACAGGCCCTGACTCAGCCTGCTCCAAGAAGCACAGGCCCCGACTCAGCCTGCTCCAAGAAGCACAGGCCCTGACTCAGCCTGCTCCAAGAAGCACAGGCCCCGACTCAGCCTGCTCCAAGAAGCACAGGCCCCGACTCAGCCTGCTCCAAGAAGCACAGGCCCCGACTCAGCCTTCTCCAAGAAGCACAGGCCCTGACTCAGCCTTCTCCAAGAAGCACAGGCCCTGACTCAGCCTGCTCCAAGAAGCACAGGCCCCGACACAGCCTGCTCCAAGGAGCACAGGCCCCGACTCAGCCTGCTCGAAGAAGCACAGGCCCTGACTCAGCCTCCTCGAAGGAGCACAGGCCCCAACTCAGCCTGCTCCAATATGCACAGGCCCTGACTCAGCCTGCTCCAAGAAGCACAGGCCCCGACTCAGCCTGCTCCAAGAAGCACAGGCCCCGACTCAGCCTCCTCGAAGGAGCACAGGCCCCAACTCAGCCTGCTCCAAGAAGGACAGTCCGCGGCACAGCCTGCTCCAAGAAGCACAGGCCCCGACACAGCCTGCTCCAAGAAGGACAGGCCCCGACTCAGCCTGCTCGAAGGAGCACAGGCCCCGACTCAGCCTGCTCCAAGAAGCACAGGCCCCGACACAGCTGCTCCAAGAAGCACAGGCCCCGACTCAGCCTGCTCCAAGAAGCACAGGCCCCGACTCAGCCTGCTCCAAGAAGCACAGGCCCTGTCTCAGCCTGCTCCAAGAAGCACAGGCCCTGACTCAACCTGCTCCAAGAAGCACAGGCCCTGACTCAGCCTGCTCCAAGAAGCACAGGCCCCGACTCAGCCTGCTCGAAGGAGCACAGGCCCCGACTCAGCCTTCTCCAAGAAGCACAGGCCCTGACTCAGCCTGCTCCAAGAAGCACAGGCCCTGACTCAGCCTGCTCCAAGATGCACAGGCCCCAACTCAGCCTCCTCGAAGGAGCACAGGCCCTGTCTCAGCCTGCTCCAAGAAGCACAGGCCCCGACTCAGCCTGCTCCAAGAAGCACAGGCCCTGACTCAGCCTCCTCGAAGGAGCACAGGCCCCAACTCAGCCTTCTCCAAGAACATGGGCCCTGACTCAGCCTGCTCCAAGAAGCACAGGCCCCGACACAGCCTTCTCCAAGAAGCACAGGCCCCGACACAGCCTTCTCCAAGATGCACAGGCCCTGACTCAGCCTGCTCGAAGGAGCACAGGCCCCGACTTAACCTGCTCCAAGAAGCACAGGCCCTGACTCAGCCTGCTCCAAGAAGCACAGGCCCCGACACAGCCTTCTCCAAGAAGCACAGGCCCCGACTCAGCCTTCTCCAAGAAGCACAGGCCCCGACTCAGCCTCCTCGAAGGAGCACAGGCCCCGACTCAGCCTGCTCCAAGAAGCACAGGCCCCGACTCAGCCTCCTCGAAGGAGCACAGGCCCTGACTCAGCCTGCTCCAAGAAGCACAGGCCCCAACTCAGCCTTCTCCAAGATGCACAGGCCCTGACTCAGCCTGCTCGAAGGAGCACAGGCCCCGACTTAACCTGCTCCAAGAAGCACAGGCCCTGACTCAGCCTGCTCGAAGGAGCACAGGCCCCGACTTAACCTGCTCTCAGGTGCACAGGCCCCGACTGAGACTGCTCGAAGAAGCACAGGCCCCGACTCAGTCTCCTCGAAGGAGCAAAGGCCCTGTCTCAGCCTTCTCCAAGAAGCACAGGCCCTGACTCAGCCTGCTCTAAGAAGCACAGGCCCTGACTCAGCCCTCTCCAAGAAGCACAGGCCCCGACTCAGCCTGCTCCAAGAAGCACAGGCCCCGACTCAGCCTGCTCCAAGAAGCACAGGCCCCGACACAGCCTGATCCAAGAAGCACAGGCCCTGACTCAGCCTCCTCGAAGGAGCACAGGCCCCGACTCAGCCTCCTCGAAGGAGCACAGGCCCTGTCTCAGCCTTCTCCAAGAAGCACAGGCCCTGACTCAGCCTCCTCGAAGGAGCAAAGGCCCCGACACAGCCTCCTCGAAGGAGCAAAGGCCCTGTCTCAGCCTTCTCCAAGAAGCACAGGCCCCGACTCAGCCTGCTCGAAGGAGCAAAGGCCCCGACACAGCCTCCTCGAAGGAGCAAAGGCCCTGTCTCAGCCTTCTCCAAGAAGCACAGGCCCCGACTCAGCCTGCGCCAAGAAGCACAGGCCCTGACTCAGCCTGCTCGAAGATGCACAGGCCCTGACTCAGCCTGCTCGAAGATGCACAGGCCCTGACTCAGCCTGCTCCAAGAAGCACAGGCCCTGACTCAGCCTGCTCCAAGAAGCACAGGCCCCGACTCAGCCTGCTCCAAGAAGCACAGGCCCCGACTCAGCCTCCTCGAAGGAGCAAAGGCCCCGACTCAGCCTGCTCCAAGAACATGGGCCCTGACTCAGCCTGCTCCAAGAACATGGGCCCTGACTCAGCCTGCTCCAAGAAGCACAGGCCCTGACTCAGCCTCCTCGAAGGAGCAAAGGCCCTGACTCAGTCTTCTCCAAGAAGCACAGTCCGCGGCACAGCCTGCTCCAAGAAGCACAGGCCCCGACTCAGCCTGCTCCAAGAAGCACAGGCCCCGACTCAGCCTGCTCCAAGAAGCACAGGCCCCGACTCAGCCTGCTCCAAGAAGCACAGGCCCCGACTCAGCCTCCTCGAAGGAGCAAAGGCCCTGACTCAGCCTGCTCCAAGAAGCACAGGCCCCGATTCAGCTGCTCCAAGAAGCACAGGCCCCGACACAGACGGCTCGAAGATGCACAGGCCCCGACTCAGCCTGCTCCAAGATGCACAGGCCCTGTCTCAGCCTGCTCCAAGATGCACAGGCCCTGACTCAGCCTGCTCTCAGATGCACAGGCCCCGACTGAGACTGCTCGAAGGAGCAAAGGCCCTGTCTCAGCCTTCTCCAAGAAGCACAGGCCCTGACTCAGCCTGCTCTCAGATGCACAGGCCCTGACTCAGCCTGCTCGAAGAAGCACAGGCCCCGACTCAGCCTCCTCGAAGGAGCAAAGGCCCTGTCTCAGCCTTCTCCAAGAAGCACAGTCCGCGGCACAGCCTGCTCCAAGAAGCACAGGCCCCGACTCAGCCTGCTCCAAGAAGCACAGGCCCTGACTCAGCCTGCTCCAAGACGCACAGGCCCCGACTCAGCCTCCTCGAAGAAGCACGGGCCCTGACTCAGCCTGCTCCAAGAAGCACAGGCCCTGACTCAGCCTGCTCCAAGAAGCACAGGCCCCGACTCAGCCTGCTCCAAGAAGCACAGGCCCTGACTCAGCCTGCTCCAAGAAGCACAGTCCCTGACTCAGCCTGCTCCAAGAACATGGGCCCCGACTCAGCCTGCTCCAAGAAGCACAGGCCCTGTCTCAGCCTGCTCCAAGAAGGACAGGCCCTGACACAGCCTCCTCGAAGATGCACAGGCCCCGACTCAGCCTGCTCTAAGAAGGACAGGACCCGACTCAGCCTGCTCCAAGAAGCATAGGCCCCGACTCAGCCTCCTCGAAGGAGCAAAGGCCCTGTCTCAGCCTTCTCCAAGAAGCACAGTCCCCGACTCAGCCTGCTCCAAGATGCACAGGCCCCGTCACAGACGGCTCGAAGGAGCACAGGCCCTGACTCAGCCTGCTCCAAGAACATGGGCCCTGACTCAGCCTGCTCCAAGGAGCAGAGGCCCCGACTCAGCCTGCTCCAAGAAGCACAGGCCCTGACTCAGCCTGCTCCAAGAAGCACAGGCCCTGACTCAACCTGCTCTCAGGTGCACAGGCCCCGACTGAGACTGCTCGAAGGAGCAAAGGCCCTGTCTCAGCCTTCTCCAAGAAGCACAGTCCACGGCACAGCCTGTTCCAAGAAGCACAGGCCCCGACTCAGCCTGTTCCAAGAAGCACAGGCCCCGACTCAGCCTCCTCGAAGGAGCAAAGGCCCTGTCTCAGCCTTCTCCAAGAAGCACAGGCCCCGATTCAGCTGCTCCAAGAAGCACAGGCCCCGACACAGCCTGCTCCAAGAAGCACAGGCCCCGACTCAGCCTGCTCCAAGAACATGGGCCCTGACTCAACCTGCTCCAAGAAGCACAGGCCCCGACACAGCCTGCTCCAAGATGCACAGGCCCTGACTCAGCCTGCTCCAAGAAGGACAGGCCCCGATTCAGCTGCTCCAAGAAGCACAGGCCCCGACTCAGCCTGCTCCAAGAAGCACAGGCCCCGACTCAGCCTGCTCGAAGGAGCACAGGCCCCGACTCAGCCTCCTCGAAGGAGCACAGGCCCTGACTCAGCTGCTCCAAGAAGCACAGGCCCCGACTCAGCCTGCTCCAAGAAGCACAGGCCCCGACACAGACGGCTCGAAGGAGCACAGGCCCCGACTCAGCCTGCTCCAAGAAGCACAGGCCCCGACTCAGCCTCCTCGAAGGAGCACAGGCCCCGACTCAGCTGCTCCAAGAAGCACAGGCCCCAACTCAGCCTCCTCGAAGGAGCAAAGGCCCCGACTCAGCCTGCTCCAAGGAGCACAGGCCCTGACTCAGCCTGCTCCAAGAAGCACAGGCCCCGACTCAGCTGCTCCAAGAAGCACAGGCCCCAACTCAGCCTGCTCCAAGAACATGGGCCCTGACTCAGCCTGCTCCAAGAACATGGGCCCTGACTCAGCCTGCTCCAAGAAGCACAGGCCCCGACACAGCCTGCTCGAAGGAGCACAGGCCCTGACTCAGCCTGCTCAAAGACGCACAGGCCCTGACTCAGCCTGCTCCAAGAAGCACAGGCCCCGACACAGCTGCTCCAAGAAGCACAGTCCGCGGCACAGCCTGCTCCAAGAAGCACAGGCCCTGACTCAGCCTGCTCCAAGAAGCACAGTCCGCGGCACAGCCTGCTCCAAGAAGCACAGGCCCCGACTCAGCCTGCTCCAAGAAGCACAGGCCCTGTCTCAGCCTTCTCCAAGAAGCACAGGCCCCGACTCAGCCTGCTCCAAGAAGCACAGGCCCCGACTCAGCCTGCTCCAAGAAGCACAGGCCCCGACTGAGACTGCTCCAAGAAGCACAGGCCCCAACTCAGCCTGCTCCAATATGCACAGGCCCTGACTCAGCCTGCTCCAAGAAGCACAGGCCCTGACTCAGCTGCTCCAAGAAGCACAGGCCCTGACTCAGCCTGCTCCAAGAAGCATAGGCCCTGACGCAGCCTGCTCCAAGATGCACAGGCCCCGACACAGACGGCTCGAAGATGCACAGGCCCCGACTCAGCCTGCTCCAAGAAGCACAGGCCCTGACTCAGCCTCCTCGAAGGAGCAAAGGCCCCGACTCAGCCTGCTCCAAGAAGCACAGGCCCTGACTCAGCCTGCTCCAAGAAGCACAGGCCCTGTCTCAGCCTTCTCCAAGAAGCACAGGCCCTGTCTCAGCCTTCTCCAAGAAGCACAGGCCCTGACTCAGCCTGCTCCAAGAAGCACAGGCCCCGACTCAGCCTTCTCCAAGAAGCACAGGCCCTGACTCAGCCTCCTCGAAGGAGCACAGGCCCTGTCTCAGCCTTCTCCAAGAAGCACAGGCCCCGACTCAGCCTTCTCCAAGAAGCACAGGCCCTGACTCAGCCTCCTCGAAGGAGCACAGGCCCTGTCTCAGCCTTCTCCAAGAAGGACAGTCCGCGGCACAGCCTGCTCCAAGAAGCACAGGCCCCGACTGAGACTGCTCCAAGAAGCACAGGCCCCGACTCAGCCTTCTCCAAGATGCACAGGCCCCGACTCAGCCTGCTCCAAGGAGCACAGGCCCTGACTCAGCCTCCTCGAAGGAGCAAAGGCCCTGTCTCAGCCTTCTCCAAGAAGCACAGTCCGCGGCACAGCCTGTTCCAAGAAGCACAGGCCCCGATTCAGCTGCTCCAAGAAGCACAGGCCCTGACACAGACGGCTCGAAGATGCACAGGCCCCGACTCAGCCTGCTCCAAGAAGCACAGGCCCTGACTCAGCCTGCTCGAAGATGCACAGGCCCCGACTCAGCCTGCTCCAAGAAGCACAGGCCCTGACTCAGCCTGCTCCAAGATGCACAGGCCCCGACACAGCCTGCTCGAAGGAGCACAGGCCCTGTCTCAGCCTCCTCGAAGGAGCACAGGCCCTGACTCAGCCTGCTCCAAGAAGCACAGGCCCTGACTCAGCCTGCTCCAAGAAGCACAGGCCCCGACACAGCCTTCTCCAAGAAGCACAGGCCCTGACTCAGCCTGCTCGAAGGAGCACAGGCCCCGACACAGCCTTCTCCAAGAAGCACAGGCCCTGACTCAGCCTGCTCGAAGGAGCACAGGCCCTGTCTCAGCCTCCTCGAAGGAGCACAGGCCCTGACTCAGCCTGCTCCAAGAAGCACAGGCCCTGACTCAGCCTGCTCCAAGAAGCACAGGCCCTGACTCAGCCTGCTCCAAGAAGCACAGGCCCCGACACAGACGGCTCGAAGGAGCACAGGCCCCGACTCAGCCTCCTCGAAGGAGCAAAGGCCCCGTCTCAGCCTGCTCCAAGAAGCACAGGCCCCGTCTCAGCCTGCTCCAAGAAGCACAGGCCCCGACTCAGCCTCCTCGAAGGAGCACAGGCCCCGGCACAGCCTGCTCCAAGGAGCACAGGCCCTGACTCAGCCTGCTCCAAGGAGCACAGGCCCCGACTCAGCCTGCTCGAAGGAGCACAGGCCCTGACTCAGCTGCTCCAAGAAGCACAGGCCCTGACTCAGCCTGCTCCAAGAAGCACAGGCCCCGACTCAGCTGCTCCAAGAAGCACAGGCCCCAACTCAGCCTGCTCCAAGAACATGGGCCCTGACTCAGCCTGCTCCAAGAAGCACAGGCCCTGACTCAGCTGCTCCAAGAAGCACAGGCCCCGACTCAGCCTGCTCCAAGAAGCACAGGCCCTGACTCAGCCTGCTCCAAGAAGCACAGGCCCCGACACAGCCTCCTCGAAGATGCACAGGCCCTGACTCAGCCTGCTCCAAGAAGCACAGTCCGCGGCACAGCCTGCTCCAAGAAGCACAGGCCCCGACTCAGCCTGCTCGAAGAAGCACAGGCCCTGACTCAGCCTGCTCCAAGAAGCACAGGCCCTGACTCAGCTGCTCCAAGAAGCACAGGCCCTGACTCAGCCTGCTCCAAGAAGCACAGGCCCTGACTCAGCCTGCTCCAAGAAGCACAGGCCCTGTCTCAGCCTTCTCCAAGAAGCACAGGCCCCGACTCAGCCTGCTCCAAGAAGCACAGGCCCCGACTCAGCTGCTCCAAGAAGTAAAAGCTCCGACTCAGCTGCTCTCAGATGCACAGGCCCCGACTCAGCCTGCTCCAAGAAGCACAGGCCCTGACTCAGCCTCCTCGAAGGAGCAAAGGCCCCGACTCAGCCTGCTCCAAGAAGCACAGGCCCTGACTCAGCCTGCTCCAAGAAGCACAGGCCCTGACTCAGCCTGCTCCAAGAAGCACAGGCCCCGACTGAGACTGCTCCAAGAAGCACAGGCCCCGACTCAGCCTTCTCCAAGATGCACAGGCCCCGACTCAGCCTGCTCCAAGGAGCACAGGCCCTGACTCAGCCTCCTCGAAGGAGCAAAGGCCCTGACTCAGCCTGCTCCAAGAAGCACAGGCCCTGACTCAGCCTGCTCCAAGAAGCACAGGCCCCGACTCAGCCTGCTCCAAGAAGCACAGGCCCTGTCTCAGCCTTCTCCAAGAAGCACAGTCCGCGGCACAGCCTGTTCCAAGAAGCACAGGCCCCGATTCAGCTGCTCCAAGAAGCACAGGCCCTGACACAGACGGCTCGAAGATGCACAGGCCCCGACTCAGCCTGCTCCAAGAAGCACAGGCCCTGACTCAGCCTGCTCCAAGAAGCACAGGCCCTGACTCAGCCTGCTCCAAGAAGCACAGGCCCTGACTCAGCCTGCTCCAAGATGCACAGGCCCCGACACAGCCTGCTCGAAGGAGCACAGGCCCTGTCTCAGCCTTCTCCAAGATGCACAGGCCCTGACTCAGCCTGCTCCAAGAAGCACAGGCCCCGACTCAGCCTGCTCGAAGGAGCAAAGGCCCTGACTCAGCCTGCTCCAAGAAGCACAGACCCTGACTCAGCCTGCTCCAAGATGCACAGGCCCCAACTCAGCCTGCTCCAAGATGCACAGGCCCCGACACAGACGGCTCGAAGAAGCACAGGCCCTGACTCAGCCTGCTCCAAGAAGCACAGGCCCTGACTCAGCCTTCTCCAAGAAGCACAGGCCCTGACTCAGCCTGCTCCAAGAAGCACAGTCCGCGGCACAGCCTGCTCCAAGAAGCACAGGCCCCGACTCAGCCTGCTCGAAGAAGCACAGGCCCTGACTCAGCTGCTCCAAGAAGCACAGGCCCTGACTCAGCCTGCTCCAAGAAGCACAGGCCCTGACTCAGCCTGCTCCAAGATGCACAGGCCCCGACTCAGCCTGCTCCAAGATGCACAGGCCCCGACTCAGCCTGCTCCAAGAAGCACAGGCCCCGACTTAACCTGCTCGAAGGAGCACAGGCCCTGACTCAGCCTTCTCCAAGAAGCACAGGCCCTGACTCAGCCTGCTCCAAGATGCACAGGCCCCGACACAGACGGCTCGAAGGAGCACAGGCCACGACTCAGCCTGCTCCAAGATGCACAGGCCCTGACTCAGCCTGCTCCAAGAAGCACAGGCCCCGACTGAGACTGCTCCAAGAAGCACAGGCCCCGACTCAGCCTGCTCCAAGGAGCACAGGCCCTGACTCAGCCTCCTCGAAGGAGCAAAGGCCCTCTCTCAGCCTGCTCCAAGAAGCACAGGCCCTGACTCAGCCTGCTCCAAGAAGCAAAGGCCCTCTCTCAGCCTTCTCCAAGAAGCACAGTCCGCGGCACAGCCTGTTCCAAGAAGCACAGGCCCCGATTCAGCTGCTCCAAGAAGCACAGGCCCCGACACAGCCTGCTCCAAGAAGCACAGGCCCTGACTCAGCCTGCTCCAAGATGCACAGGCCCTGACTCAGCCTGCTCCAAGATGCACAGGCCCTGACTCAGCCTGCTCCAAGATGCACAGGCCCTGACTCAGCCTGCTCCAAGAAGCACAGGCCCTGACTCAGCCTGCTCCAAGAAGCACAGGCCCTGTCTCAGCCTGCTCCAAGAAGCACAGGCCCTGACTCAGCCTTCTCCAAGAAGCACAGGCCCTGACTCAGCCTGCTCCAAGAAGCACAGGCCCTGTCTCAGCCTTCTCCAAGAAGCACAGGCCCCGACACAGACGGCTCGAAGATGCACAGGCCCCGACTCAGCCTTCTCCAAGAAGCACGGGCCCTGACTCAGCCTGCTCTAAGAAGCACAGGCCCTGACTCAGCCTGCTCCAAGAAGCACAGGCCCCGACTCAGCCTGCTCCAAGAAGCACAGGCCCCGACTCAGCCTCCTCGAAGGAGCACAGGCCCCGACTCAGCCTGCTCCAAGAAGCACAGGCCCCGACTCAGCCTCCTCGAAGGAGCAAAGGCCCTGTCTCAGCCTTCTCCAAGAACCATAGGCACCGACTCAGCCTCCTCGAAGGAGCACAGGCCCCGACACAGCCTCCTCGAAGAAGCACAGGCCCCGACACAGCCTGCTCCAAGGAGCAGAGGCCCCGACTCAGCCTGCTCCAAGAAGGATAGGCCCAGACTCAGCCTGCTCGAAGGAGCACAGGCCCCGACACAGCCTGCTCCAAGAAGCACAGCCCCTGACTCAGCCTGCTCCAAGGAGCACAGGCCCCAACTCAGCCTCCTCGAAGAAGCACAGGCCCCGACACAGCCTGCTCCAAGAAGCACAGGCCCCGACTCAGCCTGCTCGAAGGAGCACAGGCCCTGACTCAGCCCTCTCCAAGAAGCACAGGCCCTGACTCAACCTGCTCCAAGAAGCACAGGCCCCGACACAGCCTGCTCCAAGAAGCACAGGCCCCGACTCAGCCTGCTCCAAGGAGCACAGGCCCCGACTCAGCCTGCTCCAAGAAGCACAGGCCCTGACTCAGCTGCTCCAAGAAGCACAGGCCCTGACTCAGCCTGCTCCAAGAAGCACAGGCCCTGACTCAGCCTGCTCCAAGAACATGGGCCCCGACTCAGCCTGCTCCAAGGAGCACAGACCCTGACTCAGCCTCCTCGAAGGAGCAAAGGCCCTGTCTCAGCCTGCTCTAAGAAGCACAGGCCCTGACTCAGCCTTCTCCAAGAACCATAGGCCCCGACTCAGCCTCCTCGAAGGAGCACAGGCCCCGACACAGCCTGCTCCAAGGAGCACAGGCCCCGACTCAGCCTCCTCGAAGAAGCACAGGCCCCGACACAGCCTGCTCCAAGAAGCACAGGCCCCGACTCAGCCTGCTCCAAGGAGCAGAGGCCCCGACTCAGCCTGCTCCAAGAAGGATAGGCCCAGACTCAGCCTGCTCGAAGGAGCACAGCCCCTGACTCAGCCTGCTCCAAGAAGCACAGGCCCTGACACAGCCTGCTCCAAGAAGCACAGGCTCTGACTCAGCCTGCTCCAAGAAGCACAGTCCGCGGCACAGCCTGCTCCAAGAAGCACAGGCCCCAACTCAGCCTGCTCGAAGGAGCACAGGCCCCGACTCAGCCTCCTCGAAGAAGCACAGGCCCCGACTCAGCCTGCTCGAAGAAGCACAGGCCCCGACTCAGCCTGCTCCAAGAAGCACAGGCCCAGACTCAGCCTCCTCGAAGAAGCACAGGCCCCGATTCAGCTGCTCCAAGAAGCGCAGGCCCTGACTCAGCCTGCTCCAAGATGCACAGGCCCTGACTCAGCTGCTCCAAGGAGCACAGGCCCCGACTCAGCTGCTCCAAGAAGTAAAAGCCCCGACTCAGCTGCTCTCAGATGCACAGGCCCCGACTGAGACTGCTCCAAGAAGCACAGGCCCTGACTCAGCCTCCTCGAAGGAGCAAAGGCCCTGACTCAGCCTGCTCCAAGAAGCACAGGCCCCGACTGAGACTGCTCCAAGGAGCACAGGCCCTGACTCAGCCTGCTCCAAGAAGCACAGGCCCCGACTCAGCCTGCTCCAAGAAGCACGGGCCCTGACTCAGCCTGCTCTAAGAAGCACAGGCCCTGACTCAGCCTGCTCCAAGAAGCACAGGCCCCGACTCAGCCTCCTCGAAGGAGCACAGGCCCTGACTCAGCCTGCTCCAAGATGCACAGGCCCCGACACAGCCTGCTCCAAGAAGCACAGGCCCCGACTCAGCCTGCTCCAAGAAGCACAGGCCCCGACTCAGTCTCCTCGAAGGAGCAAAGGCCCTGTCTCAGCCTTCTCCAAGAAGCACAGGCCCTGACTCAGCCCTCTCCAAGAAGCACAGGCCCCGACTCAGCCTGCTCCAAGAAGCACAGGCCCCGACACAGCCTGATCCAAGAAGCACAGGCCCTGACTCAGCCTCCTCGAAGGAGCACAGGCCCCGACTCAGCCTCCTCGAAGGAGCACAGGCCCTGTCTCAGCCTTCTCCAAGAAGCACAGGCCCTGACTCAGCCTCCTCGAAGGAGCAAAGGCCCCGACACAGCCTCCTCGAAGGAGCAAAGGCCCTGTCTCAGCCTTCTCCAAGAAGCACAGGCCCTGACTCAGCCTGCTCCAAGAAGCACAGGCCCCGACTCAGCCTCCTCGAAGGAGCAAAGGCCCCGACACAGCCTCCTCGAAGGAGCAAAGGCCCTGTCTCAGCCTTCTCCAAGAAGCACAGGCCCCGACTCAGCCTGCGCCAAGAAGCACAGGCCCCGACTCAGCCTGCTCCAAGAACATGGGCCCTGACTCAGCCTGCTCCAAGAAGCACAGGCCCTGACTCAGCCTGCTCGAAGATGCACAGGCCCTGACTCAGCCTGCTCGAAGATGCACAGGCCCTGACTCAGCCTGCTCGAAGATGCACAGGCCCCAACTCAGCCTGCTCCAAGAACATGGGCCCTGACTCAGCCTGCTCCAAGAAGCACAGGCCCTGACTCAGCCTGCTCGAAGATGCACAGGCCCTGACTCAGCCTGCTCGAAGATGCACAGGCCCTGACTCAGCCTGCTCCAAGAAGCACAGGCCCCGACTCAGCCTCCTCGAAGGAGCAAAGGCCCCGACTCAGCCTGCTCCAAGAAGCACAGGCCCCGACTCAGCCTCCTCGAAGGAGCAAAGGCCCCGACTCAGCCTGCTCCAAGAAGCACAGGCCCTGACTCAGCCTCCTCGAAGGAGCAAAGGCCCTGACTCAGTCTTCTCCAAGAAGCACAGTCCGCGGCACAGCCTGCTCCAAGAAGCACAGGCCCCGACTCAGCCTGCTCCAAGAAGCACAGGCCCCGACTCAGCCTGCTCCAAGAAGCACAGGCCCCGACTCAGCCTGCTCCAAGAAGCACAGGCCCCGACTCAGCCTCCTCGAAGGAGCAAAGGCCCTGTCTCAGCCTTCTCCAAGAAGCACAGTCCGCGGCACAGCCTGTTCCAAGAAGCACAGGCCCCGACACAGACGGCTCGAAGATGCACAGGCCCTGACTCAGCCTGCTCGAAGATGCACAGGCCCTGACTCAGCCTGCTCCAAGAAGCACAGGCCCTGACTCAGCCTGCTCGAAGATGCACAGGCCCTGACTCAGCCTGCTCGAAGATGCACAGGCCCTGACTCAGCCTGCTCCAAGAAGCACAGGCCCCGACTCAGCCTCCTCGAAGGAGCAAAGGCCCCGACTCAGCCTGCTCCAAGAAGCACAGGCCCCGACTCAGCCTCCTCGAAGGAGCAAAGGCCCCGACTCAGCCTGCTCCAAGAAGCACAGGCCCTGACTCAGCCTCCTCGAAGGAGCAAAGGCCCTGACTCAGTCTTCTCCAAGAAGCACAGTCCGCGGCACAGCCTGCTCCAAGAAGCACAGGCCCCGACTCAGCCTGCTCCAAGAAGCACAGGCCCCGACTCAGCCTGCTCCAAGAAGCACAGGCCCCGACTCAGCCTGCTCCAAGAAGCACAGGCCCCGACTCAGCCTCCTCGAAGGAGCAAAGGCCCTGTCTCAGCCTTCTCCAAGAAGCACAGTCCGCGGCACAGCCTGTTCCAAGAAGCACAGGCCCCGACACAGACGGCTCGAAGATGCACAGGCCCCGACTCAGCCTGCTCCAAGATGCACAGGCCCTGACTCAGCCTGCTCTCAGATGCACAGGCCCCGACTGAGACTGCTCGAAGGAGCAAAGGCCCTGTCTCAGCCTTCTCCAAGAAGCACAGGCCCTGACTCAGCCTGCTCTCAGATGCACAGGCCCTGACTCAGCCTGCTCGAAGAAGCACAGGCCCCGACTCAGCCTCCTCGAAGGAGCAAAGGCCCTGTCTCAGCCTTCTCCAAGAAGCACAGTCCGCGGCACAGCCTGCTCCAAGAAGCACAGGCCCCGACTCAGCCTGCTCCAAGAAGCACAGGCCCTGACTCAGCCTGCTCCAAGACGCACAGGCCCCGACTCAGCCTCCTCGAAGAAGCACGGGCCCTGACTCAGCCTGCTCCAAGAAGCACAGGCCCTGACTCAGCCTGCTCCAAGAAGCACAGGCCCCGACTCAGCCTGCTCCAAGAAGCACAGGCCCTGTCTCAGCCTTCTCCAAGAAGCACAGGCCCCGACTCAGCTGCTCCAAGAAGCACAGGCCCTGACTCAGCCTGCTCCAAGAAGCACAGTCCGCGGCACAGCCTGCTCCAAGAAGCACAGGCCCTGTCTCAGCCTTCTCCAAGAAGCACAGGCCCCGACTCAGCTGCTCCAAGAAGTAAAAGCCCCGACTCAGCTGCTCCAAGAAGCACAGGCCCCGACTCAGCTGCTCCAAGAAGTAAAAGCCCCGACTCAGCTGCTCTCAGATGCACAGGCCCCGACTGAGACTGCTCCAAGAAGCACAGGCCCTGACTCAGCCTCCTCGAAGGAGCAAAGGCCCTGACTCAGCCTGCTCCAAGAAGCACAGGCCCCGACTCAGCCTGCTCCAAGAAGCACAGGCCCTGACTCAGCCTCCTCGAAGAAGCACGGGCCCTGACTCAGCCTGCTCCAAGAAGCACAGGCCCCGACTCAGCCTGCTCCAAGGAGCACAGGCCCCGACACAGCCTGCTCCAAGAAGCACAGGCCCTGACTCAGCCTGCTGCAAGAAGCACAGGCCCTGACTCAGCTGCTCCAAGAAGCACAGGCCCCGACTCAGCCTGCTCCAAGAAGCACAGGCCCTGACTCAGCCTCCTCGAAGGAGCAAAGGCCCTGACTCAGCCTGCTCCAAGAAGCACAGGCCCCGACTCAGCCTGCTCCAAGATGCACAGCCCCTGACTCAGCCTCCTCGAAGGAGCAAAGGCCCCGACTCAGCCTGCTCCAAGAAGCACAGGCCCCGACACAGACGGCTCGAAGATGCACAGGCCCCGACTCAGCCTGCTCGAAGAAGCACAGGCCCCGACACAGCCTGCTCCAAGAAGCACAGGCCCTGACTCAGCCTCCTCGAAGGAGCAAAGGCCCCGACTCAGCCTGCTCCAAGAAGCACAGGCCCCGACTCAGCCTTCTCCAAGAAGCACAGGCCCTGTCTCAGCCTTCTCCAAGAAGCACAGGCCCTGACTCAGCCTCCTCGAAGGAGCAAAGGCCCCGACTCAGCCTGCTCCAAGAAGCACAGGCCCTGTCTCAGCCTTCTCCAAGAAGGACAGTCCGCGGCACAGCCTGCTCCAAGAAGCACAGGCCCCGACTGAGACTGCTCCAAGAAGCACAGGCCCCGACTCAGCCTTCTCCAAGATGCACAGGCCCCGACTCAGCCTGCTCCAAGGAGCACAGGCCCTGACTCAGCCTCCTCGAAGGAGCAAAGGCCCTGTCTCAGCCTGCTCCAAGAAGCACAGTCCGCGGCACAGCCTGTTCCAAGAAGCACAGGCCCCGATTCAGCTGCTCCAAGAAGCACAGGCCCTGACTCAGCCTGCTCCAAGATGCACAGGCCCCGACTCAGCCTGCTCGAAGGAGCACAGGCCCTGTCTCAGCCTTCTCCAAGAAGCACAGGCCCTGACTCAGCCTGCTCCAAGATGCACAGGCCCTGACTCAGCCTGCTCCAAGATGCACAGGCCCTGACTCAGCCTGCTCCAAGAAGCACAGGCCCCGACTCAGCCTGCTCGAAGGAGCAAAGGCCCTGACTCAGCCTGCTCCAAGAAGCACAGACCCTGACTCAGCCTGCTCCAAGGAGCACAGCCCCTGACTCAGCCTGCTCCAAGATGCACAGGCCCTGACTCAGCCTGCTCCAAGAAGCACAGTCCGCGGCACAGCCAGCTCCAAGAAGCACAGGCCCCGACACAGACGGCTCGAAGGAGCACAGGCCACGACTCAGCCTGCTCCAAGATGCACAGGCCCTGACTCAGCCTGCTCCAAGGAGCAAAGGCCCTGACTCAGCCTGCTCGAAGATGCACAGGCCCTGACTCAGCCTGCTCCAAGATGCACAGGCCCTGACTCAGCCTGCTCCAAGAAGCACAGGCCCCGACACAGACGGCTCGAAGATGCACAGGCCCTGACTCAGCCTTCTCCAAGAAGCACGGGCCCTGACTCAGCCTGCTCTAAGAAGCACAGGCCCTGACTCAGCCTGCTCCAAGAAGCACAGGCCCCGACTCAGCCTCCTCGAAGGAGCAAAGGCCCTGTCTCAGCCTGCTCTAAGAAGCACAGGCCCCGACTCAGCCTTCTCCAAGAACCATAGGCACCGACTCAGCCTCCTCGAAGGAGCACAGGCCCCGACACAGCCTGCTCCAAGGAGCACAGGCCCCGACTCAGCCTCCTCGAAGAAGCACAGGCCCCGACACAGCCTGCTCCAAGATGCACAGGCCCCGACACAGCCTGCTCCAAGGAGCAGAGGCCCCGACTCAGCCTGCTCCAAGAAGGATAGGCCCAGACTCAGCCTGCTCGAAGGAGCACAGCCCCTGACTCAGCCTGCTCCAAGAAGCACAGGCCCCAACTCAGCCTGCTCCAAGAAGCACAGGCCCCAACTCAGCCTGCTCCAAGAAGCACAGGCCCTGACTCAGCCTGCTCCAAGAAGCACAGGCTCTGACTCAGCCTGCTCCAAGAAGCACAGGCCCTGACTCAGCCTGCTCCAAGAAGCACAGGCCCTGACTCAGCCTGCTCCAAGAAGCACAGGCCCCGACTCAGCCTGCTCCAAGAAGCACAGTCCGCGGCACAGCCTGCTCCAAGAAGCACAGGCTCTGACTCAGCCTGCTCCAAGAAGCACAGGCTCTGACTCAGCCTGCTCCAAGAAGCACAGGCCCCAACTCAGCCTGCTCGAAGGAGCACAGGCCCCGACTCAGCCTTCTCCAAGAAGCACAGGCCCTGACTCAGCCTCCTCGAAGAAGCACAGGCCCCGACTCAGCCTGCTCCAAGAAGCACAGGCCCCAACTCAGCCTCCTCGAAGAAGCACAGGCCCCGACACAGCCTGCTCCAAGGAGCACAGGCCACGACTCAGCCTGCTCCAAGAAGCACAGGCCCCGACTCAGCCTGCTCGAAGGAGCACAGGCCCTGACTCAGCCCTCTCCAAGAAGCACAGGCCCTGACTCAACCTGCTCCAAGAAGCACAGGCCCCGACTCAGCCTGCTCCAAGAAGCACAGGCCCTGACTCAACCTGCTCCAAGAACACGGGCCCCGACTCAGCCTGCTCCAAGGAGCACAGACCCTGACTCAGCCTCCTCGAAGGAGCAAAGGCCCTGTCTCAGCCTTCTCCAAGAAGCACAGGCCCCGACTCAGCCTCCTCGAAGGAGCAAAGGCCCTGTCTCAGCCTGCTCTAAGAAGCACAGGCCCTGACTCAGCCTGCTCTAAGAACCATAGGCCCCGACTCAGCCTCCTCGAAGGAGCACAGGCCCCGACACAGCCTGCTCCAAGGAGCACAGGCCCCGACTCAGCCTTCTCCAAGAACCATAGGCCCCGACTCAGCCTCCTCGAAGGAGCACAGGCCCCGACACAGCCTGCTCCAAGGAGCACAGGCCCCGACTCAGCCTCCTCGAAGAAGCACAGGCCCCGACACAGCCTGCTCCAAGATGCACAGGCCCCGACTGAGACTGCTCCAAGGAGCAGAGGCCCCGACTCAGCCTCCTCGAAGGAGCACAGGCCCCGACACAGCCTGCTCCAAGGAGCAGAGGCCCCAACTCAGCCTGCTCCAAGAAGGATAGGCCCAGACTCAGCCTGCTCGAAGGAGCACAGCCCCTGACTCAGCCTGCTCCAAGAAGCACAGGCCCCGACTCAGCCTGCTCCAAGAAGCACAGGCCCCAACTCAGCCTGCTCGAAGGAGCACAGGCCCCGACTCAGCCTCCTCGAAGAAGCACAGGCCCCGACTCAGCCTGCTCCAAGATGCACAGGCCCTGACTCAGCCTGCTCCAAGGAGCACAGGCCCCGACTCAGCCTGCTCCAAGAAGCACAGGCCCCAACTCAGCCTCCTCGAAGAAGCACAGGCCCCGACACAGCCTGCTCCAAGAAGCACAGGCCCTGACTCAGCCTGCTCGAAGAAGCACAGGCCCCGACTCAGCCTGCTCCAAGAAGCACAGGCCCTGACTCAGCCTCCTCGAAGGAGCACAGGCCCCGACTTAACCTGCTCCAAGAAGCACAGGCCCTGTCTCAGCCTGCTCCAAGAAGGACAGGCCCTGACTCAGCCTGCTCCAAGAAGCACAGGCCCTGTCTCAGCCTGCTCCAAGATGCACAGGCCCTGACTCAGCTGCTCCAAGAAGCACAGGCCCCGACTCAGCCTGCTCCAAGAAGCACAGGCCCCGATTCAGCTGCTCCAAGAAGCACAGGCCCTGACTCAGCTGCTCCAAGAAGTAAAAGCCCCGACTCAGCTGCTCCAAGAAGGACAGGCCCCGACTCAGCCTCCTCGAAGGAGCACAGGCCCTGACTCAGCCTGCTGCAAGAAGCACAGGCCCTGACTCAGCTGCTCCAAGAAGCACAGGCCCTGACTCAGCCTTCTCCAAGATGCACAGGCCCTGACTCAGCCTGCTCCAAGAAGCACAGGCCCTGACTCAGCCTGCTCCAAGATGCACAGGCCCTGACTCAGCCTGCTCAAAGAAGCACAGGCCCCGACTCAGCCTGCTCCAAGAAGCACAGGCCCCGACTCAGCTGCTCCAAGAAGCACAGGCCCTGACTCAGCTGCTCCAAGAAGCACAGGCCCCGACTCAGCCTGCTCCAAGAAGCACAGGCCCCGACTCAGCCTGCTCCAAGAAGCACAGGCCCTGTCTCAGCCTTCTCCAAGAAGCACAGGCCCTGACTCAGCTGCTCCAAGGAGCACAGGCCCCGACTCAGCTGCTCTCAGATGCACAGGCCCCGACTGAGACTGCTCCAAGAAGCACAGGCCCTGACTCAGCCTCCTCGAAGGAGCAAAGGCCCTGACTCAGCCTGCTCCAAGAAGCACAGGCCCCGACTGAGACTGCTCCAAGAAGCACAGGCCCCGACTCAGCCTGCTCCAAGATGCACAGGCCCTGACTCAGCCTGCTCCAAGAAGCACAGGCCCCGACTCAGCCTGCTCCAAGAAGCACAGTCCGTGGCACAGCCTGCTCGAAGGAGCAAAGGCCCTGACTCAGCCTGCTCCAAGGAGCACAGGCCCTGACTCAGCCTGCTCCAAGAAGCACAGGCCCCGACACAGCCTGCTCCAAGAAGCACAGGCCCCGACTCAGCCTGCTCCAAGAAGCACAGGCCCCGACTCAGCCTGCTCCAAGAAGCACAGGCCCCGACTCAGCCTGCTCCAAGAAGCACAGGCCCCGACACAGACGGCTCGAAGATGCACAGGCCCCGACTCAGCCTGCTCGAAGATGCTCAGGCCCCGACACAGACGGCTCGAAGATGCACAGGCCCTGACTCAGCCTGCTCCAAGAAGCACAGTCCCTGACTCAGCCTGCTCCAAGAAGCACAGGCCCCGACTGAGACTGCTCCAAGAAGCACAGGCCCCGACTCAGCCTTCTCCAAGAAGCACAGGCCCCGACTCAGCCTGCTCCAAGGAGCACAGGCCCTGACTCAGCCTCCTCGAAGGAGCAAAGGCCCTCTCTCAGCCTGCTCCAAGAACATGGGCCCCGACTCAGCCTGCTCCAAGGAGCACAGACCCTGACTCAGCCTCCTCGAAGGAGCAAAGGCCCTGTCTCAGCCTTCTCCAAGAAGCACAGGCCCCGACTCAGCCTCCTCGAAGGAGCAAAGGCCCTGTCTCAGCCTGCTCTAAGAAGCACAGGCCCTGACTCAGCCTTCTCCAAGAACCATAGGCCCCGACTCAGCCTCCTCGAAGGAGCACAGGCCCCGACACAGCCTGCTCCAAGATGCACAGGCCCCGACTCAGCCTCCTCGAAGAAGCACAGGCCCCGACACAGCCTGCTCCAAGGAGCAGAGGCCCCGACTCAGCCTGCTCCAAGAAGGATAGGCCCAGACTCAGCCTGCTCGAAGGAGCACAGCCCCTGACACAGCCTGCTCCAAGAAGCACAGGCCCAGACTCAGCCTGCTCCAAGAAGCACAGGCCCCAACTCAGCCTCCTCGAAGAAGCACAGGCCCCGACACAGCCTGCTCCAAGAAGCACAGGCCCCAACTCAGCCTCCTCGAAGAAGCACAGGCCCCGACTCAGCCTGCTCCAAGAAGCACAGGCCCCGATTCAGCTGCTCCAAGAAGCGCAGGCCCTGACTCAGCCTGCTCCAAGAAGCACAGGCCCCGACTCAGCCTGCTCCAAGAAGCACAGGCCCCGACTCAGCCTGCTCCAAGAAGCACAGGCCCCGACTCAGCCTGCTCCAAGAAGCACAGGCCCTGTCTCAGCCTGCTCCAAGATGCACAGCCCCTGTCTCAGCCTGCTCCAAGAAGCACAGGCCCCGACTCATCCTGCTCCAAGAAGCACAGGCCCCGACTCAGCCTCCTCGAAGGAGCACAGGCCCTGACTCAGCCTGCTCCAAGAAGCACAGGCCCCGACTCAGCCTCCTCGAAGGAGCACAGGCCCCGACTCAGTCTCCTCGAAGGAGCACAGGCCCCGACACAGACGGCTCGAAGATGCACAGGCCCCGACTCAGCCTTCTCCAAGAAGCACAGGCCCCGACTCAGCCTGCTCCAAGAAGCACAGACCCTGACTCAGCCTGCTCGAAGATGCTCAGGCCCCGACACAGACGGCTCCAAGAAGCACAGGCCCTGACTCAGCCTGCTCCAAGAAGCACAGGCCCTGACTCAGCCTGCTCGAAGGAGCACAGGCCCCGACTCAGCCTTCTCCAAGAAGCACAGGCCCCGACTCAGCCTCCTCGAAGGAGCACAGGCCCCGACACAGCCTGCTCCAAGAAGGACAGGCCCCGACTCAGCCTGCTCCAAGAAGCACAGGCCCTGTCTCAGCCTGCTCCAAGAAGCACAGGCCCTGACTCAGCCTGCTCCAAGAAGCACAGGCCCTGTCTCAGCCTGCTCCAAGAAGCACAGGCCCTGACTCAGCCTCCTCGAAGGAGCAAAGGCCCCGACTCAGCCTGCTCCAAGAAGCACAGGCCCTGACTCAGCCTGCTCCAAGAAGCACAGGCCCTGACTCAGCCTTCTCCAAGAAGCACAGTCCGTGGCACAGCCTGCTCCAAGAAGCACAGGCCCCGACACAGACGGCTCGAAGATGCACAGGCCCCGACTCAGCCTGCTCCAAGAAGCACAGGCCCTGACTCAGCCTGCTCGAAGATGCACAGGCCCTGACTCAGCCTGCTCCAAGAAGCACAGGCCCCGACTCAGCTGCTCCAAGAAGCACAGGCCCTGACTCAGCCTGCTCCAAGAAGCACAGGCCCCGACACAGCCTGCTCCAAGATGCACAGGCCCTGACTCAGCCTGCTCCAAGAAGCACAGGCTCTGACTCAGCCTGCTCCAAGGAGCACAGGCCCTGACTCAGCCTGCTCCAAGAAGCACAGGCCCCGACTCAGCCTCCTCGAAGAAGCACAGGCCCCGACTCAGCCTGCTCCAAGAAGCACAGGCCCCAACTCAGCCTCCTCGAAGAAGCACAGGCCCCGACTCAGCCTGCTCCAAGAAGCACAGGCCCCAACTCAGCCTCCTCGAAGAAGCACAGGCCCTGACTCAGCCTGCTCCAAGAAGGACAGGCCGCGGCACAGCCTGCTCCAAGGAGCACAGGCCACGACTCAGCCTGCTCCAAGAAGGACAGGCCCTGACTCAGCCTGCTCCAAGAACATGGGCCCTGACTCAGCCTGCTCCAAGAAGCACAGGCCCTGACTCAACCTGCTCCAAGAAGCACAGGCCCCGACTTAACCTGCTCGAAGGAGCACAGGCCCCGACTCAGCCTGCTCCAAGAAGCACAGGCCCTGACTCAGCCTGCTCCAAGAAGCACAGGCCCCGACTCAGCCTGCTCCAAGAAGCACAGGCCCCGACACAGACGGCTCGAAGAAGCACAGGCCCTGACTCAGCCTGCTCCAAGAAGCACAGGCCCCGACTTAACCTGCTCGAAGGAGCACAGGCCCCGACTCAGCCTGCTCCAAGAAGCACAGGCCCTGACTCAGCCTGCTCCAAGAAGCACAGGCCCCGACTCAGCCTGCTCCAAGAAGCACAGGCCCCGACACAGACGGCTCGAAGAAGCACAGGCCCTGACACAGCCTGCTCCAAGAAGCACAGGCCCCGACTCAGCCTGCTCCAAGAAGCACAGTCCGCGGCACAGCCTGCTCGAAGAAGCACAGGCCCCGACTCAGCCTGCTCCAAGAAGCACAGGCCCCGACACAGACGGCTCGAAGGAGCACAGGCCACGACTCAGCCTGCTCCAAGATGCACAGGCCCTGTCTCAGCCTTCTCCAAGAAGCACAGGCCCCGACTCAGCCTGCTCCAAGAAGCACAGGCCCCGACTCAGCCTTCTCCAAGAAGCACAGGCCCCGACTCAGCCTGCTCCAAGGAGCACAGGCCCTGACTCAGCCTCCTCGAAGGAGCAAAGGCCCTGTCTCAGCCTTCTCCAAGAAGCACAGTCCGCGGCACAGCCTGTTCCAAGAAGCACAGGCCCCGATTCAGCTGCTCCAAGAAGCACAGGCCCTGACACAGACGGCTCGAAGATGCACAGGCCCCGACTCAGCCTGCTCCAAGAAGCACAGGCCCCGATTCAGCTGCTCCAAGAAGCACAGGCCCTGACTCAGCCTGCTCCAAGATGCACAGGCCCCGACACAGCCTGCTCCAAGGAGCAGAGGCCCCGACTCAGCCTGCTCCAAGAAGCACAGGCCCTGACTCAGCCTGCTCCAAGAAGCACAGGCCCCGACACAGACGGCTCGAAGGAGCACAGGCCCCGACTCAGCCTGCTCCAAGAACATGGGCCCTGACTCAGCCTGCTCCAAGAAGCACAGGCCCTGACTCAGCCTGCTCCAAGGAGCACAGGCCCTGACTCAGCCTGCTCCAAGAAGCACAGGCCCCGACTCAGCCTCCTCGAAGAAGCACAGGCCCCGACTCAGCCTCCTCGAAGAAGCACAGGCCCCGACACAGCCTGCTCCAAGGAGCACAGGCCACGACTCAGCCTGCTCCAAGAACATGGGCCCTGACTCAGCCTGCTCCAAGAAGCACAGGCCCTGACTCAGCCTGCTCCAAGATGCACAGGCCCTGACTCAGCCTGCTCGAAGGAGCAAAGGCCCTGTCTCAGCCTGCTCCAAGAAGCACAGGCCCTGACTCAGCCTGCTCCAAGAAGGACAGGCCCCGACTCAGCCTGCTCGAAGGAGCACAGGCCCCGACTCAGCCTGCTCCAAGAAGCACAGGCCCTGACTCAGCTGCTCCAAGAAGCGCAGGCCCTGACTCAGCCTGCTCCAAGATGCACAGCCCCTGACTCAGCCTGCTCCAAGAAGCACAGGCCCTGACTCAGCCTGCTCGAAGGAGCACAGGCCCTGACTCAGCCTGCTCGAAGAAGCAAAGGCCCTGTCTCAGCCTGCTCCAAGAAGCACAGGCCCCGACTTAACCTGCTCCAAGGAGCACAGGCCCTGACTCAGCCTGCTCCAAGAAGCACAGGCCCCGACTCAGCCTGCTCCAAGAAGCACAGGCCCTGACTCAGCCTGCTCCAAGAAGCACAGGCCCCGACTCAGCCTCCTCGAAGAAGCACAGGCCCCGACTCAACCTGCTCCAAGAAGCACAGGCCCCGACTCAGCCTGCTCCAAGAAGCACAGGCCCTGACTCAGCCTGCTCCAAGAAGGACAGGCCCCGACTCAGCCTGCTCCAAGAAGGACAGGCCCCGACTCAGCCTGCTCGAAGGAGCACAGGCCCCGACTCAGCCTTCTCCAAGAAGCACAGGCCCTGACTCAGCCTGCTCCAAGAAGCACAGGCCCTGACTCAGCCTGCTCCAAGAAGCACAGGCCCCGACTCAGCCTGCTCCAAGAAGCACAGGCCCCAACTCAGCCTCCTCGAAGAAGCACAGGCCCCGACACAGCCTGCTCCAAGGAGCACAGGCCCTGACTCAGCCCTCTCCAAGATGCACAGGCCCCGACTCAGCCTGCTCCAAGGAGCACAGGCCCTGACTCAGCCTTCTCCAAGAAGCACAGGCCCCGACTTAACCTGCTCCAAGGAGCACAGGCCCTGACTCAGCCTGCTCCAAGAAGCACAGGCCCCGACTCAGCCTGCTCCAAGAAGCACAGGCCCTGACTCAGCCTCCTCGAAGGAGCAAAGGCCCCGACTCAGCCTGCTCCAAGAAGCACAGGCCCCGACTCAGCCTGCTCGAAGGAGCACAGGCCCCGACTCAGCCTTCTCCAAGAACATGGGCCCCGACTCAGCCTGCTCCAAGAACATGGGCCCCGACTCAGCCTGCTCCAAGGAGCACAGACCCTGACTCAGCCTGTTCCAAGAAGCACAGGCCCCGACTCAGCCTGCTCCAAGAACATGGGCCCCGACTCAGCCTGCTCCAAGGAGCACAGACCCTGACTCAGCCTGCTCCAAGAAGCACAGGCCCCGACACAGACGGCTCGAAGATGCACAGGCCCCGACTCAGCCTGCTCCAAGAAGCACAGGCCCCGACTCAGCCTCCTCGAAGAAGCACAGGCCCCGACACAGCCTGCTCCAAGAAGCACAGGCCCCGACTCAGCCTGCTCCAAGAAGGATAGGCCCAGACTCAGCCTGCTCCAAGAAGCACAGCCCCTGACTCAGCCTGCTCCAAGATGCACAGGCCCCGACACAGCCTGCTCGAAGGAGCACAGGCCCTGTCTCAGCCTCCTCGAAGGAGCACAGGCCCTGACTCAGCCTGCTCCAAGAAGCACAGGCCCCGACACAGCCTTCTCCAAGAAGCACAGGCCCCGACACAGCCTGCTCCAAGAAGCAGAGGCCCCGACTCAGCCTGCTCCAAGAAGGATAGGCCCAGACTCAGCCTGCTCGAAGGAGCACAGCCCCTGACTCAGCCTGCTCCAAGATGCACAGGCCCCGACTCAGCCTGCTCCAAGAAGCACAGGCCCCGACTCAGCCTGCTCCAAGAAGCACAGGCCCTGACTCAGCCTGCTCCAAGAAGCACAGGCCCTGACTCAGCCTGCTCCAAGAAGCACAGGCCCCGACTCAGCCTGCTCGAAGGAGCACAGGCCCCGACTCAGCCTTCTCCAAGAAGCACAGGCCCTGACTCAGCCTGCTCCAAGAAGCACAGGCCCTGACTCAGCCTGCTCCAAGAAGCACAGGCCCCGACTCAGCCTGCTCGAAGGAGCACAGGCCCCGACTCAGCCTTCTCCAAGATGCACAGGCCCTGTCTCAGCCTGCTCCAAGAAGCACAGGCCCTGACTCAGCCTGCTCCAAGAAGCACAGGCCCCGACTCAGCCTCCTCGAAGAAGCACAGGCCCCGTCTCAGCCTCCTCGAAGAAGCACAGGCCCCGACACAGCCTGCTCCAAGGAGCACAGGCCACGACTCAGCCTGCTCCAAGAAGCACAGGCCCCGACTCAGCCTGCTCCAAGAAGGATAGGCCCAGACTCAGCCTGCTCCAAGATGCACAGGCCCTGACTCAGCCTGCTCGAAGGAGCAAAGGCCCTGTCTCAGCCTGCTCCAAGAAGCACAGGCCCTGACTCAGCCTGCTCCAAGAAGCACAGGCCCCGACACAGCCTGCTCCAAGAAGGACAGGCCCCGACTCAGCCTGCTCGAAGGAGCACAGGCCCCGACTCAGCCTGCTCCAAGAAGCACAGGCCCCGACACAGCTGCTCCAAGAAGCACAGGCCCCGATTCAGCTGCTCCAAGAAGCGCAGGCCCTGACTCAGCCTGCTCCAAGATGCACAGCCCCTGACTCAGCCTGCTCCAAGAAGCACAGGCCCTGACTCAGCCTGCTCCAAGAAGCACAGGCCCTGACTCAGCCTGCTCAAAGACGCACAGGCCCTGACTCAGCCTGCTCGAAGGAGCACAGGCCCTGACTCAGCCTGCTCCAAGATGCACAGGCCCCGACTTAACCTGCTCCAAGGAGCACAGGCCCTGACTCAGCCTGCTCCAAGAAGCACAGGCCCCAACTCAGCCTGCTCGAAGAAGCAAAGGCCCTGTCTCAGCCTGCTCCAAGAAGCACAGGCCCCGACTTAACCTGCTCCAAGGAGCACAGGCCCCGACACAGCCTGCTCCAAGAAGGACAGGCCCCGACTCAGCCTGCTCCAAGAAGCACAGGCCCTGACTCAGCCTGCTCCAAGAAGGACAGGCCCCGACTCAGCCTGCTCCAAGAAGGACAGGCCCCGACTCAGCCTGCTCGAAGGAGCACAGGCCCCGACTCAGCCTGCTCCAAGAAGCACAGGCCCCGACTCAGCCTGCTCCAAGAAGCACAGGCCCTGACTCAGCCTGCTCCAAGAAGCACAGGCCCCGACTCAGCCTGCTCGAAGGAGCACAGGCCCCGACTCAGCCTGCTCCAAGAAGCACAGGCCCCGACTCAGCCTCCTCGAAGAAGCACAGGCCCCGTCTCAGCCTCCTCGAAGAAGCACAGGCCCCGACACAGCCTGCTCCAAGGAGCACAGGCCACGACTCAGCCTGCTCCAAGAAGGATAGGCCCAGACTCAGCCTGCTCCAAGATGCACAGGCCCTGACTCAGCCTGCTCGAAGGAGCAAAGGCCCTGTCTCAGCCTGCTCCAAGAAGCATAGGCCCTGACTCAGCCTGCTCCAAGAAGCACAGGCCCCGACACAGCCTGCTCCAAGAAGGACAGGCCCCGACTCAGCCTGCTCGAAGGAGCACAGGCCCCGACTCAGCCTGCTCCAAGAAGCACAGGCCCCGACACAGCTGCTCCAAGATGCACAGCCCCTGACTCAGCCTGCTCCAAGAAGCACAGGCCCTGACTCAGCCTGCTCCAAGAAGCACAGGCCCTGACTCAGCCTGCTCAAAGACGCACAGGCCCTGACTCAGCCTGCTCGAAGGAGCACAGGCCCTGACTCAGCCTGCTCGAAGGAGCACAGGCCCTGACTCAGCCTGCTCCAAGATGCACAGGCCCCGACTTAACCTGCTCCAAGGAGCACAGGCCCTGACTCAGCCTGCTCCAAGAAGCACAGGCCCCAACTCAGCCTGCTCGAAGAAGCAAAGGCCCTGTCTCAGCCTGCTCCAAGAAGCACAGGCCCCGACTTAACCTGCTCCAAGGAGCACAGGCCCCGACACAGCCTGCTCCAAGAAGGACAGGCCCCGACTCAGCCTGCTCCAAGAAGGACAGGCCCCGACTCAGCCTGCTCCAAGAAGGACAGGCCCCGACTCAGCCTGCTCGAAGGAGCACAGGCCCCGACTCAGCCTGCTCCAAGAAGCACAGGCCCCGACTCAGCCTGCTCCAATATGCACAGGCCCTGACTCAGCCTGCTCCAAGTAGGATAGGCCCAGACTCAGCCTGCTCCAAGAAGGATAGGCCCAGACTCAGCCTGCTCCAAGAAGGATAGGCCCAGACTCAGCCTGCTCCAAGGAGCACAGGCCCTGACTCAGCCTGCTCCAAGGAGCACAGGCCCCGACACAGACGGCTCCAAGAAGCACAGGCCCTGACTCAGCCTGCTCGAAGGAGCACAGGCCCCGACTCAGCCTGCTCCAAGAAGCACAGGCCCTGACTCAGCCTGCTCCAAGATGCACAGGCCCCGACTCAGCCTCCTCGAAGAAGCACAGGCCCTGACTCAGCCTGCTCGAAGGAGCACAGGCCCCGACTCAGCCTCCTCGAAGGAGCACAGGCCCCGACTCAGCCTCCTCGAAGAAGCACAGGCCCTGACTCAGCCTGCTCCAAGAAGCACAGGCCCCAACTCAGCCTGCTCCAAGAAGCACAGGCCCCGACTCAGCCTGCTCCAAGAAGCACAGGCCCCGACTCAGCCTGCTCCAAGGAGCACAGGCCCTGACTCAGCCTGCTCGAAGAAGCACAGGCCCCGACTCAGCCTGCTCCAAGGAGCACAGGCCCTGACTCAGCCTGCTCCAAGAAGCACCGGCCCCGACTGAGACTGCTCCAAGAAGGATAGGCCCAGACTCAGCCTGCTCGAAGATGCACAGGCCCTGACTCAGCCTGCTCCAAGAAGGACAGGACCCGACTCAGCTGCTCCAAGAAGCACAGGCCCTGACTCACCCTGCCACAGGAAGCAGAGGTCCTGACACAGCCTGCTCCAAGAAGCACAGGCCCCGACTCAGACTGCTGCCCCCGACTGTACAGGAAGCCCTCAGCGCTTCTGGGTGCACGTCATGCTGGGCGGACCTTAATTGGCCTGCCCACATAAAATAGCCATGCGGCCCCAATTGCGGGTGGTGATTGGCTGCGCGCCTGCTCCTGCCCAACTCCCCCCCCCGACAGGGTGAAATTTCTCCTCACTGTTCCTTAACCTCTCTTGGCTAGATGAAACATTTCACCTCCTCTTTTGAATACAAGCTATTCTGGTTTATTTAAAAATGCAAATGTTCTCTTCACACCTCACATTCTTAACCTTTCCCCGTGTTTACCTATTTAACATTTCAATCTTAGTTTATCTGCTGAATCATCAAGGCCTTCATACCAACTGCATTTAGTTCATTTCAGTTCTACACACACACAGACATAGAGACAGACCCCACTATTACTCCCCTTTACAATAAATTCCAATAACTTTATGAAAATGATGATATCTTCCTGACATCCCCCTCCTTATTAAAAAATGAATCGCCATAATTTTTAAAAACAGCTTCATTTTCTGCACCCATCTTACATTACCTCCTATACTTACTACACTATTATATTACCAGTTGCATACATTAACATAATATATACACAAATCCTTGACATCAACAGAAATCATTCCAGTCCAGTGTCCAGGTTTTAAATGTCCTTTAAAGTTCAAACCCTTGACAATGCATCTGCAATCAGTATTTCTCATCCAGCCACATGTATAATTTGTATATTAAATGGTTGCAGTAATAAACTCCATCTGAATAGCTCTGTACTTCTGACTTGAAATTTGGTTAGAAACTTTAAAGGATTGTGGTCTGTATAAACAATTGTTTCTGACAAATTGTTTGCAACATAAATTTCCAAATGCTGCAGTGCTAACACCAAACCCAAAGTCTCCTTTTCAATCGTTGAATATCCTCCCTGTTGTACATTCAACTTTCGTGAAAAATGCTCTTTATCGGTTTTTCTATTCCAGTGTTATCGTCTTGTAACAGTAGGGCCCCAATGCCTAACTTGCTTGAGCCAACTTAAATTGCTTGGTGTAACTGGTGTCATAGTTAATACAGTTTTCAAACTGTCAGATACCTTCTGATACTTCTGTGTCCATTGAAACTTGTTCTTTTCTAATAGTTCAATTGATGGAGCAGTCACATTGCTAAAATGTGGGAGGTGGTGGTATAGTGGTATTGTTGCTGAACTGGTATTCTAGTGACCCAGGGTAATGCTTTGAGGACCTGGGTTCAAATCCCACTGTTGCAGGTTGTTAAATTTGAATTTAAAATAATTCTGGAATTAAAAGTCTGATGATGGCCATGAAACCATTGTTGGTTATTGTAAGAACCCATCTGGTTTACTAACGTCCTTTAGGAAAGGAAATCTGCTGGCCTATATGTGATTCCAGACCCATAGCAATGTGGTTGACTCTTAAAAATGCCCTCTGAACAAGGACAGTCAGGGATGGGGAATAAATGCTGGCCCAGCCAACAATGCCCACATCCCATGAATGGATCTTAAAAATAAAATCCACTCATGCCCAAACATCTCATTTAGTTTAGGCACAGGGAAATCCACAATAGCCTAGGTTTTCACATCTCTCGGAGCCACCTTACCATGTCCAATGGTATGGCCTGAATATGTAACTTGTGTTTTTGCAAATTCACTTTTGCAAAGTTCACCATCAAATTAGCTTCTTGTAATTGAGTAAATAATTCTTCCAGATGTTGTAAGTGCTCCGCCCATGTCTGACTGAAAATGATCAAGTCATCAATATACGCAGCAGAATTGCCCAAACCTGCAATTGCTTTGTTTGTCAGTCTTTGAACTGTTGCAGCTGCATTATTCATACCAAACCACATGACTTTGAACTCATATAGTCCACCAGGCATCACAAAAGCTGATATCTCCTTTGCTCTCTCCAATAAAGGTACTTGCCAATATCCACTTAGCAAGTCAATCCTTGTGATAAATTTTGATTGTCTCACTTTCTCAATACAATCTTTCAATCATGGTATAGGATATGAATCACCACATTCATCTTTAAATAGTTCACACACAGTCTTTGTGTCCCATGCGGATTCGGTACAAGCACAATAGGCGAAGTCCAGTTACTGCAGTTAGACCCAATGATATCATTTTGAAGCATGCATTCTATTTCATTCTGTACTTGTGATAACTTTGCTGGATTTAATCTATAAGGATATTGCCTTATCAAAGATGAAACTTCTACACATACATCATGTATAGTTAAATTTGTCCTTCCCAGCTTATTCCCACAAATATCTTTGGGAGACTGCAACAGCATCTCAAAATCACTTTGACACTTGCCTGGAAGGTAGCACAATATTTAATTTAAATTTTCAAGTACCCTCTCATTATCCAATTTGATTAGAGAAAAATCAATTTCAGAATCCTGCATTTCTACCTCTTTCTCATTATCTACCACCACTAATACCTTTCCTGTCAAAGTACGTTTTAGCATATTTAGATGACACACCCTCTGCTTCTTTCTTCTATCTGGAGTATTTATTAAGTAATTTACCTTATTCAGTTTCCTTTCAATCCTGTAAGGCCCACTAAACCTTGCCTTTAACAAATCCCCAGTACCAGTAACAGAACTAACGCTTTCTCCCCAGCAACAAGACTACAAGCTATAGCTTTCCTGTCTGCCTTCACCTTCATCATTTGCTGTGATACCTTTAAATGTTCCCTAGCCAACTTACATGCTTTGTCCAATCTCTCTCTGAAGTTTGATACATAACCAGGAGAGTAGTTTCTGAATTTTGACCCACCAATTTCTCATGAATCAATTTCAATGGTCCTCTCACCTCATGACCATAAATTAGTTCAAAAGGACTAAAACCAGTCGAAGCATTAGGAGCATCCCAAAAAGCAAATAACAGGTATGGTATTCCCCTATTGCAATTCTGTGGATAGTCCTGACTATACGTCCTCATCATAGTTTTTAGAGTTTGATGTCATCTTTATAAAGGCTCTTGTGACTCAAGATGGTAAGCTGTTGACTTAACCTGTTTTATTCCCCAACTGTTCATTACTTCCTTAAACAGCTGTGAAATGAAATTTGAACCCTGATCTGATTGTATTTATTTAAGTAAATCATACCCTGTAAAAAATTTAGTCAACACTGCCACAATTTTCTTTGTTGTAATATTTCTCAAAGGTATTGCTTCAGGAAACCTTGATTGTCAGTAAGCAATGATTTCCACTTTTAGTCTTAGGGAGGGGTCCTACACAATCAATCATAATCCTAATAAAAGGTTTTTTCAAATGCTGGAATGGGAATTAAAGGTGCTGGCTTAACCACTGCTTGTGGTTTCCCTATCACCTGACATGTGTGACATGTTCTACAGAATTTGACTACATCCCTATGCAATCCAGGCTAATAAAAATGTTTTTGTATTTTTGCCTGTGTCTTTCTAATTCCTAAATGCCCCTCCATTGGAATTTCATGAGCAATCTTCAGAATCTCATTTCTATATCCAAATGGCATTACATTCTGATGCACCTCCCTCCAGCTCTCATTTGCTGAAACATGAGAAGGCCTCCATCTTCTCATGAAAACATTACCCTTAACACTTTTACAGACTGATCAGCCACCATAGGCATCACCCACATCCATGATCTATTATACCATTACACAGAATAAATTGAACCCATGCAGTGAGCAATTTGTTAACTACTCCAACAATCACCTCACCTGTTTTCCACTACTCTTTAAATTTACCCTCCACAATGGAATATGTTTAGTATCTCCATGAACCCCACTTATTATCACCTGCTCCTACAATACTCCCTCTGAACAACAAATGTGACTATCCCACAACATTAAGGATTGACTAGTCCTTGTGTCTCTTAAATTTTAACATCTTTACCTACTCCACCCTGTACACATGGAAAGACTTTCCCTTCACACACAAAATCTTTAAACTTTTCTGCAGCCTGCTCCTCAAAATTCTCTTGGGTAAATTGTGAATAAATTCACCCTTCTTTACCTATCACTGATTCTTCCTGTTTTTCCTGTACCTGTATCTCAGAACTCACAGTACTTTTACTTCCAGTACTTTTCTGCACCCCAATAATTACATCAGATTTCCCCTGCAATTTCCAACACACTGACTTTGTGTGTCCAGCTTTATTACAATGAAAACACCTCAATTTTCAAATGTCACTTCTACCCTTAGCACCTTCCTTAGGTTGGGAAAAAACTTCCTGGGAATTTCCTACTCCTCTTCTCTGACTACCCGCCTTCCATTCACCTTCCCATTTTCTATCCTTCTCTGATTTAAAAGGGTGACAAAAAAGGTTTAGCTCTATGAACTAACTTATAATTATCAGCTATCTCTGCTGCTTGTCTTACAGAATCATTCCTCTGTTCCTCCACATGAGTTCTCAGTACCGAAGGAATTGAGTCTTTAAATTATTCCAAAAGAATTACCTCTCTAAGAGCTGCAAATGTCATCTCTATCTTTAACGCCCACATCCACAGGTCAAAATGAATTTGTTTTACTCTTTCAAACTCAATATAAGTTTGCCCAGGCTGTTTATTCATATTCCTAAATTTCTACCTGTATGCCTTAGGAACCAACTCATAAGCACTCAAAATAGCCTTTTTTACCACATCATAGTTCATCGATATTTTTCCTGACTGTGATGCATAAGTTTCATGTGCTCTACCCCCTAACCTGGATTGTAACAGCAATGTCCAGTTTTCCTGTGGCCATTTCATTTGTCTAGCTGTTTTCTCAATAAAATAAAGAATGGTTCAACATCCCTTTCCTCAAACTTTGGAAGAGCTTGTACAAATTTAAACATCTCCCCGCTGGGTTCTGATCCGGAAATAAGTCCTTTCTCACCTACTGGTGGCTCTTTTCTAACTGCCAGCATTTTAAGTTGGAATTCTCTCTCTGTTTTTCCTTTCCTCCTTTTCTAACCTTGCCATTTATAAGGACATGAGAAATAGGAACAGGAATAGACCATTCAGCCCCTCGAGCCTGCTCTGCCATTCAATAAGATCATGGCTGATCTTCTTGTGTTTCGATTTCCACATTGCCATCTACCCCCGATAACTTTTGATTCCCTTTCCTAACAAGAGTCTATCTACCCCTGCCTTAAAAATATTCAACCACCGCACCTCCACCACCTACACTATACAACACACTCTACAAAATACAACACATTCTACACAATGCAACACAAACTACACAATACAAAGCACTCTACACAATGCAACACGCTTTACACAATACAACACACTCTACACAATATATAACTCTACACTATACAACACACTCTACAAAATACAACACAAACTACACAATACAAAGCACTCTACACAATGCAACACACTTTACACAGTACAACACACTCTAGACAATACAGCACATTTTACACAATACAGCACATTTTACACAATACAACACATTTACACAATATAGCACATTTACACAGTACAACACACTCTACACAATACAACACATATTACACAATGCAACATACTTAACACAACACAACACATTTACACAGTACAACACACTTTACACAATAAAACACACCCTACACAATTCAACACACCCTACACAATACAACACACTCTACACAATATATAACTCTACACTATACAACACACTCTACAAAATACAACACAAACTACACAATACAAAGCACTCTACACAATGCAACACACTTTACACAGTACAACACACTCTAGACAATACAGCACATTTTACACAATACAGCACATTTTACACAATACAACACATTTACACAATACAGCACATTTACACAGTACAACACATTCTACACAATACAACACATATTACACAATGCAACATACTTAACACAACACAACACATTTACACAGTACAACGCACTTTACACAATACAACACACCCTACACAATTCAACACACCCTACACAATACAACACACTCTACACAATGCAACACATTTACACAGTGCAACACATTTACACAATACAACACATTTACACAATACAACACACTCTACACAATACAACACACTCTACAAAATACAACACACTCTACACAATACAACACACTCTACACAATACAACACACTCTACACAATACAACACACTCTACACAATACAACACATTTACACAGTACAACACACTCTATACAATACAACACACCCTACACAATACAACACACTCTACACAATACAACACACTCTACACAATACAACACATTTACACAATACAACACATTTACACAGTACAAAGCACTCTACACAATGCAACACAAACTACACAATACAAAGCACTCTACTCAATGCAACACACTTTACACAGTACAACACACTCTAGACAATACAGCACACTCTACACAATACAACACACTCTACACAATACAACACACTCTACACAATGCAACACATTTTACACATGACAACGCAATCTACACAATACAGCACACTTTATACAATACAGCACATTCCGCAGAGTACAGAACATGTTACACAATAAAACGCACTCTACACAATACAACTCGCTCACAGTGTGACAAGAGTCTGGAGGGAGTTGAGAAGAGATCCATAGCCTCTGGCTGAGATGACATCTCTCACTTGGTTTCAGAGTGTGGTGTGTCTGACCGCAGGGCGCCTATTGTTATTTGGGCTGTGTATTTATTATGGATATTAGAGTATAAGATAGCTTTTGTAACTTGTATCATTCTTACAAATCTGTATATATTTGTAAAGGGTATAGTTGTGGATGAAGGAGTATTGTAATATAGTTCATCACTTCTTGTTTTAAAAATATTGTATTCTTTTGCTGAAAGTTCATCAGCTGATTTCTGTGCCTCTGTTCAGCAGCCCTTCTCCACGTATCTAAACAAACAAATAAAAGTTAGGATCCATCAGCTGGGTTCTGCCCTGGGATCAGGTTTGTCCAGTGGTAACCTCAGCTGGGAATCATAACAAAGTGGGGGCTTGTCCAGGATTTGAAACGCGGGCAGCAGATAATTGGACGCGGAATAATAATTGGCCTGAGATTGGAAATCCTTGGACATTGGTGTGGTCTGTGAATCCTTATAAAACGTATATGTGATGGTAAGGATATGTTGGATATAGGAATTGGAGTTGCTGTGAGGTGTATTATACGAGTTGGAATCTAAAAGGTATTGGAGGTTGCTAAGACTTATTTACAGATGGAAAATGTGACTCTGAATGGTTTACAGTAATTAAACAAAAGTAAGATGATTGAATTGGTGTATAAGCTGAAGTTAGAATTACGTGAAGAGTCGAGGAAAGTAGACATAGTTGAGATAATAGCACAGCATTTAAAATTGGAAGGAATACTAGACAGACCAAGTTCTCCAGAGAGTGAGTCACAGCTGGAGGTAATGGGACTTCAGTTACAAATGAAGAAGCTTGAACCTGAACAAGCAATGGAAATAAAAAATTTGAACTAGAGGCAAAAGAAAAAGAGAAAGAAAAAGAAAGAGAAAAAAGAGAGCATTTCAATGAGAAATGGAAATGTGAAAACTCAACATCCAGAGGGAGAAGTTAGCAATGGAAGAAAGAGTGAAGGAATGAGGAAGAGAATACTGGCTTAAAAGGCTGGACCTTAAAAAAGAGATCTCAGATACTGAGGAAAGTTCTGATGATGAAAAAGCCTTCAACCTAAAACCTAGTGGTGAAGTGTTTAAGTTTTTGCAAGCGCTCCCAAAGTTTGAGGGAAGGGATGTAGAGGCATTCTTTATTTTGTTTGAAAAGGTAGCTAAACAAATGAAGTGGCCAAAATAAATCTGGACATTACTTTTATAGTCTAGGTTGATAGGTAGAGCTCATGAAGTTTGTGTTTCACTTTCAGAAGAGGTATCGGTGGATTATGATGCAGTAAAAAAGGCTATTCTGAGTGCAAATGAGTTAGTATCTGAGGCATACAGCCAGAAATTTCAGAATATAAGGAACCAGTTCTGGCAGACCTATATTGAGTTTGAGAGGGTAAAGCAAAGTAATTTTGACCATTGGATAAGGGCATTAAAGGTGGAAATGACATATGAAGCTCTTAGGGAAATAATTCTCTTGGAAATATTTAAAGATTCACTTCCTCTTGTAGTTAGAAACCATGTTGAAGATCAGAAGGTTAAAACAGCTAGACAGGCAGCAGAGATGGCTGATGATTACAAACTGGTCCATAAATCTAAACCCTTTTTCTGTCATCCCCATAAACCAGAGAAGGATAGAAGGTGGGAAGGTGAAAGGAAGACAAGTAGCCAGGGAAGAGAAGGGGCAGTGGTAATTCCCTGGAAATTTCTCCTCAGACCAAGAAGGAAGATACTGAGGTGGGGGGGGGGGGGGGGGGGGGGGGCGGTGGGGGGCAGTGGGGGGGTGACATTTGAAAGCCTGAATATTTCCATTGTAACAAGGTGGGACATATTAGGGCAGGTTGCTGGAAATTAAATGGTAGGCCTATTGCAGTAATAGGAATGTCTAAGGAATCCTCAGGAAAGGTTGCATCAGAAAAGAAAATGGTTGTTAAAACTGTAGCAGTAGCACAGGTGAAAGGTGTTCCCTTAGAACGTACAGGAAAGGGGGATATGGTTCAGCATAGTGCAGAGAATTCTGCTTTGATTGCTGGTGAAGAAAGTCAGACTCACAGAGATTCTGGGTATTTTGTTTCAAAGGGCAAAGTGTTCCATTACTCTTCCAGCAAAATAAGTAAACAGATTAAAATTTTGAGAGACACAGGGGCAGATCAATCATTGATGGTGGTTGATGATGCAATTTGTGTTCCGGATAGTTTTATGAAGGAAAAAGTATTAACAAGGTATTATTGGAATTTATGAACCTGTTTCTTTGTGTCAAGTGAACTTACAAAGTGACTTTGTAAATGGAATTATTTCTAAATTACCTATTGAAGGGATGGATTTTATCTTGGGTAATGATTTAGCTAGTGGAGGCAGTAATGTGGCAACCACTGTATTACAGCAGGCAGTTGATCATGTTGATCTTCACCAACTTCAGAAAATTACTGTGGCCAAAAATCAGATGCTTATTGCTGATATCAATCAATTAAAGGAAAACCTGACGAATGCAGAAAATCAACTTTCATGTATGAAAGAGGAGTTTGCTAATCAAAGAAGAGAATTGGTGAGAACAGTTGAAACCAGTAACAGAAATTAGGGTACTGGACTTGAAATGTCTAAATGATAAACTTGTAGAAGCAAATTTAACAAAGGTCAATCTTCAGTTAAAACTTGATGAACTTCAAGCATATTGGTTGTTATGAAATATCATGGAAAATGCCTTGATCAAGAAGAGGAATTGTTGGTGAATCAGAATAATTGGTTGAATGCAGAATTAAAAACCAAAACTAATGAACTGTTAGAGCTTTGTCGGGAAAAGAGTAATGAGATTCTCAAATTTCAAAGCAAACTGGAGAAGATGAAACAGAAGATGTGTCATATGGTCAGGCACAGTTCCAAAATGGTTCCTGTGAATAACAAGTCTTTGTTTAATTGTGGTCCAGTTGAGCAAAGAACTGGTCCAAGTAACATTATTGATGTATCAACCTCAAAAATGGACAAAATGAAAACAGCTAAAGTGCATGTAGAATTGGAAATCAAGAATTGCCAACAAAGAGGGCTGAAAGCACAAAAAGGCTTGGAAAAGTCAATGACCAGAGAGACAGATTTACAAGTGCTTGCTGATGCTAATATACAAAATACAGCAGTCAGAATTTAGGCAAGTGGACAATTTGCAAAAGCCTATTCAAAACCTGGAAATCACAGAATTGTTATGGTGTAGGAGGAGGCCATTCAGCCCATCGTGTCTGCACTGGCTCTCTGAGCATTTTAACTTAGCGCCAATCTCCTGCATTTTCTCCGCAACCCTGCACATTGTTTCTATTTAAATAATCATCCAATGCCTTCTTGAATGCCTCAATTGAACCTGCCTCCACCACATGTCCAGACAGTGCATTCCAAACCCTAACTACTCGCTGTGTGAAAAAGTTTTTTCTCACCTCGCATTTACATACAGGACAAGCTGGCACAAGCAACAGGGAGAGGTCACAGGCTGGTGGAGCAATGCCTGAAATCAAAGTCCTCATGGACTTTGAAAACAGAGCCATCCAGCTGACCGGCGACGTTCTGGACCGGTCCTGTGCTGACGGTGAGGTCAGCGCTGCTCTACCAAGTGAGGATCCAGCTGTGCAACATCCATCAGACAACTATGCTGTGAGTGATCTGTCCTGTTTCACAGGCCACTGCCATGCACTAATTATCTCTCCTCGTTTCCGCAGGCACATCTGGGAAACACCTGGCAGAGTCCATGACCCAGGGCCTCCAATCAAGCCCCAAAGAAACCTCTGAAGAGGAAGCTTAAGGCACCCTCCTTGAAGTCCTGTCACAGCTCACACTCACACCCTTCACCAGCGCAGACACACAGCGTGGTGGGACCTAGCTTTAGACTAGGTTTGGAATCACAATCTGGTAAGTGCATCGCACTGTCTGATCCACTGCAGGCGGCGGCAGGGACTTCCCCGGTGACTGGCCCTCAGGTGACTGCTGGAGGCCAGACATTTGCTGAGTCTGAGTCAGATGACAAGCCTCTGGACTCGATCATGTCACAGTTGCTGGAGCTGCAAAGGCAAGCAAAGGGTGTCCGCTGCACTCCTCAGCTTTCAAGTCACAATGGAGGAGTCTGTCTGCCTTCAGTCTGAGGTGATAGCGCTGGCATGTCAACACACCGAGGTCACGGCCGCCATGGAGACCTTGGTCCAGGACATTGCTCCTGCACTGCTGCACAGGCTCAACTCCATCGCTGATACCATAGTTGGCCTCCAGCAGTGTACACGCGAGAGGGGTGCAGGCAACTTGATCCCATTCCAGCTACCCCTTCTCTTCAAGGAGTCAGCCTGTGGGCCGCAGGCACCCTTAGGGAGGAGGATCAGTAGGTGCACACCCTGGGGCCATCCATCCAGGTGACTCTGGAATGTCCGGCCCCTCCGAATCCTTTCTTTGTGTATCCTGCAGGTGGAGCTGCACAGGTCGAGGAGGGTGCCACTGCCATAAAGCAGAACCCTGAAAGCAGACCAGGGCCGGGCAGGTCTCAGCCCCTCCAGAGAACGCACACCAAGGTCATCACAGACAGGGGACCGCAGCCGTCAGGCTGCCTCCACCTCCGCTGTAGGGGTGGCATGATATAGTCCGTGGATTATCCAAAAGAATTGAAGGGTTGGAATGGCTATGAAACTCCACAGGGAGGATAAAATTGATATTGCTCAAAGAGAAATGGGAAAGTCCTGTTCAAAATGAGATCTGGAAAAACAACAATATCATAAAAAGTTTAAAGATCAAACCAAGCAGGAATACGAATCTCTTTTGTGTGAACATAAGGAGCATCTCAACAACATCTTTGAAACGGCAAAAAGAGATTTTAATCAGAGAAGAAATGAGATGTTAATACACAAAAATGGCATTTTGACTTTGCTAAATTGAAATGATAATTTATTACATTTGAGTTTGGAAAATGAGCTTGAAGCTGGAATTACGCCGACTATGAACGAAAAGGATGATTGGGCTGTAGACTTAAATGAAACATTTTTTGCTGAGTTAAAGCCTGGGAATAAGAGGAAAAAGAAACATAAGACTTGAATTATGGTGATGCTATGATGTGCAAATTCTGCTATTATTGTTATATTTATTGATTTTATTTAATTTGTTTTTGTTATTGTACAGTATGATGTGTAGTTGTGAAATGAAGTGGAAAATGTATTTGTATAATAGATAATAAGCTATTGTTAGAGATATATGATGTTAAGTTTGTGTGAGGTGGATGTAAGGCCATTGTAAAGAATTCTTTACTGTTGTGAAGCTTTCTTTCCTCCAAAGGGAAGGTGTTAGGAAATAAATAGTTTAAGCAAGTTATGTTGGTATTTGTTGGTGTTAGGGATGAGTTTTAGTTTTACAGTTTAAGTTTGATTTGTATTTCTGCATCTGTGAGTTAACAAAGGTCAAATTGAGTTTCAGTTTCACTTTAAAAAGGTGTCTGCATTTCTATTGAGGTTTTTTTATGATTGTTGCAACTAGCTTAAACAAACAAGAGTAGAAGAACTGGGCTGTTGTCTAGCAACAGGGGCCCAGAGAGACAGGTCCCTTCCATAAACACAGAAACTAAAGAATCAGCAGTCTTAAGTTTCAGTTTGAAGCCAAGACCCCAGGGAGACTGGACACTGGGAGAAGGAGCTGCAGATTTCCCAAAAGAACCGAAAGGTCCCAAGGACAAAGGAGTGAGACAGAAGCAGGGGAAAGTCCCAAGTAGACCTTCTAGTCCAAGGAAGGACAGGCATCTGGAAAAGGCCCTGTTCATGAAGTTAAAAGTGAGGGGCAGACAGAAAGGCTCCAAGCTTCATATTTAAAGAGACAAAAGCTACAGAAAACAGATTTAAAGTGAGAATAGCTCGCAAGAGTCAAGAAGGTCCAAAGAGATGGTTGAAGATCTGTAACTCTTTGCTATGGGCATGTGAAGCACTGGTACTGTTGATGGCTGAATCAGTGACAGAGGGTGCATAGAAGACAACTTGAATGCATGTGGTGACCCTGGAAAGTAGAACATCGGAAGGAGAGTTTGAAACCCTGGAGATGAAATCATGCAGAAGGCATCTGAGAAAAAGTGTTGGTATGGGAGATTCCAAGGTGAGGTCTTGGAGAGTGGTGAGTGGAAACCCTCATGTGAAAGATGGAATTCAGTGAGACAGGTTGGCTCACAGTGTGACAAGCTTCTGGGGGGAGTTGAGGAGAGATCCATAGCATCTGGTTGAGATGACTTCTGTCACTTGGTTTCAGTGTGTTGTGTGTCTGACCACAGGGGGCCTATTGGTACATGGACAGAGTATTTATTGCGGACATTAGAGTATAAGATAGCTTTTGTAACTTGTGTTATCCTTACAAATCTGTATATATTTGTAAAGTATAGTTGTGATTGAAGGAGTATTGTAATATAGTTCATCATTTCTTGTTTAATAAATGTTCATGCTTTTGTTAAAAGCTTTCAGCTGATTTCTGTGACTCTGGAGCTACTCTCCACGTATCTAAACAAACAAATAAATGTTAGGATTAACCAGGGGTTCAGCCCTGGGATCAGATTGTTCAGTGGTAACCTCAGCTGGGGAATCATAACTAACACACTTTACACAATACAACACACTCTACACAATACAACACACTCTACACAATACAACACACTCTACACAATACAACACACTCTACATAATACAACACACTCTACATAATACAACACACTCTACACAACACAACACACTCTACACAATACAACACACTCTACACAATACAACACACTCTACATAATACAACACACTCTACACAATACAACACACTCTACGCAATACAACACACTCTACACAACACAACACACTCTACACAATACAACACACTCTACACAACACAACACACTCTACACAATACAACACACTCTACACAATACAACACACTCTACATAATACAACACACTCTACACAATACAACACACTCTACACAACACAACACACTCTACACAATACAACACAATCTACACAATACAACACACTCTACACAATACAACACACTATACAATACAACACACTTTACACAATACAACACACTCTACACAATACAACACACTTTACACAATACAACACACTCTACACAACACAACACACTCTACACAATACAACACACTCTACACAATACAACACACTCTACACAACACAACACACTCTACACAATACAACACACTCTACACAATACAACACACTCTACACAACACAACACACTCTACACAATACAACACACTCTACACAATACAACACACTCTACATAATACAACACACTCTACACAATACAACACACTCTACACAACACAACACACTCTACACAATACAACACAATCTACACAATACAACACACTCTACACAATACAACACACTCTACACAATACAACACACTCTATTCAATACAACACACTCTACATAATACAACACACTCTACATAATACAACACACTCTACACAATACAACACACTCTACACAATACAACACACTCTACATAATACAACACACTCTACACAATACAACACACTCTACGCAATACAACACACTCTACACAATACAACACACTCTACACAATACAACACACTCTACACAATACAACACACTCTACACAACACAACACACTCTACACAATACAACACAATCTACACAATACAACACACTCTACACAATACAACACACTCTACACAATACAACACACTCTATTCAATACAACACACTCTACATAATACAACACACTCTACATAATACAACACACTCTACACAATACAACACACTCTACACAATACAACACACTCTACATAATACAACACACTCTACACAATACAACACACTCTACACAATACAACACACTCTACACAATACAACACACTCTACACAATACAACACACTCTACACAACACAACACACTTTACACAATACGATGCATTCTACACAACACAACACACTCTACACAATACAACACACTCTACACAATACGATGCATTCTACACAACACAACACACTCTACACAATACAACACACTCTACACAATACGATGCATTCTACACAACACAACACACTCTACACAATACAACACACTTTACACAATACAACACACTCTACACAATACAGCACACTCTACACAATACAACACACTTTACACAATACGATGCATTCTACACAACACAACACACTCTACACAATACAACGCACTCTACACAATACAACACACTCTACACAATACAACACACTCTACACAACACAACACACTCTACATAATACAACACACTCTATACAATACGATGCATTCTACACAATACAACACTGCACAATACAACACACTCTACACAATACAACACACTCTACACAATACAACACACTTTACACAATATGATGCATTCTACACAACACAACACACTCTACACAATACAACACACACTACACAATACAACACACTCTACACAATACAACACACTCTACACAATACAACACACTCTACACAACACAACACACTCTACATAATACAACGCACTCTACACAATACAACACACTCTACACAACACAACACACTCTACACAATACAACACACTCTACACAATACAACACACTCTACACAACACAACACACTCTACACAACAAAACACACTCTACATAATACAACACACTCTACATAATACAACACACTCTACACAATACAACACACTCTACACAATACAACACACTCTACACAACACAACACACTCTACACAATACAACACACTCTACATAATACAACACACTCTACACAATACAACACACTCTACACAACACAACACACTCTACATAATACAACACACTCTACACAATACAACACACTCTACACAACACAACACACTCTACACAATACAACACACTCTACACAATACAACACACTCTACACAACACAACACACTCTACACAACAAAACACACTCTACATAATACAACACACTCTACATAATACAACACACTCTACACAATACAACACACTCTACACAATACAACACACTCTACACAACACAACACACTCTACACAATACAACACACTCTACATAATACAACACACTCTACACAATACAACACACTCTACACAACACAACACACTCTACATAATACAACACACTCTACATAATACAACACACTCTACACAATACAACAGACTCTACACAACACAACACACTCTACACAATACAACACACTCTACACAACACAACACACTCTACACAATACAACACACTCTACATAATACAACACACTCTACATAATACAACACACTCTACACAATACAACACACTCTACACAACACAACACACTCTACACAACACAACACACTCTACACAATACAACACACTCTACATAATACAACACACTTTACATAATACAACACACTCTACACAACACAACATACTCTAAACAACACACTTTATACAATACAACATGCACTACAGAATACAACACACTTTATTCAATACAATACGCATTACATAATATAACACACTTCATACAATACAATGCATTCCACACAACACACTCTGTTCAATACAGCACGCTTTATACAATACAAGGCACTATATTCAATACCACACATTACACAATACAACACACTCTACACAATACAACACACTACTCAACACCACATACCTTATGCAATGCAACACACTTTACACAATACAACACAAGTTACACAATACAACATAATTTATGTAACACAACATACTTTCTACTGTCACTGGAAAACATAGGTACATAAATTTTTAAATCATCCTCAGTGTTAATTATTTGGCTAAACGCTTTTTTGATCATTTGATTACTGCACAAAAATAAAGGTGTACTTTGAGATATTTTGATAAAATGCTAGTATTGCTTTCCTTCAGGGATGAGATATATTAAAGTGATGTTTCGGATGGAAACAGAAGGTGATTTTATTTAATTCTTAGGTCTCAAAATAACAGTCATGAAAGCTCCTAGGCACCAGATCTTATCAACGGATGAGCAAGCAGTTTCTGTTCCAGACTCAGCACTGAAGCGAGATAGTGAATGGAAATTGTTGACTGTTATTGAGCTGAATATAACCACAGTCACTGTAGCTCTGCTTTCTGCACCTTGTTACAAACAAAACAGGTCATATCTCATATACCTGAATAAAACTACAACTGCTTACCCCTTTTGGCGCTTTTTTTCCACTCTGATACTGAATAAAGGAATATTAGAGTTCTGATATATTGTTAACAATTAGGCCTAGGACAATAATGTATGTAGGCTTTCAATGTCTGTTTTATGATTCAGCTGCCCTGTTTATCCTGTGCTGCTATGATACTGGTCCAATAGAGCACACCACTTGCTCACCTAATGACTAGTTTGAGATTGACTGATGTAGGATTTGCTAGACCTGCAGAGGTAGATTTTTACTAATCATTAGTTTTTAAGTTTTGATTCTGTGTCTGATGGATTGATCTAGCCATCTAGTTTTATCAGTGTATCAGAGTTCTTTGGTGGTTCCCAAGGTCTGATTTTAACTCAGGGAAAGCTCAGGGCTGGCTGGAGAGCATCAAACCCCAACTCACAGACCTGAGGGTCCAGCCATTTACCTCACGGGCTTCACTGAAATACACCTGATTGAAACACAGAATGGTTACAGCACAGAAGGAAGCCATTCAGCCTGTTGTGTCTATGCTGGCCCTCTGCAGGAACAATTCACCTAGTGTCACTCTCCCGCTTTCTCCCTGTAGCCCTGAACATTTTTCCTTTTTAGATAATAATCCAATTTCCTCTTGAATGCCTCAAATGACCCACCACACTCTCAGGCAGTGCATTCCAGATCCTAATCACTTGCTGCATGAAAAAGTTTTACCTCGTGTCTCCATTGCTTCTTTTGTCAATTACTTCAAATCTGTGCCCTTTGTTCTTGATTCTTCCACCAATGGAAACAGTTTCTCCCTGTCTACTCTGCCCAGACCTCTCATCATTTTGAATACCTCTATCAAATCTCCTCTCAGCCTTTTCTTTTCCAACTTCTCTGTAACTGAAGTTCTTCATTCCTGGAACCATGCTCATGAATCTTTTCTGCACTCTCTCTAATGCCATCACATCCTTCCTGAAGTGTGGCACCCAGAATTAGACGCAATGTGCAACTTGAGGCTGAACCAGTGTTCTATGCAAGTTTAACATAACTCTGTAACTTTTGTGTGCTGCCTCTATAATAAATCCATGGATGCTGAATGCTTTATTAACCAAGTTCTCAAACTGTCCCGCCAGCTTCAATGATTTATACACATATACACCCAGGTCCCTCTGCTCCTGCACCCCCTTTAGAATTGTACCTTTATTTATATTGTCTATCTATGTTCCTCCTACCAAGCAAGCTAGACTATAGCTGAGAAGATTGCTGAAGAACAAGACCTGTTACAAAATCTCAGAAACATTCCCACCTCCTGGCTCCTCAAAACCTGTCCACCATTTACAAGGCACAAGTCAGGAGTGTGATGGAATACTCTCCACTTGCCTGGATGAATGCAGCCCCCACAACACTCAAGAAGTTTGACACCATCCAGGACAAAGCAGCCCGCCTGATTGGCACCCCTTCCACAAACATTCACTCCTTCCACCAAGGTTGCACAATGACAGCAGTGTGTACCATCTACAAGATGCACTGCAGGAATTCACCAAGGCTCCTTAGACAGGACCTTCTAAACCCATAACCACTACCATCTAGAAGGGCAAGGGCAGCAGATACATGGGAACACCATCACCTGGAAGCTCCCCTCTAAGCTTCAACACAGGGAGTTTTTTTAAAAAATTCATTCATGGGATGTGGGCATTTATTGCCCATGCATAATTGTCCTTGTTCAGAGGGCAGTTAAGTGTTAGTGTCTTGTGTGGGTCTGGAGTCAGATGGAAGGACTACAGGTTTCCTTCCCTAAAGGGCATTAGTGAACCAATTGTTTTACAACAGTTGGCAATGGGCTCATGGTCATCGTTACACTTTACTTTTTATTGAATTCCATGGTGGAATTTGAATCCAGGTTCCCCAGAACATTAGCCTGGGTCTCCAGCAACAATACCACTATGCCATCACCTCCCCAAAGCACTGTATTAGAAGATGAAACTCTATTGCATTTCAAAGAATGATTATCCTGTGCATTGTCCCTATTGTGACCTACTTTCTCTTTACAGTTTATGGCTATATAGAAAGTGAGAGTACTTTTAAATCAGGTACAAATTATACAGATTGGATCTGCAAATAACTAAATCCACTTTATCTTTAATTCCACATCTGAATTTACCACTTCAAATTAATCTGCCAACATTTTAGTTACATTTTTATTCTCTCATGGGATGAGTGTTACTGTAAAGCCAGAATTTGTTGTTAATCACCAGTTAGACTTGCATTGGTGATGGTGAGCTCCCTTTTTGAATCACTTCTTGTCTAGGTATTCCTTTTTGACTTTTTTGTCATGGTCTGGTACCACTGAATAGCTTGCTAGGCCATTTCAGAGAGCAAAAATAAAAACAAAAAACTGCGGATGCTGGAAATCCAAAACAAAAACAAAAACAGAATTACCTGGAAAAACTCAGCAGGTTTGGCAGCATCGGCGGAGAAGAAAAGAGTTGACGTTTCGAGTCCTCATGACCCTTCAACAGAAGGCAGTTAAGTGTCAACATCTTGTGTGGGTCAGGAGTCAGATGAAATGACTGCGGATTTCCTTCCCTAAATAACATCAGTGAACCAGATGGGTTCTTACCACAATCCAATAGTTTCATGGTCACTGCCATGAGAATTACTGAAACTAGCTTTTAATTCCAGATTTACTAATTCAACTTAAATTCCACCAGTTACATATACTGGGATTTGAACCCATGCCCCCAAAACATTAGCCTGGGTCTCTTGTTCACTAGTCTGGTAACATTGTTACTGCATCACCACCCCCCAGTGTGGAGACAATACTGTATATGACCATCCAAATGTATAAGACACTGTCAAAAATGTAATCAAGAGCCCTTAAACAACATGGTAAATTTGACTGTCAATGGACAACCAGAGAGACTCCAAAGATGGGTGTGGATTTCTTAGCTTCATCTGACATTTATTTGTCTTTTTCTGGCTGATCAAAAAACAGACAGGTAATGGCTGTTTGGGTAATGTGCTGGAGAGCATCTGCGAAACATATGGGTACCTCAGCAAGAATCCCCTTTGTAGATGGTGAACAATAAAACTGGAAAAATCAGGTGGTTTTTCTTGAACAATTGGACTTTTCAGAATATAAATTTTTATTTTGGATGTTCTGATGAAGACCTAATGGGAATTTCCACTGACTCTTTTTACATCGGATGTGGGTGTTGCTGGCTGGGTCAGCATTTATTGCTCATCCCTAATTGTCCTCGTGAAGGTGGTGGTGAGTTCCTTCTTGAACCGATGCAGTCCATGTGGTGTAGGTACACCCACGGTGCTGTTAGGGAGGGAGTTGCAGGATTTTGATCTAGAGATAGTGAAGGAGCGGCGATATATTTCCAAGTCAGGATGGTGAGTGACTTGGAGGGGAACTTCCAGGTGGTGGTGTTCCCATCTATCTGCTGCCCTTGTCCTTCTAGATGGTAGTGGTCGTGGGTTTGGAAAGTGCTGTCGAAGAGCCTTGTTGAGTTGCTGCAGTGCACCTTGTAGATGGTACACACTGCTGCTACTGTGTGTTGGTGGTGGAGGGAGTGAATGTTTGTGGATTTGGTGCCAATCAAGCGGCTGCTTTGCCCTGGACGGTGTCCAGCTTCTTGAGTATGGTGGGAGCTGCACTCAGCCAGGCAAGTGGGCAGTATTCCATCACCCTCCGGACTTGGACAAGCTCTGGGGAGTCAAGAGGTGAGCTACTCCACAGAATTCCCAACCTGCTCTTGTAGCCACAGTATTTATATGGCTGGTCCAGTTCAGTGTTTGGTCAACGGTGACCCCCTAGATGTTGATAGTGAGGGATTCAGCGATGGTAATGCCATTGAATGTCAAGGGTCAATGGTTAGATTCTCTCTTGTTGGAGATAATCATTGCCTGGCATGAATGTTACTTGCCACTTATTATCTCAAGCCTGACTATTGTCCAGGTCTTGCTGCAACTGGACAGGACTGCTTCAACATCTGAAGAGTTGCGAATGGTGCTGAACATTGTGCAATCATCAGTGAACATCCCCACTTCTGACCTTATGATGAAAGGAAGGTGATTGATGAAGCAGTTGAAGATGGTTGGGCCTAGGACACTACCCTGATGAACTCTTGTGGTGATGTCCCAGGACTGAGATGACTGACGTCCAACAACCACAACCATCTTCCCATCTTCCTTTGTGCTAGGTATGACTCCAATCAGCGGAGAGATTTCCCCCCGATTCCCATTGACTTCAGTTTTGTTAGGACTCCTTGATGCCACTCCGTCAATTGCTGCCTTGATGTGAAGGGCAGTCATTCTCGCCTCACCTTTAAAGTTCAGCTCTTTTGTCCATGTTTGAACCAAGGCTGTAATGAGGTCAGGAGCTGAGTGGCCCTGGCAGAATCCAAACTGAGCATCAGTGAGGAGGATATTGCAAAGTAAGTGCCATTTGATAGCTCTGTTGATGACCCCTACCGACACCTTGCTGATGATCGAGAGTAGACTGATGGGGTGGTATTGGCTGAGTTGGATTTATCCTGTGTTTTGTGGACAGGGCCTTTGTGGGCAATTCTCCACATTGCAGGATAGATGCCAGTGTTGCAGCTGTACTGTAATAGCTTGCTAGGGGCACAGCTAGTTCTGGAGCACATGTTTTCAGTATTATTGCTGGAATGCTGTCAGGGCCCATAGCCTTTGCATATCCAGTGCCTTCAGCCGTTTCTTGATATCACATGGAGTGAATCGAATTGGCTGAAGACTGGCATCTGTGATGCTGGGGACCTCTGGAGGAGGCTGAGATGGGTCATCCACTCGGCACTTCTGGCTGAAGATGGTTGCAAATGTTTCAGCCTTGTATTTTGCACTGATGTGTTGGGCTCTGTTTATTGCATGCTGCTTCCGCTGTTTAGCAGCAAGTAGTCCTGTGTTATAGCTTCACCAGATTGACACCTCATTTTTAGGTATGGTTGCTCCTGGCATGCCCTCTTGCACTCTTCATTGAACCAGGGCTGATCCCCTGACTTGATGGCAATGGTAGAGTTTTTTTTTATTCTTTCATGGGGTGTGGGTGTCACTGGCAAGGCCAGCATTTGTCGCCCATCCCTAATAGGAGTTCAACTAAGTGGCTTGCCACTACATTTCAGAGGACAGCTAAGAGTTAGCTGCATTGTGCTGTGGATCTGGAGTCACATGTAGGCCAGACCAGGTAAGGATGGCAGACTTCCTTCCCTAAAGGACATTAGCGAACTAGATGGGTTTTTACACCAATCGACAATGGTTTCATGGTCACTATTACAAGCTTTTCAATTCCAGATTATTACTTGAATTCAAATTCCACCAGTTGCCATGTCCTCAGAACATTAGCCTGAGTCTCTGGATTACTAGTCCAGTGACATTACCACTACGCCACTGTCTCCCCAGAGTTGGGGGGGTGGGGGGGGGAATTATTGGGCCATGAGGTTAGAGGTTGTGGTTGTATACGATTCTGCTGCTGCTGATGGCCCACAGTGCCTCATGGATGCCCAGTTTTGAGTTGCTAGATCGGCTCAAAATCTTTTAGCATGGTGGTAGTGCCAACGTGAAAACAGTACTTTGTTTCCACAAAGACTGTGCAGGGGTCACTCCTGCCATGGATTGATGTGTCTGTAACAGGTGAGGACAAGATCAAGTAGGTTTTTCTTTCTTGATGGTTCCCTCACCATTGGCTGTAGACCCAGTCTAGCAGCTGTGTCCTACAGGGCTCGGCCAGTGCTGGTGCTACTGAGCCACTCTTGGTGATGGGCATTGAAGTTCCCCACCCAGAGTACATTCTATGCCCTTGCCACCTAATTGGTGTTCAACATGGAGGAGCACTGATTCATCAGCTGAGTTGGGGGTTGGGGGGTAGGTGATAATCAGGAGGAGGTTTCCTTGCACATGTTTGACCTGATGTCATGAGACTTCATGAGGTCTGGAGTTGATGTTGAGGACTCTCAGGGCAACTCCCTCCCGACTGTATACCACTGTGCCACCACCTCTGCCAGTAGGACACGACATTCCCAAGGATGGTGATGGTGGTGTCTGGGACATTGTCTATAAGGTATGATTCTGTGGGTATGACTATGTCAGGCTGTTGCTAGACTAGTCTGTGGGACAGCTCTTCCAATTTTGGCACAAGCCCCCAGATGTTTGTAAGGAGGACTTTGCAGGGTCACCATTGGGTCTGCCATAGGGTTTGCTGTTGTTGTTTCCGGTGCCTAGGTCGATGCCAAATGGTCCATCCAGTTTCATTCCTTATTGACTTTTCTGTAGCGGTTTGATAATGGCTTGCTAGGCCATCTCAGAGGGCATTAAGAATCAACCACATGGCTGTGGCTCTGGAGGCACATGTAGGCCAGACCGGGTAAGGATGGCAGATTTCCTTCCCTAAAGCGTATTAGTGAACCAGATGGGTTTTTAGGACAATCAACATAGGTTTCATGGTCATCATTACTGAGACTAGCTTTCAATTCCTGATTTTCATTAATTGAATTCAAATTCCACCAGCTGCCATGGTGTGATTTGAGCCAAATCCATGCTCCAAAGCATTAGTCTGGCCTTCTGGATCACTACTCCTGTGACATTACCACTACCCCACAACCTACCTAATCCTCAAATGCAGCTCATCTGTTTCTGGTGACTTATCAACTTTAAGTGTAGCCAGCCTTTCTGATATCTCCTCTTTATTAAGTTTTCAGCCATCCAGTGTCTCAACTATTGTCTCTTTCACTATGACTGTGGCAATATTTTCATCCTTGGTAAAGACACATGCAAAGTATTCGTTTAGTACTTCAGCCAGCCCTCTGTCTCCATACATAAATCCCTTTTTTGGTCCCTAATTGGTCCCATTCTTCTTTTTACCACTCTTTCACCATTTATATGCCTGTAGAAGACATTGGATTCCCTTTTATGTTAACTGCCAGTCTCTTCTCATTCTCTCTCTTTGTTTCCTTTATTATTTCCCTAGAAGGAAAACAGAAAGTTGGAATGCAGGTACAGCAGGCAATTAGGAAGGCAAATACATGTTGGCCTTTATTGCAAGGGGATTGGTGTACAAGAATAAGGAAGTCTTGCTACAATTGTATTAGACTTTGGTCCAGCCAAACCTCGGGTACTGTGTGCAGTTTTGGTCTCCCTATGTGTACATTGGCATTGGATGTAGTACAGTGAGTGTTCACTAGATTGCTTTCAGGGATGAAGAGTATTATCCCATTATGAGGGGCCAAATAAATTGGGCCTATACTTTCCAGAGTTAAAAAAAAAATTTGAGTTGGGTGCATTGAAACATACAAAATTCCACGGGACTTGAAAGGGTAGACACTGAGATGTTGTTTTCCCGGGCTGGGGTCTAGATCAAGGGATCACAGTGATTGGATAAGGGGTTGATCATTTTAGGACCAAGACGAGGAGAAATTTCTTCACCCAGAGGGTTGCGAATCTTTGGAAGTTTCTACCCCAGGGGTTGTGGATGGTCCATCGTTGTGTATATTGATTCTCAGGGAATCAAAGGGTTTGGGGAGAAGGCAGGAAATTGGAGTTGAGGCAGAAGATTGTATTGAATGGCGAAACAGGTTCTAAAGTCCGTATGGTCTACTCCTGCTCTTATTTATGTTCTTATGTTTAATGGTATTGTTTTGTGCAGGATAATAATTCAGCCTGGATGCGAAATGTCAAAGAAAAATATCTAATTTCCTAGGGTTGGCTTTCCCTTGCTTTGATGTCATTTAATAAAATTTACTTTACAGTATAGGAAGGATTTGTGGTGTGAGACAGATTATACAATACACGCAGATGACAGAATAGCACAATGCTCCAGCTTGATGTCAAATTACTGGCTCGTAAAGATTGTCCTGGAATTTATTGCAGAGGAAAAGTGGAGCAGGTTGGGCCTATACTCATTGGAGTTTAGAAGAATGAGAGGTGATCTTACTGAAACATAAAAGATTCTGCTGGGGCTTGACAGATGCTGAGAGGATGTTTCCCCTTGAGGAGGAAACTAGAACTGGGGGGTGACGTTTAAAATAAGGGATCTCCCATTTAAGAAGGAGAAATCCCTTCTCTCAGAGGGTTGTTAATCTTTGGAATTCACTACCCCAGAGAACAGTGGAGGCTAGGTGATTAAATATATTCAAGATTGAGTTGGGCAGATTTTTGATCTACAATGGAGTCAAAAGTTATAGGAAGTAGGCAAGAAAATGGAGTTAAAGCCACAATTAGGTCTTATTGAATGATGGAGCAGGTTCAAGGGGCTGAATGGCCTACATCTGCTCTTATATGTTTTGTTCTCATACACACTGGCAGGAAAAGGTCAGTTACAATGACGGAGCTGCAACTTTTCAAGTTGAATGTATGATACATGAAAAGCACTAACCTTAACAAAATGCAAGGTTCTGTTGGGGATTGCTGCCCTAAATTGGTGCCTTATTAATTTACTTTACTGTCAGGTCCTTATGTTAAGAGGATTATTTTAGTGTTCTCTACTGACCCATCTAATGGATGGCAACAGAGGAACTAAGAAATAATATCAGAAGGTCCCATTGGCCAATCCTATGTCGAGGGAAAGGGAATGCATGCACCACAGCATTAACCAAAATCAAAGAGGACAAAGGGCCTGTCGACCATTTGTTCACAGCCCCAAAGATATTGCAGTTTTTGATGTCCTTGTGATTACTCCTATGGATTCCTATCCTTCAGCTCTGCAGCAACCAGGGGGTCAAATGAGTTAACTCCATTTCATGGGTTCTGAACTAACCTAAATCAGCCACCCTTACCTGTACTGGCCTATGTGTGACCAGAGACCCACAGTACTGTGGTTGACTCTTAACTGCCCTCTGAATTGGCCTAGCAAGCAACTCAGTTAAAAGGCAGTTAGGGATCAGCAACAAATGCCTTGTCAGCGATGCTCACATCCCAGAAGTTGAAGGCCACAATTAGGCAGCCCACCTACTTCATCATAATCAGGACATGTGACCATTTTCCCAGTCTTGTTCCACCCACATGATTTGGTGGTACTGGCAGTGTGGCATTGATGCTTGGCACAAAAACAGACCCACACTCTTTTCTACCCTAAAGTGTACAATACCACCTTTAGATGGAAGGTCCAACACAGGAACATTCACCCTGCCGTTCTTGCATCACAGTTACAAGTATGTCAAAAGTACCAGGCTTAGTTTTAGATAAGTCCACAGTGAGTGAGTACCTGCAGTGGCATTTATAGATACTTTTCAAAATCAGACATATATAGCCTCTGGCATTCTCAAGTTAGAAAGTTCTTTGAAAATGCAGAATTGTTTTTATAAATGTTATAACAGCTGTGCTGTAACAAAGTTGCAATTAAGTTCCAGCAACTGCATACAGGCCCGGTCTCATTCTGGAGAAAAGTTGTGGTTTCAGTGTGTAATTTGTTGAAGGTCTAAATATAGTGCAATTCAAAAGTAGATTGACAAAGTGAGTGTGATATTTAACCCCTTCCACCCTGTAGCAGTTTTGGTGCAGCACTAGCTTAAAGCCAAAGCTTTAAGTACTGGCCATGGCTGCATGTCACACTTTGAAAGTTACAGAAAAATATTGCTGCTGCTGTTATTTGTTTGGTGGATGCAAATTTTGAAGCTGAGCAGAAAAGAGTTAATTCTTGTTTCAAAAAGTGTCCGATGCACAAAACCTCTTTGTAAAACGAATGCATTTCCCAGCACAACTGAATAAACAGGAAACTCTCTGAGCAGTAGTGGTTGAAGATTCTCATCCACCTACACACATACATAAGCCCAGATACAGCACAAAGAAGAGAATCAGAGACATATGAGCATGTGTGAGTGTAGGCATTTTGCCACCTTACGCTTTGGAAACCATCACTGACAGAATTTACTCAGTCAGTCAGAAGAATTCCATATTTCAGTGTTGATACTAGTCAGAAAGAAAGTACCTACCACATAAAAGAAATACCATTTATTTTGATTTTAACCTATAAACATGCACAATAACGGGAAGGAGAGCCCACTACCCTGGGCTTAAACCTAAGTCATCCTTTTGTGGGGAACATGCGAAGGAATTGTCCGGCATTTGCACTAAGTGCAGTAGTGGGAGGGTACCTGCTGGCCAAAGTGGCGTCCCAAGCTCATCACATTGTTTATGCATTCATGAGAAACGCCGTTTAGATGGTGGGGGGGCTCTCATTTGCCCGCCCTGCCATCACCTTGTCGGGCGCCACGTTTAAAGTCCAGCCCCGCGCACACATCTCAGGCTTCCAGCCCATGGCAGCAGCAGGGAAGATGTCCACAACAGGCAAAAAGACTGCCGCTCCCAGGTTTAGCGACGCGTCACTAGAACGCCTTTTGGATGCCATGGAGTCCCGCTGGGATGTACTCTACCCTCGCTCTGGCCACAGGATGGGCAGCGGCATGACCAGCCAGGCTTGGTGGCAGTGGTGGTCAGCGCCAACGTCCTTCAAAAGAGAAACAGCCACCCAGCGCCGCAAGAGGATGAATGATCTCCTCCGTTCCGCCAGGGTAAGTCACTCTTCTCATCGTTCTCAACTCACACACTCACAAACCCATCGCACATCCACAGGGATCTCACTCCCTGCCAGTTCAAGGGACATCACCATTCACTCTCTCACACTCACCGTCATTGGCCTTGTTCCATCCATGGGACCACTCACCCCCCACACGTGTCAGGCATACTTATCACCTACAGCTGCTGGAAATCTGAAACAAAAACAGAAAGTGCTGGAAAAACTCAGCAGGTCTGACAGCATCTTTGGAGAGAAGGGTCATACGGACTCGAAACGCCAACTCTATTTCTCTCTCCACAGATGCTGTCAGGCCTGCTGAGTTGTTCCAGCATTTTCTGTTTTTGATACTTGTCATCGGGCCTGGCATGCATCCTGCTTCCACTTTCTCCATCTCTATTCAGAATCACAGAATTGGTACGCTGTAGGAGGAGGCCATTTGGCCCATCGTGTCTGCACCGGCTCTCTGAGCACTTTAACTTAGTGCCAATCTCCTGCCTTTTCCCCGTAACCCTGCACAGATAATCATCCAAAGCCTCAACTGAACCTGCCTCCACCACACGTCCAGGCAGTGCATTCCAAGCCCTAGCTGTTTGTTGTGTGAAAAAGTTTTTTTCTCACCTTGCATTTGCATGCAGAACAAGCTGGCGCACAGCAACAGGCTGGTGGAGCAATGTCTGAAATCAAGGTCCTCACAGACTTTGAAAACAGAGCCATCCAGCTGACCGCGACGTTCTGGACTGGTCATAGTCTGGGTGAGGTCAGCGCTGCTCTACCAAGGGAGGATCCAGCTGTGCAACATCCATCAGACAACCATGCTGTGAGTGATCTGTCCTGTTTCACAGGCCACTGCCATGCACTAATTATCTCTCCTCGTTTCTGCAGGCACATCTGGGAAACAGCTGGCGGAGTCCATGACCCAGGGCCTCCAGTCAAGCCCCAAAGAAACCTCTGAAGAGGAAGCTTGAGGCATCCACCTTGAAGTGCTGTCACAGCACACACTCACACCCTTCACCAGCGCAGACACACAGCGTGGTGGGACCCAGCTTTAGAATAGCCTCGGGATAACAATCTGGTGAGTACATCGCACTGTCTGATCCATAGCAGACGGCGGCAGGGACTTCCCAGGTGTCCGGCACTCGAAGGACTGCTGGAGGCCAGAAATTTGCTGGGTCTGAGTTGGATGATGAGCCTCTGGACTTGGTCATCTCATGGTTGCTGGAGCTGCAAAGACAAGCTCGGGCACATCAGGAAGGGGCGTCCGCTGCACTCCTCAGATTGCAAGCCACGATGGAGGAGTCTGTCCGTCTTCACTCTGAGGTGATAGCGCCGGCACGTCAACGCACCGAGGTCAACACTGGTGGGATGGCGGCTGCCATGGAGACCTTGGTCCCAGGACTTTGGTCCGGCACTGCTGCGCAGGCTCAACTCCATCGCTGATGCCATAGTTGGCCTCCAGCAGTGTGTACGCGAGAGGGGTGCAGGCAACTTGATCTCGCTCCAGCTACCCCTTCACCACAAGGAGCAGCCTGGGGCCTTCGGGCACCCATAGCGAGGCAGATCAGTAGGTGTACACCCTGCGGCCATCCATGCAGGTGACTCCGGAAGTGTCCGGCCCTCCGAATCTCCTCTTCCTGTAAGCTCAGCAGCTCCAGCTCCAAAAAACAAGGAGGGTGCCACTTCCAAACAGCACGGCCCTGAAGGCAGGCCAGGGCCGTCCAGGTCTCGGCCCTCCAGAGTGTGCTTGCCAAGGTCATCACAGACAGGGTGCAGCAGTCAGCAGGCCGCTTCCCCCTCTGCTGGGGATGTCCGGGGAGCACTAAGGCAGTGGCAGGGTTAGGACAGTTAAGAATTAGTTACACAGCCTGCGCACGGGTGTTAATCACTTGTACATTCTGTTCACTATTGTCAACAAAATTCCAAGAATGTCCCCCTGCCTGTGGCTCCTTGTTCTGATGAGACGTGTTCTTGTCACTCGGATGTGAAACCTTTCTGCACAAGACAAAGGCAGGTGTCTCCGTCCAGGGCCTCTTCCCTGTGCTCTGTGCGGCCTTCAGACCACAGAGATGGTCCAGCCTCTCACTCACTGAACACATTTCTGATGCCTGAACCTTGGCGGTGCTGGTCATTGCTGCCAGAATGTAGTGGGCAGGTACCACAGAGTTCCTTCATTCTCTCTGTGTGCTCTCAGCACCTTTGAGGAGGGCTAGTCCCTATCTTTTTAGCATCTGCGACAAATGATGCTGTGCTCCTGAAGGGCGCAGGCGCTGAAGGCGGACAAAGGATCAGGCGCATTTAAAGTTTCGCGGCTACGTCTCTGTGATATGACCCTGATCACAGAGTGCAAGTGAGCTGCCCTCAGCCAGACAGGAGTCAGACATTCACAGAGGCTGTCTGAAGATCTATTGAATGTCAACAATGCATATTGTCATCATCCTCCTGCATTCGAGCAACTATTAGAGCTTCCACTGCGTCCCTATGACAGGAGCATTTTCACAGAGGGTTTTTCACATTGCCATAAGCCAGACTGAAGTCAAACGTTCACAGACGCAATGTGAGGATCTATGGGGTCACCTCACTACATGTTGGCATCATCCTCCACATATCTAGCAGCTATGAGGGCCTCCCAAACGTGTCTGCCTCATCCCCATCATCGCCGCCTTTGATGACCTGCTCACCCTCATGCCCGTCTGTATCCTCCTCATCAGAGGAGACCACCAGCTTCTCCATATCCTCCTCATCCAGCTTGTCTCCCTGTTGCAGCACCAGGTTGTAAAGGGCACAGCAGACGATGACGATGATGTGTGACACCCTCTGTGGACTGGATTGCAGAGCTCCACCAGACCGGTCCAGGCACCGGAATCTCATTTTCGGCATCCCGATGGTTTGCTCCACCAAGGTGCGAGCTGCAGCGTGAGCCTCATTATAGCGTCGCTCTGCTGCAGTCTGAGGCTGCCACATGGATGACATCAGTCACGGCCTCTGCAGGTAGCCCTTGTCCCAGAGTAGCCATCCCTGCAGCCTCTGTGGACTCTGAAAGACTTCAAGGATCTGTGACCGACTAAGGATGTAGGAGTTGTGTCATTTCCATGCTCCCTGGAAACCGGGCACACACCTGCAGGATGTGTTTCTGGTGGTCGCACACCAGCTGCACATTCAGCGAATTAAACCCCTTGCAGTCGATGTAATTCACCGCATATTGCGCCGGAGATCTGAGCACCACATGAGTGTACTGGATCGCACCCTGCACCTGTGGGAAACCCGAGATCTGGGTGGATCCAATCGCTCTTGCATCCTGGCACTCTTGGTTCTGGGTGAAATGCCAAAGTTGTGTGTCCTGGCAAAGATGTCACCTCTGACCTCATAGGTGCATTTTTGGGTGGAGGCTTGTGAGATCCCACAGAAGTCACTTGTGGAGCCCTGAAAGGAGCCACCGGTATAGAAATTGAGCACCGTATTCACTTTCACGGCCACTGGCAGTGGATGCCCTCCATGTCACCTTGGCATCGTGCAGCAACTGGCAGATGTGACTGACCAGTTCCCTAGACATGCACAGTCTTCAGCAATACTGCTTCCTGGTCATCAGCAGGAATGAAAGGCGATGTCTATAGACCCTGGGTCAAGCTAGGCACCGACCAGCGATGGCTCACTATGGCTCTTGGCCGGCATGTGTGGGAGCCCCACCCGCTCCTTCTTCCTGAGGTTGCTAACCCTGCCTCTGCACAGCCCGGAGCCTCAGTTGCTCTCTCGTCTGTTGTCTTCGCTCTCTGTGGGCCGTCAGGCATACAGCTAGTTCACCAGGCTCCATGATCCTGATGTATTCCTCCTGCAGAATGAAAGAGAGGGATATGTGGTTAGCATGGGTGTACTAAGAACCTGTCCTAGTTAAATGTAAAGGCCCCTTATCGCTTGCTGGAGAGTGCTGGACACCACTTGGATGGCCAGAGTTCAGTGCGCTGCATGGCTGCCTGAAACCCCACCCTCCCCCTGCCCCACTCCACCTGAGCAATCGGCGGCAGCTTTGGCCATTGGACTGCAGGCTGTGCTCTCAGCTCAGGCACAGGCATTCTCCTAACCCGCACTGCAAGGCTGCACTGTTAGCTTGAACCATGGGGGAGACTGGTCCAAACTGGGATGATGACATTGCAAGGGGCTGTGGACACCTCCAGCAGTGACTGCTCCATGGCCAGATTCAGCAAGGAGATTGTACAACGTGCAGTCGTCCAACAGTTCTGCAGTCTGTACTGGTGGGAGGGACGAGGGGGGTGGGGGGTAAGATTTGGAGCATTTGGTGGCACTTTGATGCTTCTGCATTCCTTGAGTGGGCAGACAAGCTAGAAACCCAACTCCAATCGTATCCATGTGCCTGTGCGTCAACTGTCTCAGCTGCAGAGGAATGGTCGCTTTATACAGGTTTCCCTAACGCGTGGCTGCTTCCCCCCCCACCCGCCCCACAAACGCTTGTGCGTTATATTCAACAGCAGGGCTGCCCTTGCCCTCCCCCCCCAACAAGACACCTCAATGACAGGGCTGGTCTTAACTCCACCTAACACCCCGCAAGCTTGAAGTCCAACAGGGGACCCGGGCATGTGCTGCACAACGTTACTGTGTACTCGCCTCCACATTCCCCTCAAAATGCAGCCCGCCTTTAATGGGCTGTTGTGAAACACATTGGCATGCTTTCCCGCAGACATGGATGGGCAATGCAGCGAGGGAGGAAGCGTCCACCGGGTGGCCTGATAACAATATGCAAATATATTACAATGAGGCTCTTGACGTCCGAGCTGAGCAGACGATAGTGAACTGATTTCACCAATTGCACCATATTATCCTCTCATGCCACCAAGCACTCCCAAAGCAGGCAGGCGTGGAACTTCCCAGCCACGGAGACTCTTTTCCCTGAATAAAGTATAGTCACATGTCCCGGCAAAACACCTTCCACCACAATGATCAAAACACACAGCCACACACACCTTTTCCAGCCCAACAAAGCAGACCCAAACATATCTCTCCCCACAACATGACACAAATACACACACAATCCTTTCACTCTGTCTCTCCAGCCAAAAAAACACATGTGTACTAATAGAATCTGGACACTAAAAACCAGCAAAACAGGCACACATGTCCCACTGGTATATGAATATATTCTCCATTGAAGACAAACACACCCCAATTTTACTGCGCATTCACTTCTCCAATAGAAAAAACGCAAGTACCACTATCTGACACTGATATCTCCAGGGAATAGAAAATGAATGCACAAAAAGAAACATAGAAAATAGGAGCAGGAGTAGTTCATTCGGTCCTTTGAGCCTGCTCCGCCATTCAATATGACCATGGCTGATCCTCTATCTCAACGCCATACTCCCGCTCTCTCCTCATACCCCTTGATGTCTTTAGAGTCCAGAAATCTATCTATTTCCTTCTTAAATATATTCAGTGACTTGGCCTCCACAGCCTCTGTGGTAGAGAATTCCACAGGTTCACCACCCTCTCAGTGAAGAAGTTTCTCCTCATCTCAGTCCTAAATGGCCTACCCCGTATCCTGAGACTGTGACCCCTTGTTCTAGACCCCCCCCAGCCAGAGGAAACATTGAGCAGACTCATCCCAGATTTGCACCTAGAGCAGCAGTGGGCAGGTAGAACGATATTTTACCCACCTGCTGCAATGGTGGGTTTTCATGCTGTATTGTCCCAATCCCACCGTGTTAATAATGCATTCCTGGGAAATACGCTGTTTCCAGGGCAGGTGGTCTCTCACTTGCCTGCCCACCATCACTTTGCCGCTTCATCACCCCGGGCACCATATTTAAATTCCAGCCGCGCGTACACATCTCAGTGCTTCCAGCCCACGACTACTGCAAGGAAGATGTGCACAAAAAGCAAAATGACTGCAGCCCCCAGGTTTAATGACGTGTCAGTGGAACGCCTTTTGGACACCGTGTCCTCTACCCTCGCTCTGACCACAGGACAGGCAACGGCATCATCAATCCAACCTGGCAAGCCGTGGCAGAAGTGGTCAGCGCCAATGCCCTGCAAAAGGGGACAGCCACCCAGTGCCACTACAGGATGAATGGTCCTATCTGTTCCACCAGAGTAACTCACCCTTCTCATCACTCTCAACTCACACACTCACCAAACCCATCACATATCCACAGGGATCTCACATCTCAAGGGACAACAGCACTAACTCTCACACACACCCTCACATCTCCATCAGGCTCATACCCTCCCGAGCTTGTGTCCTCATCCTGTCCATGGCTCCGCTCACCACACAAACTTTACATGCAGTGTCATGTGTCCTGCTCACACTCTCTCTATCTGTTTTCATGCAGGAGAAGCTGGCTCACATCAGCAGGGAGAGGTCCCAGACTGGGGGTGGAATGGCCCACATTAGGCCCCTCACTCACTTTGAGGAGCTTGCCATCGTGCTGACTGGTGAGGGTGTGGACCCTGCCTACGGCGATAGTGATGTCAGTGGCGAACACCTACCTGAGAATCCTGCTCGACATCACCTTCCCTCAACGCATCTGTCAGTGCTCTCTCTCCTGCTTTTGACTCTGCTGCCATGCACTGTTATCTGTACTTTGGTTCACAGGGAGCTCTGCCAAGGGACTGACACCCTTAGCCAGCCAGCCTATCAACTCCGTCCACGTCTTCATCTGCAGCCAAGAGGACATCTCCTGCAGTGAAGAGGTGGAAATAAACAGCCTGGAAGACCCTTCACCAGTGCAGAGACACACACCTCGGTGGGACGTAGATCTAGAGCAGGCTTGGGTTCACAATCTGGTGGTCACCACACGGACACCTGTCCACAGCAGAAGGAGGCAGGTTCAGCTGAGTTCCCTGGCACTCGGAGGACTGCTGGGGAGGAGGCATCTGTGAGGCTCGAGTCAGATGATGAACCTCTGGATTCAGCCTTCCAACTCATCCTGGAGAGTCAGCAGAAGGTGCGGGAACATCACACAGAGCTGTCGAAAGCCCTCAACAGAGTGGCTCGTGAGTCTGCCTGCTCTCTGATGCAGTAGTGTCAGCATGTGACCGCATAGAGGATGGCGGACACCATGGAGACCTTGGTCCAGCAGAACACAGAGATGCATGTAGACCTGCACGCCATCGTGGTGGCCATAGGTGAGCCCCTGCAGTGGCAATGCGAGAGGGAAATGGGGCACCCTGACATCCCTCCAGGTGCTCCTTCCCCTCAGCGAGTCAGGCTGCGCAGCAGCTGGACACCCCTGGGTCACCCACTGAGAAATCTCAGAGGCTGTCCACTCCCTCTGAGTCACTCAACCTCATCCTCTGTCACCACAGAGGAAGCAGCTGGCCAATGAGTGATTCTGGAGGGAGAAGTGTGTGTGTGTGTGACAGGGCCTTTTGGAGTCTCGTGCAAGCGATCTCCCACACACACACACACACACACACACACACACACACACACACACACACACACACACACACACACACCCCCTTCACGTTTCACACTCACCTCAACGTCCTGCGCATTTTGAATGCTGCCTGCTGGGGGTCGTGTTCCGTTGTCCGTCTGAGCTGCATCTCCGCCGCCCCCCGCCACTGATCACACCCCCATGCAGCACCTGATCTCGTCCACCACGACTGTCCTTTCACTTTTGATTTGGACAGCATGGTGCTAATTCGGCTTTATTTTCGATTCCCCCCTTTACCATCTCCCAGTCACCCATTTCCTTTCGCCCCATCACTGTTGAACCCCCCCCCGGCATCACCTTCCACGCCCCCCCCCTCCGTGACCTACCAGTCACAACCCTTTTCCTTCAGGGACGTCCCAGGTGAATGTGCAGGCTCCCTTCCTTCCTGAAAATCCCACCCCCCATCCACATTCACCTCCCTGATCTCCTGCTGCCCACCCCCCAGGTCCGTGTCTGTCTCCCAAGTCCCCACCAACCACCCTCGCCACCCCTTCCATTGCTACCGCTGAACCCTCGCCTCCCACCCTACTACCCCACTCTGTCCTCACTCTGTTCCTCCATTACATGCCCACCCTCAGTTCACTCCCCAGGAGGCAGACGTGGATTTATCAGACCCCGCCCCGCCCGTGCATGTTCACCTGCATAGCTCCCCCACCCCCCCCCGCCCCAGAACCCCTTCCCCCCCTCAAATCCCAGACTCCCCACTCACATAGTCCCTCCCCTTTCCTGACTCCTTCCTCCATCCTTACCTCTTCTGCCAGCCTTGGTCCCTCCCCCTGCTTCCTGCAGCCTTACTCCTACCCCCTTCCTGACTCTATCCTCCGCCCCTACTCCCTTCCCTCTCTGGACCCCCTTCCTCCCCCCCAATGCCCTCCCTCCTCCACACCCACCCACCCCCACCGGTCTCCTCCCTTCTCCACACCCCTTCCTCCCCTAACTCCCCTCTGGATGCCTTCCCCTCTCCCACACCCCTTCCTCCATCCCGAGACCCTCCTCTCTCCATGCCCCTTCCTCCCCCCGGATACCATCCCCTCTCTGCATCCCTTCCTCCCCATGGACACCCTCCCCCTTCTGTACCCCTTCTTTCCTTTGGACACCTTCCCCTCTCCACACTCCTTTCCTTCCACCTTCCACCTTCTGCCCCCACCCCTCTAACATCTATCTCCCTAGTTGCCGTCTTCTCCCTTGTTACCCCCTCCAACTCCAGTTCTCCCTTCCTCTGCTCCCAACCTGCCCCCGACACCTTCATTCCCTCCTCCCAGCCTCAACCCCTGACACCTCTTCCTCTCTCGGCTGATCCTAGACCTTCCTCTCCCACACCTCGATCATCGTCTGTTGTGAGCATCAATGGTGACTATCCAACTTCCATGAGCTGCTTTGCAGCAGAGCCATTTCCATGAGGATCCACCCAGCATGCCATGGACGTCCACCCAATCTGTCAGCCTCCAGCACCTTCAGCTCCTTGGATGTCCGCGATGCGAGCAAGGCCCTGGTAGATAAATCCCGGTTTCTGCATGTCACACTTGTCAAGACGTGTTCTACACCAGTGTGCTTTCCCACCGACGTGGGCGGACGATCCACTGTTGGGGGAGATGATTCTGGCGGGCAGCCCTAATAATGATATGATGATGTATTGCAATGAGGCTCCCGAAGTCCAATGCTGGAGAAGGCAGCCCAGCATTAGTGGGCTGAGTGGACAATCAAGAACTGGTTTCACGCCGTTGTGAAACGAATCACACCATGTTGTCCACATACACCACTGAACACACCCGACGCCAACAGGCAAGGAAAATCCCGGCCATTATCCCGCATCCAGTCTGTCCAGCCCTGTCAGAATTTTATATGTTTCAATGATATTCCCTCTCATTCTTCTAAACTCCAGTGAATACGGGCCTGGTCGGCCAATCTCTCCTCTTGCGACAATCCTGCCATCCCAGGAATCAGTCTGGTAAACATTTGTTGCACTCCCTCTATGGCAAGTATATCCTTTCTTAGGTAAGGAGACCAAAACTTCACACAATATTCCAGGTGTGGTCTCATCAAGGCCCTGTACAGCTGCAGTGAGACATCCTTGCTCCTGTACTCAAGTCCTCTCGCAATGAAGGCCAACACACCATTTGCCTTCGTAACTGCTTGCTGCACCTATATGCTTGCTTTCAGTGATTGGTGTACAAGGACACCCGGGTCCCTTTGTCCAGCGACATTTCCCAATCTATCACCATTTAAATAATACTCTGCCATTCTGTTTTTCCTACTGAAGTGGATAACTTCGCCCTTATTGACATTACACTGCAACTGCCATGTATTTGCCCACTTGCTCAACCTGTCTAAATCTCCTTGAAGCCTCTTAACACCCTTTTCATTGCTCACATTCCCACCAAATTTTGTGTCGTCAGCAAACTTGGAAATATTACATTGGGTTCCCTCATCCAAATCTTTGATATATATTGTGAATAGCTGGGCGCCAAGCACTGATTCCTGCGGTAACTCACTAGTCACCGCCTACCACTCCAAAAAAGACCCATTTATTCTTATTCTGTCTGCTGTTTGCTAACCAATTCTCAATCCATGCCAATATATTACCCCAATCCCATGCGCTTAAATTTTACACATTAACCCCTTATGTGGGACTTTATCAAAAGCTTCCTGAAAATCTTATCCTCTGGTTCTCCCTTTTCTTTGCTAGATGTGCCCTCAAAATACTCCAGTAGGTTTGTCAAACATGATTTCCCTTCATAAATCCATGTTGACTTTGTCTAATCAGAAATGTCTAAACAGGATGTTATCACATCCTTTATAATAGGCTCTAGCATTTTCCCTACTACTGACGTTAGGCTAAACAGTCTGTAATTCACCGTTTTCTCGCTCTCTTCTTTTTTAAATAGTGGAATTATATTTGCCACCCTCCAAGCTGCTGGGACTGTTCCAGAATCTACAGAATTTTGGAAGATGACAACCAATGCATCCACTATTTCCATGGCCATCACCTTTAGTATCCTGGGACGTAGATTATCTGGCCCTGAGGATTTATCTGTTTCAGCCCCATTAATTTCTCCAGAACTATTGTTTTACTAATACTAATTTTCTTCAATTTCTCCTTCTCACTAGACTGGTTCCCTAGCATTTCTGGGAAGTTATCTGTGTTTTCCTCCATGAAGGCAGAACTAAAGTAGTTGTTTAATTGTTCTTCCATTTTCTTGTTTTCTATTATAAATTCTAGCATTTCAGATTGTAAGGGATCTACTTTGGTCTTCGCTAATTTTTTTCTTTTGTACAGATTTTTGGAAGCTTTTACAGTCTGCTTTTGTGTTCCTTGCAAGTTTACTCTCATACTCTATTTTTCCTCTCTTATTCATTCTCTTGGTCCTCCTTTGCTGAGTTCTAAACAGCTCCCAATCCTTGCTACTTTTGCTACGACTCCTCTTTGGATCTAATTTCTTGTGTTAGCCATAGTTGGGCTGCTTTTCCTGTTGTGTTTTTGTGCCAGAAAGGAATGTATAAGTGTTGCAATGCAGACATTCATTCTTTAAATATTAGCCATTGTCTATCCACCTCATGCCTTTTAATGAAGTTCCCCAATCTATCTTAGTCAACTCATGCCTCATACCTTCATAGTTTCCTTTGTTTAGATTTAGGATCCTAGTTTCAGATCGGACTACATCACTTTCTATCCTAATGAAGAATTCTATCATATTATGGTCACTGTTTCCTAAAGGACCCCGCACGACAAGATTATTAATTAAACCCTTCTCATTGCACAATACCAAATCTAGGATAGCCTGTTCTCTAATAGGTTCCTTGACATACTTGTCTAAAAAATCTCATAAACACTCCAGGAATTCATCTGCCATAGTATTATTGCTAATTTGGTCTGCCCTGTCTATATGTAGATTAAAGTCACCCATGATTACTGTAGCACCCTTGTTACACGTGTCTCTAATTTCCTGTTTAATGCTGTCCCCTACCTTACCACTACTGTTTGGAGGCCTACAGACAACTTGTTGCTTCGTAGCTCCACCCAGACTGATTCTATATCTAGATTTTCTGAGCCAATATCCTCTCTCGCTATTACACTGGTTTTATCCTAAACTAACAACGTTACACCACCTCCTTTTCCTTTTTGCCTGACCTTCCTAAATATCGAGTATCCTTGGATATTCAGTTTCCAGCCTTGGTCACCCTGCAGCCATGTCTTGTAATCACAATCATGTCGTGCCTGTTTACATTTATTTGCGCTGTTAATTCGTCTACCTTATTGCGAATGTTCTATGTATTCATATACAGTGCCTTTGGACTTGCCTTTTTAACATTTTCACACTTTTTTTCGTACTTGGGCCCTTTTTGCTGTGAGCCCTTGTTTGCTCTGCTTTCCACTCTTGCTTTCAACTTTTGTCTTTTTTTTCTATCTTTGTTTCCCTCTCTTGTGTCTCACCGCCCAGGTTCCCATCCCCCTGCCAATCTAATTTAAACCCTCCCCATACCCCTGAGAGGATATTGGTCCCAGTCCTGCTGGGGTGCAACCCATCCAGCTTGTACAGGTCCCATCTTCCCCAGAATTGGTCCCAATGCCTCAGGAATTTAAATCTCTCCCTCCTACACCATCTCTCCAGCCACACGTTCATCTGATCTATTGTCCTGTTCCTGATCTTGCTAGCACATGGCACTGGGAGTAATCCTGAGATTACTGTCTTTGAGGTCCTGATTTTTAATTTATTCCCTAGTTCCCTATGTTCTGCTTTCAGGACCTCACCCCTCTTTTTACCTAAACAAAAACAGAAACAGAAATACCTGGAAAAACTCAGCAGGTCTGACAGCATCGGCAGAGAAGAGCACAATTGACATTTCGAGTCCTCATGGCCCTTCAACAGAACTAGGTAAAAATAGGAAAGGGGTGAAATATAAGCTGGTTTAAGGTGGGGGGGGTGTTGTTGGGACAAGCAGCCAGTAATAGGTGGAGATAACCAAAAGATGTCACAGACAGAAGAACAAAGAGATGTTGAAGGTGGTGATATTATCTAAAGGAATGTGCTAATTAAGGGTAGAAAATAGGGCAGACAAGGTACAGATAGCTCTGGTGGGGGTGGGGGAATATTAAAAGGTAGAGATAAACAATGGGTGGAAATACATTTAAAAATAATGGAAACAGGTGGGAAAAGAAAAATCTATATAAATTATTGGAAAAAACAAAAAGGAGGGGGAAGAAATGGAAAGGGGTGGGGATGGAGGAGAGAGTTCATGATCTAAAGTTGTTGAACTCAATATTAAGTCCGGAAGGCTGTAAAGTGCCTAGTCGGAAGATGAGGTGTTGTTCCTCCAGTTTGCGTTGGGCTTCACTGGAACAATGCAGCAAGCCAAGGACAGACATGTGGGCAAGAGAGCAGGGTGGAGTGTTAAAATGGCAAGCGACAGGGAGGTTTGGGTCATTCTTGCGGACAGACCGCAGGTGTTCTGCAAAGCGGTCACCCAGTCTGCATTTGGTCTCTCCAATGTAGAGGAAACCGCATTGGGAACAATGAATACAGTAGACTAAGTTGAGGGAAGTGCAAGTGAAATGCTGCTTCACTTGAAAGGAGTGTTTGGGCCCTTGGACAGTGAGGAGAGGGGAAGTGAAGGGGCAGGTGTTGCACCTTCTGCGGTTGCATGGGAAGGTCCCGTGGGAGGGGGTTCAGCTGTAAGAGGTGATGGAGGAGTGGACCAGGGTGTCCCGGAGGGAACGATCCCGCCGGGCGGGTGAAGGGAAGATGTGTTTGGTGGTGGCATCATGCTGGAGTTGGCAGAAATGGCGGAGGATGATTCTTTGAATGCGGATGCTGGTGGGGTGATAGGTGAGGACAAGGGGGACCCTATCATGTTTCTGGGAGGGAGGAGAAGGCGTGAGGGCGGATGCGCGGGAGATGGGCCGGACACGGTTGAGGGCCCTGTCAACGACCGTGGCTGGAAAACCTCGGTTAAGGAAGAAGGAGGACATGTCAGAGGAACTGTTTTTGAAGGTAGCATCATCGGAACAGATGCGACGGAGGCGAAGGAACTGACAGAATGGGATGGAGTCCTTACAGGAAGCGGGGTGTGAGGAGCTGTAGTTGAGGTAGCTGTGGGAGTCGGTAGGCTTATAATGGATATTGGTGGACAGTCTATCACCAGAGATTGAGACAGAGGGAAGGGAAGTGTCAGAGATGGACTATGTGAAAATGATGGAGGGGTGGAGATTGGAAGCAAAGTTAATAAATTTTTCCAAGTCCCAACGAGAGCATGAAGCGGCACCGAAGTAATCATCGATGTACCGGAGAAAGAGTTGTGGAAGGGGGCCGGAGTAGGACTGGAACAAGGAATGTTCCACATACCCCATAAAGAGACAGGCATAGCTGGGGCCCATGCGGGTACCCATAGCCACACCTTTTATTTGGAGGAAGTGAGAAGAGTTAAAGGAGAAATTGTTCAGCGTGAGAACAAGTTCAGCCAGACGGAGGAGAGTAGTGGTGGATGGGGATTGTTTGGGCCTCTGTTCGAGGAAGAAGCGGAGAGCTACCAGACCATCCTGGTGGGGGATGGAGGTGTAGAGGGATTGGACGTCCATGGTGAAGAGGCGGTTGGGGTAGGGAACTGGAAATTGTTGATGTGACGTAAAGTGTCAGAGGGATCACTGATGTAGGTGGGAAGGGACTGGACAAGGGAAGAGAGAAGGGAGTCAAGATAGCGAGAAATGAGTTCTGTTTCTGTTTTTGTTTTGGATTTCCAGCATCTGCAGTTTTTTGCTTTTACCTCTTTTTATTTACGTCATTGGTACCGGTATGGACCATGACATCTGGTTGTTCGCCCTCTCCCTTCAGAATGTCCTGCAGCTGTTCAGTGACATCCTTGACCCTGGCACCAGGGAGGCAACACACCATCCTGATGTCACGTCTGCAGCCGCAGAAACGTCTATTTGCTCTCCTTATGATAGAATCCCCTATCACTTATGGATTCCCTATCACTAGGCTATGGGCCAAGTGCTGGAAAATGGGATTAGAATAGACAGGTAATTGGGGGCTGGCACAGACATGATGGGCTGAAGGGCCTGTTTCTGTACTGTACAGCTCTATGACAATTGCTCTCCCACTCTTTTTTCTTCCCATCTGTATAGCACAGCCACTCATGGTGTTACAGACCCATGCCACTGAGAGACGATCTCCCCCAGCAATATCCAAAATGGAAAATCTGTGAGAGAGGGAGATGGACCCAGGGGACCCCTGCACTACCTGCCGAGTGCTTTTACTCTGTCTGGTGGTCACCCATTCCCTTTCTGCCTGTGCACTCATTCCCTGCAATGTGACCACCTCACTGTACGTGCTATCCACAAAGATCTCATCCTTGCGGATTCTTCACAGTGACTCCAGCTGCAGCCCCAGTTCTGAAATGTGGATTTTGAATAGCTGCAGCTGCAGACACTTCCTGCACACGTGGTTGCCATGGACACTGGAAGTGTCTCTGCCTCACACAGGGGGAGCATTCCACTTGGCCAAACTGCCGTGTCATGCCTTACCCTTAAGTTACACCCTTTACTTTTATTTCCTCTAGTTTAGAGAATATTAAGGACAGAAGAAATACTCACCAGGTCCTACTTACCAAGAGTGCCGCTCTGCTTACTGAGAAAAGGTAGAAAATGAAAGGATCCCTCCTTCCTCTCTCACCAAACTCCAACTTAAGTACTCCAATGCAGCCCAAAGCAGCTCTCCACTAGGGCATGGAAAGGCATCACTAGAACACTAGCAAACATGCCTCATTAAAACACAGATACACATGTTCCTTTCGAACCTGGACTTACATATCTTTTCTCCCACGCACATTTAGAAGGGCATTCCACAGCATTGGCTGCAACACAGAGAATTAAATATATGTCCACACTCAGAACTGGCAATCTCAGTCATTAACTGAATGGAACCAGGATCCTGACCGTGCAAAAGAAATAACCTTGGATTCCTTGTTGCCTGTCCCTGTATTTGGTTTGGGAGCAGCAGCCTAGAAATTTGACCACAAGTATTTTCAGGTGAGTGGGGTGGAGGAAAAGGGGTGCATAGCTGTGATCCCCTGCTCTTGAATGGTGAGGCCTGAAGCTCTCCATGTATTGGGCCCCTAGCATAAATTCATTCTTTCATGGGATGCGAGTGTTGCTGGCAAGGCCAGCATTTGTTGCCCATCCTTAACTGCCCTAGAGAAGGTGGTGGTGTGTAGCATCCTGGATCCATTGCTGTCCATCTGGTGTGACACACCCACAGTGTTAAAAGGTTCAAGTTGTCAGCAAAGCAGTCTGGAATGGTGGCAATTTGGAGGAGTCAAATGTGGAGCTGGGAGGAAGAGTGTTTAATTTAAATAAATTACCACCCCCTTTGTTGTAGACAATCCCCAGAGCTAGTTTCTGAATGCAGCCCTTGATTGCTGCTCCAGAGTATGCCAATGTTACAGTGGGACCTCAAATAGGTGTTTGGCCTCTTAGGTGGACATACATAAAGCCTAATTCTTGCTTCAGGTGAGTGTAAAGGACGCCTCTTGGTCCTTGCTCAATGAAATGGGTGATGTGCCACCATCTAGAACTGTGCACACACTTCCTTCCCTCTGTACTGGGGCTTTTGTAGCCCAAGTAGCACATGTTTTGCATGGACCGATTTCAAGCCAATGAAGCAATTGCAGCATAATGCATAACATTTGAGATCCTGATAAACAAAGAAGAATAAGTATTTAAAGGACATTCAAAAGTCAACTTGTTGAACAACTGTTAAGTGTAACTTGAGAATAGCAAAATAAAATAGAAAATATTATAAGAAGCCAACAACTACTAGGGGATAATTTCTGGCTTCCTGTTCTTACTCAGCAGTGAACACTTCATTAGTTTAATCAGTATTGTTCAACGCGTTTCACTTCAGCTCTGCACAGAATGCCACAGCCAAATAACATAATGACATAATGTTGGAAAAATAACAGACATTCTTGACTCAGAAAAAAGGTTTGCAAAGAAATGTCTGAGTGATTTGAAATGTTTCCAGAGAGTACTGAGTTGATTCAGAATGCTAAAATCCTTGATCAAGGCTGGACTCTGCTTCTTTACTTATTCAGTTGGTAATTGATCTTGGTCTATTCCATCGCCAATGGAATGAACGATGCAGTAAAATTGTGCCAGTGCTTAGCTCAAAATTGACTGCTGTTTTTAAAATAATTATTCTGTTGTAAGATTTAAAATATCACATTTCATAATTTTCACAAGGCATGGCAAAACATATAAAATATGAATTTCAAGGGACAGATTTTCCTGGTTTCCAAAAGAGAAATGGCAATGTTTAATTATCTTACAGGATCTGTCCAAGATCCTTATGGGAGAGTAAATGCAATTCATTCTAGGTAACCCAGGAGTTAGAATGATGAGCCTTAGTTCCCAGCATCCAGGTTTTGTTGAAGACCAATGTCAGCCTCGATGGGTTCCAAGGTGGTGTGTCTCAGTGGAAGTCAATTAAATATCAACTCTCTGCAGAACATTACAGGTTACCCAGGGAAATGGTTACCATGCAAAATTAAAAATCCAACAATAAGCAAAATCAGAATGAATGTAACTAGTGAGGAGAGAACAGTTAAGGGCAGAATGATAGGAAATGACTGGGTACATAGGAGTAAACTGAGTAAATGGGGACAATAGCACAAAATATGAACAAAATAAACTCAGGAACAGTGCAAACACAGGTATAACAGTATAAATATGGGGAAATCACAAAAACATGAATAAATAACACAAGCAATATATAGAATACTTCACAGAGAGACTAAAGAAAAAGATATTAGCAAGTGGAGGAGGAGGTATAGAGATGGGTGGGTGGTCTAAGGAAGGAATACAGATGTTAGGGTCTAGATGGTTGCAATATAACCATCAGTGTGAGGCGAAGGGAGGAGAGGGATGCAGGAGAGGCTAGTTAGGAGAGAGGAGAACATGTGGGGTGGGGAGTTTGTATGGATGGAGGAGGTTACAGAGATAGAGAAGGCTGAGACCATGAAGAGATTAATATAAGGGTGAACACTTTAAATTTGAGGTACTGGGGAATCAAGAGCCATTATAGGTCACAGGAACAGTGTTCACTGAGCAGGACGTGGTGTGGGATATGTTACAGGCAGCAGAGTTTTAGATGGGCTGGAGTATACAGATATAAAGAATGGGGAGCTGTCGAGGAGGTGTTGAAGGCATAGATTATAGTTTTAGTAACAGGTAGGCTGAGGTTGAGGTGGGAGCTTATAGAGCTGGAAGCAGGCAGTCTTTGTGAAAGGGAGGATTTGGTGTCAGTAACTCAACTTAGGGATGAATAAAACACCAAGGTTTTGAACAGTCTGGTTCAGCTAGAAACAATGGCAGGGGAGGAGGGCAGAATAAGTGGCAAGTTTATAGAGTTAGTGGCCAAATGTTTCCCAATGTTTAGCTGGAGGGAGTGTGACTATCAAAGATTGGCTCTCCAACAAAGTTTGACAACAAAGAGGCAGTGGATGTTAATTGCAACAACTGAAATAAAGTGTACACTGGTGGAGGGCATGGATCAAATAAAAGATACTTGAAGAAATTCAGAGGCAACCTTGCAGGGGCTGGAGGAAAACCTACTGCTCCGATCAAGGTTCTACCACAGTACTAAAACGGCTCTTATCAAAGTCACAAATGATATCCTACGTGATTGTAACAAAGGCAAATTCCTCCTCCTCCTCCTTGTCCTGTCTGCAGCCTGTGACCTGATTGATCGTACCATCCTGCTCCAACGTTTTTTTTATTCATTCTCGGGATATGGGCTTCGCTGGCTGGCCCAGCATTTATTGCCCATTCCTAATTGCCCTGTAGAAGCTGGTGGGGAGCTGCCTTCTTGAGCCGCTGCAGTCCATGTGGTGTAGGTACACCCATAGTTCTGTTAGGGAGGGAGTTCCAGGATTTTGACCCAGTGACAGTGAAGGAACGGCGATATATTTCCAAGTCAGGATGGTGAGTGACTTGGAGGGGAACTTCCAGGTGGTGGTGTTCCCATCTATCTGCTGCCCTTGTCCTTCTAGATGGTAGTGGTCGTGGGTTTGGAAGGTGCTGTTGAAGGATCCTTGGTGAATTCCTGCAGTGCATCTTGTAGATGGTATGACACTGTGCGTTGGTGGTGCAGGGAATGAATGTTTGTGGATGTGGTGCCAATCAAGTAGGCTGCTTTATCCTGGATGGTGTCAAGCTTCTTGTGTGCTGTGGGAGCTGCACTCATCCAGGCAAGTGGGGAGTATTCCATCACACTTCTGACATGTGCCTTGTAGATGGTGGACAGGCCTTGGGAGTCAGGAGGTGGGTTGATCATCGCAAGATTCCTAGCCTCTGACCTATTCTTGTAGCCACAGTATTTATATGGCTAGTCCAGTTAGTTTCTGGTCAATGGTAACTCCCAGGGTGCCGATTGTGGGGGATTCAGTCATTGTAATGCCATTGAACATCAAGGGGCGATGGTTGGGTTCTCTCTTGGGTACTTGTGTGGTGTGAATGTTACTTGCCACTTGTCAGTCCAAGCCTGGATATTGTCCAGGTCTTGCTGCATTTGAACATGGACTGCTTCAGTACCTGAGAAGTCGCAAATTGTGCTGAACATTGTGCAATCATCAGTGAACATCCCCACTTCTGACCTTATGAAGGAAGGAAGGTCATTGATGAAGCAGCTGAAGATGGTTGGGCCGAGGACACTACCCTGAGGAACTCCTGCATTGATGTCCTGGTGCTGAGTTGACTGACCATCTTCCTTTGTGCTAGGTATGACTCAAACCAATGGAGAGTTTTCCCCCTGATTCCCATTGACTCCAGTTTTGCTGGGGCTCCTTGATGCCACACTCGGTCAAATGCTGCCTTGATGTCAAGGGCAGTCACTCTCACCTCATCTCGGGACATGTACATGTTTGAACCAAGGCTGTAATGGCTGTGTTGGATTTGTCTTGCTTTCTGTGTACAGGACATACCTGGGCAATTTCCACATAGCCGGGTAGATGCCAGTGTTGTAGCTGTAATGGGGCAGCTTGGCTAGGGTCATGGCAAGTTCTGGAGCACAAGTCTTCAGTACTATTGCCGGAATATTGTCTGGGACCATATTCTTTGCAGTATCTAGTGCCTTCAGCTGTTTCCTAATATCGTGTGGAGTGAATCGAATTGGCTGAAGATTGGCACCCATGATGCTGGGGACCTCTGGAGGAAGTCGAGATGGATCATCCACACTGCACTTCTGGCTGAAGATTGCAGCAAATGCTTCAGCCTTATCTTTTGCACTGATGTGCAGGGCTCCTCCATCATTGAGGGTGGGGATATTTGTGGAGCCTCCTCCCCCTCCAGTGAGTTGTTTAATTGTCCACCACCATTCACGACTGGATATGGCAAGGGTGCAGAGCTTAGATCTGATCCATTGGTAGTGGGATTGCTTAGCTCTGTCTATCACTTACTGCTTATGCGGTTTGGTACACAAGTAGTCCTGTGTTGTATCTTCCCCAGGTTGACACCTCATTTTTAGGTATGCCTGGTGCTGCTCTTGGCATGCCCTCCTGCACTCTTCATTGAACCAGAGTTGATCCCCTGGCTTGATGGTAATGGTAGAGTGGGAGATATGCTGGGCCATGAGGTTACAGAATGTGTTCAAGTATAATTCTGCTGCTGCTGATGGCCCACAGTGCCTCATGGATGCCCAATCTTAAGCTGCTAGATCTGTTCGAAATCTCTCCCATTTAGCACAGAACACGATCGAGGATATTCTCAATGCGAAGGCAGGACTTGTCTCCACAAGGGCCATACGGTGGTCACTCCTACCAATACTGTCCTGGACAGATGCATCCACGGCAGGCAGGTTGGTGAGGATGAGGTCAAGTATGCTTATCCCTCTTGTTGGTTCCCTCACCACCTGTCACAGACCCAGTCTAGCAGCTATGTCATTTAGGACTCGGCCAGCTCGGTCAGTAGTGGTGCTACCGAGCCACTCTTGGTGACAGACATTGAAATCCCCCATCCAGAGTACATTCTGCGCCCTTGCCACCCTCAGTGCTTCCTCCAAGTGATGTTCAACATTGAGGAGCACTGATTCATCAGCTGAGGGAGGGTGGTATGTGGTAATCAGCAGGAGGTTTCCTTGCCCGTGTTTGACCTGATGCCATGAGACTTCATGCGGTCCAGAGTCGATGTTGAGAACTCCCTGGGTAACTCCCTCCCAAATATATACCACTGTGCTGCCCTCTACTGGGCCTTTCCTGCCAGCGGGCCAGGACATACCCAGGGATGGTGATGGTGGTTTCTGGGACATTATCTGTAAGATATGATTCAGTGAGGATGACTATATCAGGCTGTTGCTCCACAATTGTCCAGCTGGATGTGACTGCACTTGCTTAGTTCCAGTCTTATCTACTAATCATAGCCAGAAAATCACCTGCAGCTCTCAGGTAGCTACCTCTGGTGTCTCCCATGGGTCTATCCTCAACTCCCCTAAGATTTCTCACCCACGTTCTGCCTGTGGCAACTCAAGCAAAAACATGTTGGTTTACCCAAGTAAGTTAGCAACAGTCAGCTTTACCTCACCAATTTTTGTCTTGAACCCTCCATTGTCTGCAAATTGTCAGACTGCTTGTCTGATATGCATCCAGTACTGAATGAGCATAAATTTCTCCCAATTCAATACTTGCGAGCAGGAACCTCCCTGGAAGATCCCAGGAGAGGATTGCATGGCAATTGCCTGGAAAGTTCAAACTTCTAATGGGCAACTGCCCTGCAATGGGAACCACACTTTGATGGTCCGACTGTGTTATACCAATAGTTACCCAGAAACGATTAGAAGAATTAAAACACTTCTAGCTTCTGGGTAACTATTATGCTGACTCACCCCCACCCCCATGGGATGCTGACTACTCCCCACCCCCTGATGGGAGCCCCTTACAGCACTTATCCCACAACACTGCGCCCAACCACCCCCAAACCCAATGACTGTTCGAAACCCCAACTGACTGCATCCCCACTACCCCCCAGACTGCCCAACCCCCCCAGCCCCCTAGCTGTTCAGCCCCCCGACCCCAAACCTCTCCCTCCAAATCCTACCCACTTACCATATAAACCTACCTTGCCCCTGGCTTGAAAGTGGCTGGACCCTTAAATTTACCTGATTTATGGCAGTGTTGTAAAAATGGGGGCGTGGCCTCTTTGTGTCCAACTCTGCGGCCCTCGACAGAAGGCCTCAGGAGTGTGCTGCCCTACACAGTTCACACTCAGCTCGAGTCGGAAGGTTGGGTGAGAAGGGATTGAAAGGATTTTGAGATAAGGAACTAGAGGCAGAGTGGCAATCTGACTCTGATTGCTACTCCGTGGAAGTTCAGGCTCAATCTTCCAATATATCTGGGCAGTCACCAAGGCAACCAACTTCCAACTCCATAACGTTATCCAGTTCCTGCTGCCACAGCTCATTTGCTACTGAAGGGCCCATTTATATCTTTGTTACCTCTAGACTTGACTATTCCAATACACTCCTGATCAGCCTTCCATGTTCTACCCTCCTTAAATTTGAGGTAATCCAAAACTGTGTATCCCGTGTTCTGTTCACCCATCAGCCCTGTGCCAACTGATGTACACTGACTCCTGGTTAAGTAAAGTTGCAGTTTAAAAATTCTTAGTCTTGTTTTCAAATCCCTCAATGGCCTCACCCTTCCTTCATCTCCTCCATGTGACATCTGTGCTCCTCCAATTCTGGCCTTATGAGCACCTCCAATTGTTATCACTCCACCTTTAGTGGCTGTACATTCAGCTTCTTGTCCTAAGCTCTGGAATTCCCTCCCTAAACCTCTTCACCTCTCTGTCTCCCTTTAGCTCCTAAAACCCTAGCTTTTTGACCGACCTTTTGGCCACCTGACCCAATACCTCTTAATGTGGCTGGTGTTGTACTTGGTTTATGCTGCTCCTGTGAAGTAGCTTGGGACTTTATTACATTAAAGATGCTTATTATGATCTTGATCGAGACCAGTAACTTTACAAAGATCATCCAAAACCTCAGTTATGTACTGAAAGAACGAAGCAACAAGATTCCATAGTTTAAAACAGGAGAATTTTTAGTATACAAGAGTCAAATGAAAGAAATACGAAGGGCGGAATTTATCAGTGACGTGCCATTCCCGACAGCAGAACCAAAGTGTCCTCCACATCCACTCTCTTGCTTTTTCCTGTTTCTAACACATTTACAATTAAAAAGCGCTGGGAAGCACGTGTGATTCCACAGCGGGGGAAGCTGTTCCGTGGTGAAACCTTATGGCACAAGGGAGGGGAGCAGGAGAATGACAGCTTGCATGGAGTCTCGGGAGCTGACAATGCTGCAGCTACTGGCGGGTATAAAAAGAGCTTCCTGGTTAAACAAGGAGACTCTGCATCATGGCCAAGACTTTCCTGCCCAACTCCATTGTCATTAGCACAAGACTTATTGAGAGCACAAAGATAGCACAGACGCTTTTTAAAATTTAAACTTCACTTGTAAATAATTCACATTACTTGGGTTTCACCTTATTCATGTGCGCATTATTGTTATTGGTTGAGGTTAGCTTAGTCAGAGGTAACTACACTGGCATGTCTCATCGTTGGCACACACTGATGGTTAGAGGGGAATTAGGGACTTTTCCTTTATTATGGAAGAAACAAAAACGTGTTTTTGCATCAAATTTATTGAATGTTCATGTTAGTGTCCAGTGTTGTATTCACCACTCGGTGGAACAGGACTGAACTTGCAGACTCAGCTGCCCGTCCCTCCTGTGCATTGTAAAGGACGTTAGAGTCATAGAGGTCTACAGCACAGAAAAAGGCCCTTCAGTCCATCGAGTCTGCACTGGTCAAACAAGTACCTAACTATTCTAATCCCATTTTCCAGCACTAGGCCCATAGTCTTGTATGCCATGGCATCGCAAGTGCTCATCCAAATACTTCTTAAATGTTATGAGGTTTCTACCTGTTTCTGCTATTTGAAAGAAACCCATCGCTAACGTGGATAAGTGTGAAGTTATCCACTTTGGTAGGAAAAACAGAATGGCAGAGTATTATTTAAATGGTGATAGATTGGGAAATGTTGCTGGACAAAGGGACCTGGGTGTCCTTGTACACCAATCACTGAAAGCAAGCATGCAGGTGCAGCAAGCAGTTAAGAAGGCAAATGGTGTGTTGGCCTTCACTGTGAAAGGACTTGAGTACAGGAGCAAGGATGTCTTACTGCAGCTGTACAGGGCCTTGGTGAGACCACACCTGGAGTATTGTGTGCAGTTTTAGTCTCCTTATCTAAGAAAGGATATACTTGCCAAAGAGGGAGTGCAGGGAAGGTTCACCAGGCTGATTCCTGGGTTGGCAGGATTGTCGTATGAGGAGAGATTGGACTGACTAAGCCTGTATTCACGAGAGTTTAGAAGAACGAGAGGAGATCTCATTGAAACATATAAAATCCTGACAGGGATGGACAGACTGGATGCAGGGATGATGTTTCCTTTGGCTGGGGGAGGTGGTCTAGAACAAGGGGTCACAGTCCCAGGATACAGCGTAGATAATTTAGGACTGAGATGAGGAGAAACTTCTTCACTCAGGGGGTGGTGAACCTGTGGGATTCTCTACTACATAAAGCTGTGGAGGCCAAGTTACTGAATATATTTAAGAAGGAAATGGATAGATTTCTGGACTCTAAAGGCATCAAGGAATATGGGGAGAGCGCGGGAGTATGGTGTTGAGATAGAGGATCAGCCAAGATCATACTGAATGGTGGAGCAGGCTTCAAGGGCCAAATGGCCTACTCCTGCTTCAATTTTTTTTGTTTCAATGTTTTTAATTCTGATCCCTGACTCCCGAGTCTCAACACATGGTCCCAAGGTCAACAAAGGAAAAAAACTAATTTTGTCTTCTTTGGATATCTTGTGACCGTCTGCTTTCTGAAACAGCAAGCCTGTGGTTCTTTTCTATGCGCTCCAATTCACAACGTTACACCGCTAATTAAACTAAGTCGGCAGCCATTGCGGACCCTTCTTTTTCAGGCAGAAGTGCGCTGCTGCCATTTTGGAAAGCCCGCCAAAACCCAGCAAGCGCGGGAAGATCCATTGTTGGACAGTGAAAGGCGATGCCACCTTGGAAGCCTGTAACCTCTTAAAGCTGTACCAAAACTTTAAAAATCTTCAAAATGAATCACAAATCACACTCGCCAGATCGGTCTGCACCAACCCAAGGGCCAAATCCAACATGACATTTGTATAGTTCAGAAGCAATTTTTCACATTACACAAGTACTTCAGGCCTCAGTAAAAAAACAGAGGAAAACCAGATCAATGCTTTTTTTTTAACTGGTTTGGTAATCTTGCGAATCACACTGTCCTGATGCAAGGCATTGATGAATCCAAAACCAGCCTCCGGGAACTGTTAACAGCCTTTGATGAATATTTTAATCTTCCAGCCGAGGAGAGTTCAGAACTTAAAATGAGGCCTAGGAAATCCCCAGCCAAACAATGGAAAGGCAAAAAGACAGCACCCAAACAAACCATACGAGGGCACCAGAGAGACACGGGACTTTACAGAAGCTCCAGTGATTTATCTTTATGGGGAGCCCGAGGCAGAAGTCCAAAATTATTTCCTTTTTGAAGACATGAACACTTAACCAGAACTGTACCAGCGGCTGGTGTTGAACAACAAGGAAAATGTTCGACACCAGGCAGACCAAGAAAAAGCAGAGATTCACTCAGAAAATGTTCGCCTCAAAGCTGAGTTGGACGAACTCAACCTCCAGGACAGTGCGGTGCGACAGCAGACAAGAAAGGCACTCAGAGCTCATTGCCTTCAAAGACACTTCAACAAACAACTATGTGACCCTAGAAAAACCCGAGGAGTAGGAGTACACGATGAAAACTACAAAAAAAGCTGTGTTGGCGCTATTAGCAATGACAAAGCTATACACCGACGTACAGATTCAGAAGGCAAAAGCTGAACAAGAAAATAAAAGGTTGAAAGAGCAGCTAATTGTCATTCACCATCAGATTCAAAAACAATCCATTACCCTTCAGCAACACAACATAATAAAGAATACCTTGAGCAGCAGAATGACAGAACAGCAGAACAAACTCGATGAGAATCTGTTAAATTACAAGAAAACTCAAGGCAAAGTACTTGAGCTTCGCAATGAAAAGGAAAACCTGTTGAAGGACCGTCACCTGCTACAAAGATCCCTCAGGTCCAAGTTTGTCCCTTGGGAACATTATGAAGCAAGACAAAATTAATTTAGAACAAAAAGAACAATGAAAAGTGCAGCACAGGAACAGGCCCTTCGGCCCTCCAAGCCTGCGCCGATCATATTGCCCGTCAACTAAAACATTTTGCACTTCCGGGGTTCGTATCCCTCTATTCCCATCCTATTCATGTATTTGTCAAGCTGCCTCTTAAACCCCACTATCGTACCTGGTTCCACCACCTCCTCTGGCAGTGAATTCCAGACACTCACTACCCTCTGCGTAAAAAACTTGCCCCGCACATCTCCTCTATAGTTTTCTCCTCTCACCTTAAATCTATGTCCCCTAGTAATTGACTCTTCCACCCTGGGAGAAAGCTTCTGACTATCTACTCTGTCCATGCCACTCGTAATTTTGTAAACTTCTACCAAGTAGCCCCTCAATCTCCATCGCCCCAGAGAGACCAATCTGAGTTTCTCCAACCTCTCCTCATAGATAATAACCTCCAGACCAGGCAGCATCCTGGTAAACCTCCTCTGCACCCTCTCCAATGCCTCCATATTCTTCTGGTAATGTGGTGACCAGAATTGCACACAATATTCCAAGTGTGGCCTAACCAAGGTTCTATACAGCTGCAGCATGACTTCCCAGCTTTTATACTCAATACCCCTGCCGACGAAGGCAAGCGTGCCACATGCCTTCCTGGTTACCTTATCCACCTGCGTTGCCATTTTCAGTGACCTGTGGACCTGTACACCCAGATCCCTCTGCCCCTCGATGCACTTAAGGGTTCTGCCATTTACTGTATAATTCCTGCCTGTATTAGACCTTCCAAAATGCATTAACTCACATTTGTCCGGATTAAACGCCATCTGCCATTTCTCCACCCAAGTCTCCAACCGATCTATATCCCGTTGTATCCTTTGACAATCCTCTTCACTATCTGCAACTCCTCCAACCTTAGTGTCATCTGCAAACTTACTAATTAGCCCAGTTACATTTTCCTCCAAATCATTTACGTATACTACAAACAGCAAAGGTCCCAGCACTGATCCCTGCGGAACACCAATAGTCACAGCTCTCCATTCAGAAAAGCACCCTTCCACTGCTACCCTCTGTCTTCTATGACCAAGCCAATTCTGTATCCATCTTGTCAGCTCACTTCTGATCCCGTGTGACTTTACCTTCTGTACCAGTCTGCCATGAGGGACCTTGTCAAAGGCCTTACTGAAATCCATGTATATAACATCCACTGCCCTTCCATCGTCGATCATCTTTGTCACTTCCTCAAAAAACTCGATCAAGTTAGTGAGAGACAATCTCCCCTTCACAAAACCATGATGCCTCTCACTCATTTGCTTCCAAATGGTAGTAAATCCTGTCACGAAGAATCTTCTCCAATAATTTCCCTACCACTGATGTCAGGCTCACCGGCCTGTAATTTCCTGGATTATCCCAGCTACCCTTCTTAAACAATGGAACAACATTGGCCATTCTCCAGTCCTCTGGGATCTCACTCGTAGCCAGTGAGGATACAAAGATTTCTGTCAAGGCCCCAGCAATCTCCTCCCTTGCCTCCCTCAGTACTCTGGGGTAGATCCCATCTGGCCTTGGGGACTTATCCATCTTAATATTCTTCAAGATGCCTAACACCTGCTCTTTTTTGAGCTCAACATGATCCAAATTATCTACACACTCTTCCCTAGACAAATCGACTGCTAAGTCCTTCTCTTTGGTGAATACTGATGAGAAGTACTCATCTAGTATCTCTCCCATTTCTTCTGGCTCCACACACAGATTCCCACCTCTGTCCCTGAGTGGGCCTACCATTCCCTGGCTACAATCTTTGCTTTTTACATATGTATAAAAGGCCTTGGGATTTTCCTTAATCCTGGTTGCCAATGACTTTTCATGACCCCTTTTAGCCCTCCTGACTCCTTGCTTAAGTTTCCTCCTACTTTCTTTATATTCTCCACAGGCTTCATCTGTTCCCAGCCTTCTAGCCCTTACGAATGCTTCCCTTTTCTTTTTGACTAATCTCTCAATATCCTTCGTTATCCAAGGTTCCTGAAACTTGCCATGCTTATCCTTCATCCTAGCAGGAACATACCGGTCCTGAATTCTTATCAACTGAAATTTGAAAGCCCCCCACATGTCAGTTATTGATTTGCCCTCAAACATCCGCCTCCAGTCTAGATTCCTCCGTTCCTGCCTAATATTGTTATAATTAGCCTTCCCCCAATTAAGCACCTTAACCCGAGGACTCCTGTTATCCTTATCCACCAGTACCTTGAAACTTACTGAATTATGGTCACTTTTCCCAAAACGCTCCCCTACTGAAACTTCGACCACCTGGCCAGGTTCATTCCCTAATACCAGGTCCAGTATTGCCCCCTCCCTAGTTGGACTGTCTACATATTGTCTCAGGAAGCCCTCCTGGATGCACCTTACAAATTCTGCACCTCCTTTAATGCCATTCTGAAAGAACTGATCACCCAGTTTTCAGAGAAGACTCAGGAATGTACACTATTTCGGGGGAAGCTGCAAGCTACAGCGCTGGAGGAAATTGGTGCACATTTGGAAGGAACTTTGGAAAAACATTACATTCCTAAAGAGGTATATGAAGAGATGAAAGTGCTGAACATGGAATGGCAAGCAAAGATAGAAGTTATCACTAAAGGAGGTAAGGTCTTTCAATTGGCTGAATTGCTATTACAGAATGTGACTTTGAAAGGTAGCACAGAGGAGTTATATCCTGCCAAGGAAAAACTGATCAGTGGAGAGAATACAACATGGAGCAGCAAACAGATCTCTCAGCTGATGTTTCTTGTCTGGAATCAGCCTTTCTCCTCCTGAGCAGGGATGTCTGCATTGCCCTGGATCTCCCCCAGACGGCAGAGGATGTCAAGACTACCACTGTTGTTAGCCAGCCAGAACGGCACAGTCCTGAGTACTCAAACACTAAAGAGTATTCAGACCCTGATTTCACCTGCCATCTCTCTTTGCAGAGCAGGCACGTTCACCATCATTCCAGGTCCTGGCAAGTCCCCAGTGGTCAGGCCAATGTACCACACATGAGATTACCATAGCCCCTCCAGTGGAAGTGCTGTTACAACAATGGTATAGTTGGTCGATCCACCATCAACTGTGCACACCCAGCAACTTCCAGACAGCATGTCAGAACCACAAGGAATGCTGGAACCTAGTAGCAGTCTCACACCATCAGCAACAAAAAGCAGAGGTGAGCATGGTTCTCAGTATTCTCCTTAGCCTCAGAGAGCTTTCTGATGGCCCAAACAGAAAAAGAAGAAGAAAAGGCACTGCCAAACAGACCATGCTCGTCCATCCTGTTGGAAACAATAAAGAGCAACAACACCCATGCACTAACAAACCAGCCAGAACAACCAGGTGTGGTTTAACATCAAGCAATGGAAGAAATCATAACCAAATACCTGTATAACCTCCAAGCCGACAGGTTAGGAGCATGCAGGTAGAGAGGGAATGGGTGACCGCCAGGCAGTCTAAGAGAACCAGGCAGGTAGTGCAGGAGTCCCCTGAGTTGATCTCACTCGCTAACCGGTTTTCCATTTTGGATACTGGTGAGGGGGATGGTTCCTCAGAGGAGTGCAACAAAAATCAAGTCCAGGGCACCACAGGTGGTTCAGCTGCACAGGAGAGGAGGAAGAAGAGTGGAAAGGCCATAGAGACAGGGGATTTGGTTAGTTAGGGGAACAGAGAGGCATATATCTCCGGTCATAGATCTGACTCCAGGATGGTGTGTTGCCTCCCTAGTGCCAGGGTCAAGGATGTCACAGACTGGCTGCAGGACATTCGTCTGGGGGAGGGTGAACAGCCAGAGGTCATGGTCCATATTGGTATCAGTGACATAGGTAGAAAGAGAGATGAGGTCCTGAAAGTAAATCTTAGGGAGTTAGGAAAAAAATTAAAAAGCAGGACCTCAAAAGCAGTAATCTCAGGATTACTGCAGTGTCACATGCTAGTGAGTATGGGAAGAGGAGCGATTGAACACTTGGCTGAAGAATTGGTGTAGGAAGGAGGACATAAGATTTCTGAGGCATTGGGACCAGTTCTGGGACAGTTGGGACCTGTACAAGATGGACAGGCCGCATCTTAGCCGCACCAGGACTAACATCCTCGCAGGGAGATTTGTTGGTGCTGTTGGGGAGGATGTCACACCCAGGGGGACGGGAACCTGAGAAGGAGCTCAGATGGGAGGGAAGAAAAACTGGTAACATTAGATCAAAGGAAATGGCTTATAAGGATGCCAGAAAAAGTGGTAAGCCTGAGGATTGGGAGTAATTTGGAACCCAGCTAAGGAGGGCCAAGAAACTCTTAAAGAAAAGAAGAGAATATGAATGCAAACTAGCAAGGAACATAAAGGCGGACTGTAAAAGCTTCTTTAGGTATGTAAAAAGGAAATGATTAGCAAGGACAACTTTGGCCCATTACAGGCAGAGAAGGAGAATTTATAATGGAGAATTGGGAAATGGCAGAGAAACTTATTTACTTTGTGTCTGTCTTCACAGAGGAAGGTACAGAAAATCTCCCAAGATACAAGGGAAACAAGGAACTTGTGAAAATGAGGAACTGAAAGCAATTAGTATTAATATAGAGACAGTACTCAAAAAAATAACTGGATTGAAGGTTGATAAATCTCCTGGACCTGAGGATCTACATCCCAGAGTTTTGAAAGAGGTGGCTGTAGAGGAAGTAGATGCACTGGCGGTTATCCTTCAAATTTTTATAGATTCTGGAAAGGTTCCTGTGGACTGGAAAGTAGCAAATGTAACTCTGCTATTTAAGAAGAGAGGGAGAAAACTGAGAACAACTGACCTGTTAGTTTGATGTCAGCAGTAGGGAAAATGTTACAATCTATTATAAAGGTTGTAACAACTGGACACTTAGAAAATAATGATATGATTGGGCAGAATCAACATGGATTTATGAAACAGAAATCATGTTTGACAAACCTGTTGGAGTTTTTTTGAGGACATTACTTGTAGCATAAAGGAGAACCAGTGGATGTGGTGTAACTCTTTCGAGTACAAACACATTTCCATCTGTTTCAGATGAAGTTACATAGTTTCCCATTGTGAGATTTGAACTCTTGATCTTGGGGTTACAAACCCAGTACCATAACCACTTGGCTATTTAGGCCAAGTGTGGATGTGGTGTATTTGGATTTTCAGGCAGCTTTTGATAATTTCCCATACAAGAGGTTAGTAAACAAATTAGAGACATGGGACTGGAGGTAACATGCTTCTGTGGGTTGAGAATTGGTTAACAGACAGAAAACAGGGAGTAGGAATAAATGGGTTATTCTCAGGATGGCAGGCTGTTACTAGGTGGGAATGTGAGTTGTGAGGAGGATGCTAGGAGGCTTCAAGGGGACTTGGGCAGGCTAAGTGAATGGGCAAGAACATTGCAGATGAAATGTAATGTGAATATGTGTACAGCTATCCACTTTGGTAGAAAAAACAGAAAGGCAGAGTATTCCTTAAATGGTGAGAGGTTGGGAAGTGCAGGTGTCCAAAGCAACCTGGGTGTCCTTGTTCATGAGTCACTAAAAACTAGCATGCAGGTGCAGCAAGCAGTTAGGAAGGCGAATGGCATGTTGGCCTTCATTGCAGGGGCATTTGAGCAAAGGCAAGCTGGGAGCAGCATTACTCTAAAGTAATTAAGGAAGTAATTTAAATAAATTAGTAAATTAAGATAAATTGGTAAAAAAAAATACTGTAGTAAACACTCTATAGAAAGTTTAAGGTATGTCAGTAAAGCTCAGCTATGTGCAATGTGCATTTTGTGGGATGTGGGAAGTCGTGCAAGTACAAAATGCTGTCGATGACTACATCTGCAGGAAGTGTCACCAGCTGTAGAAACTTGAGCTCTGAGTTGTGGAGCTTGAGCAGCAGCTGCAGTCATAATCTGAAGATTATGTGGATAGCATGTATAGAGAGGTGGTCACACTGCAGCTAACAAGTACACAGGCAGAGAGGGAATGGGTGACCACCAGAGTATCTAAGAGAAACAGACAGGCAGTGCAGGAATCACCTGAGGCTATCTCGCTCTTTAACTGCTTTTCCATTTTGGATACAGGTGAGCGAGATGGTTCCACAGAGGACTGTAGCAAGAGCTAAGCCTGTGGCACCAGTGGTGGCTCAGCTGCACAGGAGTGGAGGAGAAAGAGTGGAAGTGCTTTGGTGGTCGGGGATTCCATAGTTAGAGGAGCAGACAGGTGTTTCTGTGGCCGTAGACGTGACTGCAGGATGGTATGTGGCCTCCCTGGTGCCAGGGTCAGGGATGTCACACAGTGGCTTCAGGGCATTCTTTTGGGGGAGGATGAACAGCCAGAGGTTGTGGTCCACATTGGGACCAATGACATAAGTAGGAAAAGGGATGAGGTCGTGAATGCAGATTTTAGAGAGTTAGGAAGGGAATTAAAAAGCAGGACCTCAAGAGCAGTAATCTCAGGATTACTCCCAGTGCCATGTGTTGAAGGGTCACGAGGACTCGAAACTTCAACTTTGTTCTTCTCCGCCGACGCTGCCAGACCTGCTGAGTTTTTCCAGGTATCTCTGTTTTTGTTTTGGATTTCCAGCATCCGCAGTTTTTGTTTTTATCTCAGTGATAAATGGTTGTTTTTCAGATTGGTGGAAGGTCTGTAGTGGAGTTCCCCAGGGGTTACTGCTGGGACCCTTGCTCTTCCTGATATATATTAATGACCTAGGCTGTGGTGTGCAGGCCATGATTTCAAATTTGCAGATGATACAAAGATTGGAAATGTTGTCAACTATGATGGGGATAGTCTTAAACTTCAAAAGGACATAGTTGGTGGATTGGGCAGACATGTGGCAGATGAAGTTCAATGCAGTGAAGTGTGAGGTGATTCATTTTGGCAGGAAGAATATGGTGAGGCAGTATAAAATAAAGGGAGAGCCTCTAAAGGAGGTGCAGGAACAGAGGGACCTCAGTGTATTCGTACATAGGTCTTTGAAGATAGCAGGGCATATTGAGAGAACAGTTAATAAAGCATATAGTATATTAGGCTTTATTAATAGAGGCATTGTGTACAAGAGTAAGGAGGTCATGTTGAACTTGCATAAGACACTAGTTAGGCCTCATCTGGAGTACTGAGTCCAGTTCTGGGTGCCATACTTGAGGATGGATGTGAAGGTATTGGAGAGAGTACAGAGGGATTCACAAGAATTATTCCAGGGCCAAAGAACTGCAGCTATGAGGATAGATTGGAGAGGTTGTGACTCTTCCCTAGAGAAAAAAAGGCTTAAAGGAGACTGACTTGATAGAGGTATTCAAGATCCTTAAGGTATAAAGTGAGAAACTGCTCCCACTCAAGGGAACATCAAGAACTAGAGGACACAGGTTCAAAATAATTGGCAAAAAGGAGTAAATGTGATGTGAGGAAAAATAATTTCAGACAGAGGGTGGTGGGGGTCTGGAACCAGCTTCCTGAAAGGGTGGTGGAAGCAGCTTTGATCGAGGTATTCAAATGGAACTTGGATTGCTGCCTGAAAAGAAAGAATTTGTGAGGTTATGGGGATAAGGCAGGGGAGTGGGACTAGGTAGAACGCTCTTTCAGAGAGCCAGTGCAGACTTGACAGGCTGAATGGCGTCCTTCTGCATTGTAAAAGTACTGTGAAAGATATTGTGAGTACAGGAGTAAAGATGTCTTGCTGCAGTTATATAGAGCCTTGGTGAGAATGCGTCTGAAGTATTGTGCACAGATTTGGTCTCCTTATCTAAGGAAGGATGTACTTGCCATAGAGGGAGTGCAATGGAGGTTAACCAGATTAATCCCTGGGATGACAAGGTTGTTTTATGAGGAGAGATTGAGGAGACTGGGTCTGTATTCTCTACAGTTTCGAAGAATAAGAGGTGATCTAATCAAAACGTATAAAATTCTTACACGGTGTGACAGGGTAGATGTAGATAGGATGTTTCGCCTGGTTGGTGAGTCTAAATCCAGAGGGCACAGTCACAGAATAAAGGGCAGGCCACTTAGGACCGAGATGAGGAAGAATTTCTTCACTCAGAGGGCAGGGAATCTTTGGAATTCTCTTCCCCAGACATCTGTAGAAGCTCAATCATTCTGCATGTTCAAGATAGAAACCGATGACTTATGGATACGAATGACATCAAGGGAAATGGGGACAGTGGAGAAAAATGGCGCAAGAGGTAGATAATCAGCTATAAAAACAAACTACTGCAGATGCTGGAAATGTGAGACAAAAATCAAAATTGCTGGAATAGCTCAGCGGGTCTGACAGCATCTGTGGAGAGAAAGACAGTTAACATTTTGAGTCTGTACGACTCTTCTTCAGAACTAAGGAGAAGTAGAAATGTGGTGAAATATACACTGTTTAATGGGGGTAGGACAGGTGAGGTTAGATAGAAGGCCAGTGATAGGTGGAGGCAAAGGAGAGTTTGCAAAAGATGTCATAAACAAAAGGTTAAAGAGATGATACTGGCTAAAGGAAGTGCTTATGGTGACATTAAGAGTGGAAAGCAGGATGAGCAAGTGACGAGGTTGGGAGACTATGAGGTTGGAAACAGTGGAGCAGATTTCTCTGCTCCTCTCACCCATTCTAACCTGTCTCCTTCTGAACTTGCCACACTCCATTCTCTCAGGTCCAATCCTGACTTTGTTATCAAACCCGCTGACAAGGGTGGTGCTGTTGTTGTCTGACGTACTGACCTCTACCTCGTGGAGGCTGAACGTCAACTCGCAGACACTTCCTCCTACCTCTCCCTGGACCACGACCCCACCACTGAACATCAAGACATTGTTTCCAGGACTGTTACTGACCTCATCTCCTCTGGAGATCTTCCCTCCACAGCTTCCAACCTCACAGTCTCCCACTTACATCCGCGATTCCTCTCACGCCCTATATCATATCAACAATTTCCAGTTCCCTGGCCCCAACCTCCTCCTCTTCACCATGGACATCCAATCCCTCTACACCTCCATTCCCCACTGAGATGGTCTGAAGGGTCTCCGCTTCTTCCTTGAACAGAGGCCCGAACAATCCCCATCCACCACTACTCTCCTCCGTCTGGCTGAACTTGTTCTCTCACTGAACAATTTCTCCTTAAATGCACCTCGTTTCCTCCAAATAAAAGGTGTGGCTATGGGTACCTGCATGGGCCCCAGTTATGCCTGTCTCTTTATGGGGTATGTCGAACATTCCTTGTTCCAGTCCTACTCAGGCCCCCTCCCACTGTATCTCCAGTACATCGATGAGTGTTTTGGTGCCACTTCATGCTCTCGTCTGGACCTGGAAAATTTTAAAGTTTTGCTTCCAACTTCCACCCCAAACTCTGCTTCCTCTAAGGACTCCATTCATCCCATTCTCTCAATTCCTTCGCCTCCATTGCATCTGTTTCAATGATGCCACTTTCCAAAACAGTACTTCCGACATGTCTTTCTTCTTCCTTAACTGAGATTTCCCACCCATGGAAGTTGACAGGGCCCTCAAACGTGTCCTACCCATCTCTCGCGCCTCTGCCCTCACACCTTCCTCTCCCTCCCAGAACCCCTTGTCCTCACTTATCACCCCACCAGCCTCCGCATTCAAAGGATCATCCTCCACCATTTCCGCCAACTCCAGCATGATGCCACCACCAAACACATCTTCCCTTCACCCCCCCTTTCAGCATTCCATAGGGACCATTCCCTCTGGGACACCCTGATCCACTCCTCCATCGCCTCCTACACCTCAACCCCCTCCCATGGCACCTTCCCATGCAACCACAGAAGATGCAACACCTGCCCCTTCACTTCCTCTCTCCTCACCGTCCAAGGGCCCAAACACTCCTTTCTGATGAAGCAGCATTTCACTTGCATTTCCCTCAATTTAGTCTACTACATTCGCTGCTCCCAATGTGGTCTCCTCTACATTGGAGAGACCAAACGCAGACTGGGTGACCGCTTTGCAGAACACCTTCGGTCTGTGCGCAAGAATGACCCAGCCCTCCCTGTCACTTGCCATTTCAACACTCCACCCTGCTCTCATGTCCACATGTCCATCCTTGGCCTGCTGCATTGTTCCAGTGAAGCTCAATGCAAACTGGAGGAGCCTTCCAGACTTAACACTGAGTTCAACAACTTCAGATCATGAACTCTCTCCTCCATCCTCACCCCTTTTTGATCCCCTTGTTTCAGTACTTATTTTTTAATTTTTTACATATATATTTTTCCCAACTATTTCTATTCTTTTTAAAAAAAATTTCCATTTATTGTTTTATCCCCACCTTTTAGTCCATTTTGGTCTTTTTTCCTACACAGTCCCCTCTGCACCCGCACCCCCCCCCCACCCCCACTAGGGCCATCTGTCACTTGCTCATCCTGCTTTCTACTCTTCATGTCACTATTAGCACCTCTTTTAGCCAGTATAACTACCATCAACACCCCTTCGACCTTTTGTTCATGACATCTTTCGCAATCTTTCCTTTGCCTCCACCTATCACTGGCCTTCTATCTAACCTCACCTGTCCCACCCCCCTTAAACAGTATATGTTTCACCATATTTCTACTTCACTTTAGTTCTGAAGGAGAGTCATATGGACTCAAAACGTTAACTCTGTCTTTCTCTCCCCAAATGCTGTCAGACCTGCTGAGTTTTTCCAGCAATTTTTGTTTTTGTTTCAGATGATCAGCCTTGATCTTTTTGAATGACGGAGCAGGCTCAATGGGCCAAATGGCCTCACCCTGTTCCCATTTCCTATATTCTTTGAAGTTTTGCTGAATGACAGGCGGTCTCGTTGAAACCTACAAAATTTTGAAGGGGCAGATAAGGTGGACACTGAGAGATTGTTTCTACTGGTCAGGGAATCTAAAACGAAGAGGCACAGTCTCAAGACAAGGAGCCAGTCATTTAGGACTGAGAAGAGGAGAAATTATTTCACTCAAAGGATTGTGAATTTTCTGCCCTTGAAAGTTGTGGATGCTCCATTGTTGAATACTTTTAAGGCTGAGATAAACAGGTTTTTGGTCTCAGGGAATCAAGGGATATGGGCTGTGGATGGGAAAGTGGAGTTGAAGCTCAAGATCAGCCATGATCACGTTGAGTGACAGAGCTGGCTCGATGGGCCGCAAGATCTACTCCTGCTCCTATTTCTTGTGATCAATGAACTTTCCTCAATCATAAGGTCAGAAGTGGGAATGTGTGCGCACAATTGCAATATTCAGTTCAATTCGAGACTCAGCAGATACTGGAGCAGTCCAAGCCCAAATTCAGCAAGACTTGGAGTACATTCAAGCTTAGGCTGACAAGTGGAAGTAGCATTTATGCCACACAAATACAAGATAATGACCATCTCCAATGAGAGAAAGCCTCACCAATTTCCCTTGTCATTCAACAGCATTACCGTCACTGAATTCCTCACAATCAATAACCTGGGGGTCATCATTGAACAGAAACTTGATTGACCAGCTACATAAAAACTATGGCTACCAAAGGAGGTCAGAGGTTGGGAATTCTGCAGCAAATAACTGCTGAAAGTTTTTCCATCACCTACAAGGCACAAGTCAGGAGTGTGATGGAATACTCCCTTTTGCCTGGATGAGTGCAGCTCCCACAACACTCAAGAAGCTCAAAAGCAAAATACTGAGGATGCTGGAAGTCTGAAATAAGAACAAAAAATGCTGGAAAAATTCAGCAGGTCAGGCAGCATCTATGGGGAGATAATATTAATGTTTCAGGTCAATATACTTTGTCAGAACTGAAGAAAGGTAGAAATGTAATTTTTGAAACCAGTGAAAGGAGGGAGCTAGAAGAACAAAGCTCACCACCACCTTCTTAAGGGCAATTAGAGATGGGCAACAAATATCTACTTTGCCAGCAACACCTGATGAACAAATTAAAAAAGCATTGGAGAGGCAACAGAGTGTCAGAGATCTGACAGTTGGTGTTAGAGTATCTCTAATGGTTGTTACAATTTGGAAAGTGAAAGTGTCACTAGTTTAAATCTAGCAATGATTCAGCCTTTTCGAGTAAGAAATATTCAAACTGAGCTGTGATCACTTAGGTGTCAGCATCTGTGACACACTTGATACTAAAACCTCAATTTGTAATTCGTTCTACCATGCAGAAAAGTATTTTTACTACACAATTTGTCTCAATACAGCTGACAAGTTCATGCCCCCTCACCCTTTTGTCCTTTCTTCACTGCAATGTGGGGGATGTGATGCTAAAATAAGTTAGAAAGAAAACAACGTGTGGAAAAAAAAGCCCCTTCACTAACACAAACAGGAGCCTAATTCGCCTACTCAGCCAGAGACAAATATGAAAAAGATGTCTCTGAACCCACACCGACTCAGATCAAAATATTGTTACTGAATAAGGCAGTTAAGGATAGGCAGTAAATGCTGGCCTTGCCAGCGATGCCCACAGCCTGTAAATGAATTTTAAAAAATGGATGCAAGATGACTATTTCCCCTCATGAGAATACACAGGGAAAAATCAGTTAAAAAGCAGTGTGTGTGCTGGTGTGTGACAGCAAGCAGAAGAACAAAAGTCACCCTGCAGCTTGCAGGCAAAAGGATCTTTCTCTCTCTCAATCTGTTGCTGGAGCAGAAGCTACAATCTAAAGGAAATAGGATAGCTCTTCAACCACCCTGCAGAACCAAGTGTCTCTAAACCAACTGCAAAACTGCCAGTCAGCTCTATAGGAATCACCCAACTTAACAGCCACAATGTACCATCATCTACGCCTCGCGGACAAGCCAAAGACTGATTTGTAATTTTTTTAGCTTTTATTTGGACTCTTAACTTCTTACTTCTGATCTGTGTGTATGTGTGTTGCATTTTTATTATTCTTCTCAGGCTTTAGTAACTAATAAACTTACTCTTTCTTTGATTCAAGAAAGCCTGGTTAAATTGGCTCCTAAAAAAATAAATAAATGTGGACTGGAAAGAGGTATCCACAGAGGGGAAGGGATTCCCTTTAAATTAGCCTTATTGCGACCAGCCAAGGGAGTTGAGTAAAGAAGGGGAGCCAGCTCATTACTCCTCATCACAAAATTGGGGTCCCCTTCGGGAAGTTAACAAATTAGGAGAGCTCGCCCGGGGATCGGTCATAACAAGAGCAAGAGACATGGCGCTGAACATTACTCCAAATATCAGGAACTCAATGCTGGGACCATTTCTAGCCTTCTGTGCTTCAGTAGTGTGCCCACTGGATTAATTTTGCTGGAGAAAGGCAATTAGCAGGCTGCCTCCATGTTTGCCCTCTGCGGGCTGCAGAGCGGGCAGGGCCAATCAGGAGACAGCCTGTGAGGAAGGTCGGCAGCCTGCACTGTGGCTGTACTGGGGGTTATAGCTGCAGTGACTGGGACACGAGGGAGCACTGCAAAAAGAGGGAGTTGAGGAGGAAGGGGGCTGGAACGATTTTTAAAATTCTCAGCAGTATCACTGGCAGCTTGCTGCAAGAGGCCTCTGCGTAACCTCAATTGGACAATTTCCATTGTTTGCTGATTATTTGCTGATCTCATGAAAACCTGACGTTGTGTGCTCCTTTGAGCTGGGGGTGGGGGGGTGGTCCTCGTAGTTGTCTTTAGGAAAATTGGGTTGGAAAAATGCAGCCCCATTACCTAATCACCTCCCTTAATTGGCGTCTCATTGCTGTCGGATTAATAGCTGTCAGTGGTGTGTTGCTGTGCGGAGGCAAAAGTACATTGGGGATAGAGAGTCTCTCTATTTCCCCTGGAGGTGGAGTACAGAACAAGGGTGCATAGCTTTAACGTTAGAGCTAGGCCCTGCGGGCACTTCTTTATAGCAGGTATTGGGAATCTGGAATTCTCCCCCCAAAGCTGCTGAGACTGGGTGTTAATTTAAAATTTCAAAACTGGGATTGAGAGATCTTTGTTAGGCAAGGGTATTTAGAATTACTGGTCCAAAGGCAAGTAAATAGTATTGAGGTATAGGTTTGATTTCCCTTCCGGGGTTAGGAAACCAACACTTGGACTGGTTCCAGGTCCCGACCCTGCCCTGGAGGGGAAGCAGTCACAGACCCCGATTCTTACCAGGTTGCTAATTGGCTGAAGGGTATGGTCAATTAGACGCTGTGGGGGCTCTTGTGTTATTGGTCTCATAAACTTATCAATCGCACATTGGTGAATGGTAACAAACACTTAGGGTGGGATTTGCCATGAAATTGGCAAAGTGCGAAAGTGGGTGGGGAAATTGGCATTTGACCCGCTGATAGCAATGGCGGTTTTTTCCACCATATCGTGCGCCATTTTGTTGAAAAAATTGAGAGATGTGGATTTTGTGCCGGATCGCTGGCAGGGCGACCTCTGATACATCTGCCCCACCGTGACCTCAGCCCTTTTTTAATCCAGGTGCCATATTTAAAGGTTGCCCCTCCACATATCTAGCGTTCTTTAAGGGACTGAAAGCTGACAGAAAGTCACGGCTTCCAAAGGGAGGAAATATGTTGCCCCCAAATTCTGTGACACCTCTCTTGAGTGCCTACTGGATGCAGTGGAGGCTTGCTGCAATGTCATCCACCCCCACTCTGGGTGAAGAACATCATCCAAGGTGACAAATCCAGCATGGGAGGTGATGATAGAGGTGATGAGTGGCAATGTCCTACAAAAGAGGACAGCCACCCATTGCAGGGAGAGGATGAATGATCTCCTCAGTTCACCAGGATAAGCCACCATTCACATCACTCTCAACTTCCACACACACAAACCCAGCACACATCCACAGGGATCTCACTCACTGCCAGCTCAAAGGACGTCACCACTGTGGATCATGTCCTCGTCCCGTTCATGGCATCATTTGTCCTGCTTACACTCTCTCCATCTGTCTTCATGCAGGACAAGCTGGCTCATAATAAAAGGGAGAGGTCCCAGGTCAGGGGTGGAATGCCTAAGCTGAAGGTTCTGACCGACTTTGAGAATAGAGCCATCATCCTGGCCGATAAGGATGTGGACCATTCCTGTGCTAACAGTGAGATCTGCGGCGCTCAACCAAGTGAGGATCCTGCACTATAAGATCCACCAGACAACCATACTGTGGGGGTTAATGTCTCCTGTTTCATAGTACCCTGCCATGATCTCCCCTTTCTTTGTGTGAGAAGCATTTGAGGGTCAGGTTGTCGATTCAAGCCCCTAAGACACCTCAGAAGAGGAATGTGACGACACCCTAATTGAAATCCCGTCACAGCACTCATCCACACCCTCCACCAGTGCAGAGACACACACCTCAGTGGGACCTAGTTTTAGAGTAGTCGCAGAGTTATAATCTGGTGAGCACAGAGCACTGTCCAATCCACAGGTGGAGGCAGGGTGGCACCGGAGGACAGTTGGAGGCCAGGAATCTGCTGAGTGCGAGTCAGATGAGAAGCCTCTGGACTCAGTTCTACCTCAGTTGCTGGAGCTGCAAAGGCTAGCTCGGGAACATTGGGAAGGGATGTCTCCTGCATTCTTCAGATTACAAGGCACAATGGAGGAATCCGTCTCTCTTCAGACCAAGGGCTGGCATGCCAACACACCAAGGTCAACACTGGTGAGGTGGAGACCGTCGCAGAGGCCTTGGTCCAGGACATCGTCTCTGCACTGCTGTGTGAGGCACTTATTGGCATCTATCAGTGTCAACGCAAGAGGGAGTCAGGGCATTTTGATCCCACTCCAGCTGCCCCTTCCTCTCAAGGAGCCAGCCAGGGCTCCACGGGCACCCATAGGGAGAAGGATCAGCACGTGCACACCCTGGGGCCATCCATCCGGGTGACTGTAGGAGCTTCTGTCCCATCTAAATCCCCTCTTCCTGTGACCCCCGTAACTCCAGCTTCACAGGCCGAGGAGGGTGCCACTGCCACACAGCAGGATCCCGAAAGCAGGCCAGGGCCCTCCAGAGGACACCTGCCCAGGTCATCACAGGGTGTAGCAGTCAGCAAGCTGCCGCCACCTCCGCTATGGATGTCGGGGATGCAACAAGCAGGGTTAGGAAAGCCTAGAGGATGTAGCTGCATAATGTGGAGATGGGCATTAATCACTTGTATTCACTCACCAATGTAAATACACTTATAATCATGTCTCCTTTTCAATGGCTCCTTGTTAAGATGAGGTGTGTTCGTGGCATTCAGAAGTGAAACCTTGGTCCCTGAATAAAATGAAGTGAGTCGCAGTCCAGGGCCTCTCCTCTGTGCAGTGCGTAATCCTCTGACCATAGTGACTGTCCCGTCCCAAAGTCACAGCCTACCTCAATGATGCCTGAACCTGATGTTGATTGTGTTTACTGCAAGAATATCATGCCCTAGTGTTGCTGAATCGTGCAATGTTATGTATGCTCTGAGCACCTTTAAGTTAGGGTTGCCCCCCTTCTAGTCTACATTCCGGACAGATGAGAGTGGACAGCACTAACAGCACTGTGGGTATACTACAGCACACGGACTGCAGCGGTTCAAGAAGGCAGCTCATCACCACCTTCTCAAGGGCAATTAGGGATAGGCAGTGAATGTTGGCCCAGCCAGCGATGCCTACAGCTCGTAAATGAATGAAAAAAAATAATGCTGAAGGGCTCAGGTGATTATGCAGGCAAAAGGATCCAATACTCTTGAATGCATGTTCCCACTGTATTCCAGCAACGTTTGCATGAGATGAGACTCTACACAGAGCATGAGTGCAATAACTTCTGCCAGATGCTGCAGCTGCTATTTTGTGCTCTCAGGAGAGTCCTCACTGCATCTAGTCGTCCTCCTCGCAGAATCTTGCAGCTATTAGTGCCTCCTGAGCAGGCCTGCCTCGTCTGGCCAGAGCAATGGCCTTAGTGCCTGCATCCTGTGCTTCCAGGGCCTCATCACGCTCCTGCCCTTCCACTTCCTCCTCATTGGAGGAGGTGTGCAGCTCCTCCATCTCCTCATCATCCAGGACCTCCCCCCTTTGCATCGCCAGGTTGTGGAGCACGCAACAAGCCACAATGATGCGTGACAACCTCTAGAGGATGTACAGCAGTGCTCTGCCAGATCTGCTGAGGCATCGGAATCTCATTTTAAGCATTCCAATGGTCAGCTCCACCAATGTCCGGGTTGCGGCATGAGCCTCGTTGTGCTTTCCATCAGCTGCAGTCTCAGGCCGCTGCACGGGCATCATCAGCCATGTCTGCTGTGGGTGGCCCTTGTCCCCGAGGAGCCAACCCTACAGCCTCTGTGGAGCCCGGAAGATATCAGGGACCTGAGACCTGCTGAGAACGTCGGAGTCATCGACACTCCTTTGGTATCGTATGCAGACTTTCATAATCGATTTGTTATGGTTGCAGACCAGCTGATCATTGGCTGAGTGGAAACCTTTGCAGTTCATATATTGGACTGCTCATTGCCATGGGGATCTTAGAGCCACATGAGTCCAGTTGATGGGACCCTGCACCTGTGGGAAACCACAAATCTCAGCAAATCCCATTGCTCTTGCTTTCTGGCTCACCTGATCTCGGTCGAAATTGACAAAGTTGTGTCAAAGTTGGTGAAGGTGGCGTTCTGGATACATTTGTGGGTGGAGGCTTGAGAGATCCCACACAGGTCACCAGTGGATACCTGGAAGGAGCCACTGCTTTAGGAATTAAGTACAGCGGTCACTTTCACTGTCACTGACAGGGGATGCCTTCCGGGTTCCCGAGGCGACAAATCCTGCAGAAGGTGGCATATGTGGACAATCAGTTCCCATGGCAATTGCAGTCTTTGGCAACACTGGTTCTCGCTCATCTGCTGGTAGGACAAGCAGCCTCTATTTGCCTTGGGTCTAGCGAGGCACCTACAAATGACAGCTCTCTGTGGATCTTCCTCTATGTGCAGGGGAGGCCCTAGGCCTTGCTGCCCCTTGATCTTGAGGGTTGTGCTCCTCCATTTGCTGAGCCAGGTGCTTCTGTCGCATTCTTCTCCTTCTATCCTGCCTACAAGACATGAGGCAGACAGAGGGATCAGCAGGCTGCATGTTCCAGATGTTCTCCTCCTGCAGTATCAAAGAGATGTGAGGGTCAGCATATGTCTCCTAAGGGCCTCTTTTGGTTAAGTCTCTGGCTCCAACTGCATCTGAAGGCCTCTTCATTCTTGCCAGAGAGTGCTGGCCACTACTTGGATGACCAGTGCTTAGTTCACTTGATACCTGACCAAAACCCCACCCAGCCCCGCGCCCACACCACATGGACTGAGTGGCAACAGCTTCAGCCACTCAGCTGCAGCCTGTGCTCTCAGCTCAGGTGCCGGTATTATGCTAACCTGCACTCCAAGGCTGCGCGGTTAGCTTGGACCATGTGGGTTACTGCTCAAAGCCTGAATACTACAAAGCAAGGAGTTCTGAGCACCTCCCTTAGTGACTGCTCCTTGCCCACTTCTCACAAGGGGTCCTCTATCTTGCCCAGTTGCCAAATTCTTCTGCAGCCCCATAAAACGCCGATTATTTTGCAGTCTGCACCCAAGCGGTTAAAAGTTTAGGAGCAATCAGTGGCACTAGCTGGAATCTGTGTTGCTTGAGTGGGCATAATTGTTTCAGAATGCGAGCATGTCAATGGGGCTGATGCTGTGGGAGAATGCTGAATCATGAAATGCTTTTCCAAGAGCCTAGCTGATTTCTCCACCACCCCCACCCAAGTGCTTGTATGCTTCCTCCACTCTGTGCTGCTTTGCCCCCCGCCCATACTAACACCCCCCTCCCCACCCCCATACTGGAGCCCTTGACCCAAGGCTCCTCTCAGTGCTGCCTTGCCCTCTCCAGGCACGCTCCCTAGTACTGAAGCCCTTGCCCCGGCAATGCGCTGAAAGCCAGCTAGGAAGAAGTGGCTTTGAAGACTTGCCTGTGACACCCCCCAAATCTGCGGCAGTGCTTCCTTGAATTCCTAGGGGGGGGATCCCTGCATGTGCTGCGTGAAGATATGCGCATTCATCTCTCAGTTTCCTTCCAATTTCTGACCACCAGGTGCATGTCTTTTACAGGCAGTTGTAAATCATGCCATTCTGAAGTCACGCTGACGTGAGAGTTAAATTTGATGTGGGGGGATAATTCCGGCATGTGGCCACAATAATGAGGTGCAAATTTATGAAAATGAAGTTCCTGCTGTTTGACAGGGGGAAATGCGGGCTGCCATTAACGGGGGAGGGAACAATTGTGTCCTGAATTTACGATGCCGGAAAACGGGACTAGAGCCTTCTCGCGAGATTTTCCAATCACGCCACCAAACACGCCCGCCCCAGTCAGGCGGGGAAAATCCTGGCCTTCAGTCCTTTTTTGATGAACAATACAGGAGAGCTGTACACACACCTGTTATCATAGCATTAACACTGCTCTAACTGCAAGCCTTGCTTCAGTTCCTGTGGCGATTTAGTTTATTTTAACGATATACACATTCAGTGATATGCTACTCAGAACACTGCACTACATACATTAAAACAATATCACAACATCCACTTTTCCTTAAATAGGAACGTTACACAAACAGAACATGTGTACATAATAGGGGGAAATGGTGGCTTAGTGGTAATGTCACTGAGCTAGTAATTCAGAAGGGCAAGCTAATGCTCTGGGGACATGGGTCCAAATCCCAGCACAGCAGCTGGTAGAACAAATCTGCAATTGAAAGTTAGTCTTGGTAATGGTGACCTTGAAACTATCATTGATTGTCATAAAGACTCATGTGATTCACTAATGTCCTTTATGGAAGGAAATCTGCCATCCTTCGCCCAGTCTGGCTGAAATGTGGCTCCAGACCCACAGCAATGTGGTTGTTTCTTAACTGGGCAATTAGGGATGGGCAACAAGTGCTGGTTTGCCAGCAATGCCCAGATCCCATTGTGAATACTGTTTACACTGATGTTATATCTCACATCCAGCATTCAAGTGGCTCTAAAGCATACCAGTGGTTTACTAACTCGCCTTGATCTAGTAATAGTAAAAGGTCTCTGAGGTCTGGAATCATTAAACTGTGCTCTTGATCCACCAGTACAGACAAATGTGTGTGAGTGTTGTGCAGGATGTCTTCCTCAATTCCACTCTCACACTTTTTTGATGCTACAGGAATGCTTGGCACAACGTTATTGGAGAATTCTCTCAATTGACATTTATTCCTCCTCAAAGTCACTCCATTCACGGTGATTACTTCATATGATCTTGGCTCATTGCAGACCTTCGAAACCTCTTCAGGGAGCCAGGTTCTTTCTGTTGGGTGGCTAACCTTCTGCCATATATCCATGCCTGCATGTTTATCATGTGTAGACTTCACCTTTTCCTGTCTCTACAGTAATCTTTCCTGTACTGATCATAATCTGGTCAGATGATGACTTGAACACGATTCTGGCTTGTGATGGTAATCCCATATCTTATCGTGTTGTCCATAAATGGAACATAGCAACTTGAAAATCCTGGATGGTTTCTCTGTCTTTCACAATGAGTAATTTGACTGTACGAATCATCCTCTCAGCAAGCCCATTGGACCTTGGGTAATGTGGAAATGTGGTTACGAGGTTTACAGCCTACTTGACACACACATCTGGTTTTCCGGTATATTGTGGACCATCATCTGATACAATCTTCTCCGGATAAGTGTGAGGTGATGTACTGGGGCAGCACAAACAAGGCACAGGAATACATGATGAATGGTAGGACCCTGGGAAGTACCGAGGATCAGAGGGACCTTGGTTTGCATGTCCACTGGTCCCTTAAGGTAGCGGGACAGGTAGATAAGGTGGTTAAGAAGGCATTTGGGATACTTGCCTTTATTAGTAGAGGCACAGTATAAGTGCAGGGAGGTTATGCTGGAACTGTATAAAACGCTGGTTAGGCCACAGCTGGAGTATTGTGTGCAGTTCTGGAATCCGCTTTATAGGAAGGATGTGATTGCACTAGAGAGAGTGCAGAGGAGATTTACCAGGATGTTGCCTGGGCTGGAGAGTTTTAGTTATGAGGAGAGATTGGATAGACTGGGGTTATTTTCCCTGGAGCAGAGGAGATTGAGGGGGGGACATGATTGAGGTGTATAAAATTATGAGGGGCATAGATAGGGTAGACATGAAAGAACTTTTCCTCTTGGTGGAGGAATCAATAACTAAGGGGCATAGATTTAAGGTAAGGGGCAGGAGGTTTAGAGGGGATGTGAGGAAGAATGTTTTCACCCAGAGGGTGGTGGGAATCTGGAACTCACTGCCTGAAAGGATGGTAGAGGCAGAAACCCTCATAACATTGAAGAAGTATTTGGATGTGCACTTACAATGCCATGGCATACAAGGTTATGGGCCTAGTGCTGGAAAATGGGATTAGAATAGTTAGGTACTTGTTTGACCGGCACAGACTCGATGGGCCGAAGGGCCTTTTTCTGTGCTGTAGACCTATGACTCTATGAACCAAACAGACTAAAGATTGCACTTATCGGATGGTAAGACTTGTGACGGGGAGGGCACTTAATTTGGTGGGATTGAAAAATTCAGTTATTGCCAGCGGAAAATTGGTTTGGAATTTTGTTCCCCCGGCTTTGATGGTGGGTTAAAGGTGAGTTGAGTTTCCCGACAAAGAATGTCGGGAACCCCATTTGCATTCATTAGATTCTCATGAATGCTAAATAAGAGGCCATCTCGCTGGAATTAATTTCATCCTTCGAATTAAGTTTCCTGCAGTGAGAATTTAGAACACTCAGTTTTACGACTGATGAACTTCGTCTCTTCCATGACTTTGAGGTCATTATATGTTGTTTTCACCTTCTTGGGGGCCTTTTGTAACTTCACTCCAGAAGCAAACACTGCACCGAGGCTGGCAGTGAGGCATGAGAGGGCTGGAAGTCTCGGGGGTTGGGTAGAAGGCTGGACAGAGGAGGCAGGCTTACTGGAGAAGGGAGGTATCTTAGAGGGTGGGGTCAGTAGTGTCAACTGTGACATCTTGGGGGTTGAACTCAGGGTCCTGGTGATAGGAGGGAACAGTCACAGTCAGAGAAGGGAGAGGGATGTGACAGGGTGGGTCCAGAGTGAGAGTTTGGTAGATGAAGGTCTCATCGGGGGAGGGGTCACAGAGGGGAACTAGACAGGTCTCCGAGGGGAGGGACGGCATGTGTAGGTGGATCATGATAGGGTCCAGGGTAATGGGAGGTGGGGGGGGGTGGTGCAGGGGGTGGTTCAAGCGTGAGAGGGGAGAGGAATAGTGATATTGGATGGGTCTAGGATGATGGGGGGAAGTTGGTGGGTGACGGGGGAGGGTGGTAGGTGGTGGAGCAAGTTTGAAAGGAGATGTGCACAATTTTTCCGACCTGACCTTGACCATACAGTTAGTAAGTGAGATCCCTCAAGGTGGGAGCAGGGTCTTTCGGGTGGGCGGAGTTCAAGATCAGTACAAGTGGCTGAATAAAGGGATACCCTAATAACTACGAAGCAACTGAATGTTGACCATGCTCAGTTGTATTCTCCTCTCTACGTTGAAGCCCATATAGCAGCAGGCTTGTTACTGACTCATGGGTCTCATAACATCGAGATCCCGTCAAGGTATGGAGCTGCTGTTCAGTCTGTGCTACAGTCAGAGGCAGGGATGAAGGGAAGCAGTGAGGTGGATGCCTCAAAGGGACACACATGGCTGTGGATAGCAGCCATCTTGCGACTCCAAACCTCCATCATCCGGGTGCCCCGTGATTGACAAGAGCTCATGTGGTTACGCTTTCTATGCTGCAAAGGCAATGGTCTCTCTATAGGGTCTCAAGGGTAGTGGAGGCAAGCAGAATTGTGTCAGAGCAAGGCTTATTGCACACGGCGCTCATCACCCTGCTCACAACGCAATGTCTCCATGTGCAGTCATGTATGAACAGGAGGAACACTCATATCTGGTCCTCCAGGATGTCCTACACCTGGAAAGGGTGGAGAAGGGATGCCATGTCTAGATGGAGGCCAGGTGAAGGGCTTAGCACTGGCCTGCTGGCTTTGAGATGGAGGGAAACCTGTAAAGGGCATGTACACGAAATGTATCACTTCAGTTTGTTCACACATCCACTGAAGCATCGATGATGCAGGCTGCAGACTATCCTGCCTTGGTAATGGTTCTCATCCAGATGAGGGGAAGGGAGGGCCCATCCTGGTTGGCAAAGGGCCAGAAGGAGTAAGAGGCAGCAGGTTAAAATACTGTCGAACATGGACCACTGCAACAGCAAGCATTGACCTGACCATTTGTATATTGCCAGCAGTGCTCTCATCAAGAGATGAGCGACAGGCGGTGCTGGAGGCACCCTCATATGTCCTGGGATATGGCTGCTCACATCTCTCAGCTTCTCAAGTACAAGCTGTGGCCGCAAGGACTCTGCAGATGTAATGCGGAACTCCTGGTCTGCATTGAGTGAATGGCTGCCTGGGTGCTTTTTAAGTATGGCGCAAGGACCTTTGACCCCATGAGATGATGGTAGATCAGGCCCATCTCGCCATGAGATTCACTGTGCTCCTTGCAGGCACATAATTTATGAGCTAAACAGAAGAAGATTGCGTGTGTTCAGCTGTCCCATCGCACAGCAGGAATCACCCCAAATTTCCAGCCCGTCACCGGACTTAGTGCCCAGAATGGAAAATTCCACTGATCATATTTGCTACCAACGTACTAAATGTGTTGAGCAATCAAAATTTTGTGAAGTAGAGAAAATCAACACCTTGGATGATCAATAAATCAGATGCGATTGTTGACCTCATGGTGTGACAGAACCTTGTGAAGAGGGAGTGGTTCTTTGCACTGCCTTGGTGCTCTTGGCATTTCTCATACAATCTCATGGCTCTTTCAATGTCACTGTTTATCCCATGTTGTTCCATAGTATCTAGCTCAAACTTCGGTTTGTCTTGGGTGTGTACAGTATGCTTCCTCGGTGGATCAATTGAATTGTATCATCTTTCAAACATAGAATAATGTTTCCTCTGAAAGTTCCCACAGCATCAAACCTTGCGGTACTTTAACTGTAAATCTTTACCTGACTCAGTGGGTCATACTTGGCTTTATCTTCCAGTACTGGTGCTTTGTTCATTTTGTGAATTATCATGATTCTGAGCTCCCTATGTGCCAGTAATCCTGCTACTGCCCAGCCATTTGTGCCTACTACATAGAAATTTTGTGATGACCATACAGGACTGCCATATCTGCACTTTAGTCTATGTCCCTTCAGAACTCATGCCTTGCAGTAGTCTCGAAATGCAGGACAATTCTGTGGCTGGTGGATAAGACTGCATTTCCCACATATTTTGCCCTGTCTTGGTACTTTGACTACTTCACCAATAGTTGTTGCTGCTCCCAGCACTGTAGGTATTGCCTAGCTGAAACTATGGCTTCATATCTCCTACCGACCTTGAGTAGGATGTCAATATTGTGTCCTTTTTTCTTCTCCAACAAGTCTTTCTGGAACTCTTCAATTGGGGTTGATGCAATAACAAGTTCCATGATTCTTTCTGACAATTCTGCCTCTGAGAAATCAGTCTCTCCCCTTTATCATCATATCGAACCACAAATTGGTCAATCAATTGTTGGAAACATATCTTCAAGAAGTGTACTTTCTTTTAAAATTTGGAAGGACATTGCATTATTTGGACATGGATTTTTTTTAAAAAAGGTCATAAGTTCACATTGGACTGTGAGCAAGCATGCCTTTTCCAAGAAATCACTTGACCTGCATGGCACTTGAGGAGCAGTGCTATTTGCTTATTTGAACAGCAATTACTTTAATGGCTGGGAAAAAAAACTGTTGTAAAGGCAAAGGCCCTGGTGGTTTACTGGAAATCATCTGACAAAGATGAGCTTTATGTTTTGAACTTGTTTTTTGAACTGAGAAGAGGAAAAGCTGTCCAGCTCGCACTCTCTTTGCATGCCGGAATACAGTTTGATTATCACCATCTAGCTAGGAATCCTCATCTCAGTGGAACTTGCCTGTATTTGGAAACCCGAGAGGCTGAGACAAGAAGGATTGACTCAGCCCTACTCTCCTTCGTGCTGAAGCTGTTGGTGAAAACCTGCAGACATCTACTGGGACTAGCAGCCTGTATTCACATGAGAGAGCATCAGATCGACAACGTCAAAACCCTGTAAATGTTATCCTTTTTAACTTGACAATCTCTGCAGAGACCCTATTTTTGTGTCTGTGTGTGTATGTTGGGATATTTTAAAAGGAATAGATAGTCCCAGATTACAAATTGTGTGTTAATTAGTTCTTGAAACTTGTTTTAAAAAGAAGTTTTATTGTATAATAAATCAATCATTCTGAGTTTTTTTGAATGAAGCCTGGTTAAAGTCTCTTTTATTCTGGGTCCAAAAGTAGCAAAGGTAAATAATTGGCCATTTCGGTGAGTGAATTAAACATTTACACTAATGGTGCAACCTGTGGAGTGGAGGAGCTAGATCAACTGCACAATCCTCCCATCCCGGTCATAACACAATTCTCTGGGCTGTTGTCTGAATGCCATTATCTTTACTCAATAGATCCTGAAATTCTCCTTAACTCAGAGCTGATCTTCCAATCTGCTCCAGAGTTTTTTGTTTTCATTAGACAGTCCTAATGTATTAGTGTGATGGAATCCTTTGTTGCCAACTGAAATTTTAATTTTAATAATTTGCTTGTCAATTTTAGCGAATGCCAGATCCAAAAAGCATAACTGCATTGTTTGGTGAAAAAAATCTGAATTCGGATTTTATCATTGCAGCCTGAGCTCCTGTCATGTCCCTGAGCTGTTACACAGCTTTGTTGTTGCTCCTCCCATAAGACACTATGGGAAAATGTACCACAGCATCCCAATGGCTTTGCAGCCTCACAGCCCCAACCTGAGCTGACTCTTGTAGCCTGATTCTACCCTCACTAATTTTTGTGGCTGGTGACTGATCTGGATGGAGTTATGCTTTTGGACAAGCCCTTGTATAAAATATTACACAACATGTAAAGTAAATGGGATTCCAGAGGTTACCTACAGGTGTTCTTGAATGGGATGAACAGCAAGTGCTGGCCTCATCAATGATGCCAGCTTCCCATGAAAGAATTTTTTAAAATGTGCAACAATACTGGGCTCTAGTCAGGTGCTGGGCTATTCACAGTTTACCAAGTTTTGTTATATTTTTATAGCTTCCTCTTCAATGTTATAGTAATCTCTCCGAGTTTCTTGGTAACAACGAGATCTCTTGCATTGTTTTTATGTCAGGTACTTGAATCATTAAGGGCAACCTCAGCTAAGGACCAGTGGCTTTAAAAATGCAAGAGTTAAATAAAGCATTATTAAACGATGTGACAAAATTGCTTTGTGCCAAGTAATGCCAGATAAACTATTTTTCTTTTTTAATAGCACTTGTGTTCCTGCCTGCTTGTTGTGTGTGGGGGAGAGGAGGCTAATTACTATGTGCAGGGTGTGGGGGGAGAGGGGGCGAATTATTATGCCGCTGCCTTTGCTTTTTACCCCTTTTGTGCAGGCAAACTGGGCTTCTGCTGGTGGCCACAAGGAGGACTGCAAGCTTGGAGGGAGCAGGTTTGCTTGATCGATGGTGTACATGCAAGCTCTTTCTCCTCCAGTTAAGGGGGAGCCCCCCTTCATGTCCATCCACGAGTCCCTCTCCAGGTCTCATGGCAGACACCCCCCCGGACCCCTTCCCACCAGCCCGCCCCCAGCCACCGCTTCACAACCCAGTCTCACAGCCCACCCCCCCATCCCACTGTCTAGGTGTCCCTTATGTTGTTTCTCAAGAGTTGGTCACTGTAAGCCAAAATGCTCACTACTCATCCTTCCCAACCTTTGTTGCCTAATTTCTGCTTAAGTTTTATAACTAAGTGTGTTTCTCTGAAAAGTGTTCTTTGTATACGATTCTATGATTTGTAGCGGGGAGGCGCAAAATTATAAAAGAGGCAGATTGCTAGTGCTTTAACAAGATTCCAAAATTGACATGTCCTTCTGGACTGTAGTTTGTGTTTTTTTTGTTTGAAATGCAGCAGTCGATGAATAAATAGACTGCATCCTGTTTGTTTCAAATAAATGGAATCACTAAACTAATCATTGTCATACTGTAGTAATGATAGTTTTGGGAAATGTAGGACTGTAGATTTAAGAATAATCCTGTGTTGTAAGATCACATGATCTGTGCAAACCAATATGTTAGCAGTGCGAGGTACCTCTACAGGAGAGTTCTTCTTTAGTAATGGAGTTTGATGCACACGTGTAGTTGCTGTTGCTGTCTTGTAAATAAAGTTAAATGTTCCCACTAAGAAAAGTTGTCTTGAAGATCAACTTTATAACAAACTGGCGATGAGGATAAATCAGATTCGGTGCTGCACCTCATCCAGCGATTGTGTATATCTAAGTTTGTTCAAAATAAAAGAAGATATACTCATCTGAAATGCCACAGTTTGGCAGAATCAATCCCTTTGAGCCAGCCAGATGATTGGTCTCAAGATGTAGAATGTCTTGTTTTTCTTCCAAACAAACAAAATCACAGGGGATGAAAAGAGGTGAGCGATTCTCCTGAGTATTTGTGAGAGCAAGACCTACAGTTCAATGTGAAGCTTGATGGCCCGCAGTGCCCCAGATTCTAAGACTTTCAGTGAATTAGTAGGCCTCATTAAGGGACATTTTCAACCCAAGCCCTCAGTCACAATGCAGAGGTTCAGGTTTAATTCACGGAATAGAGCCCTGGGGGAAACAATTGCTACCTAAGTAGCGAAATTAAAATAACTAACGAAGTATTGTGATTTTGGTGAAACTCTGAATGACATGCTCAGAGATCGTATAGTATGTGGCATGCAGGAAGACATATTCAGCGAAGATTGCTGGCTGAAGTGAATCTTGATTTTGAGAAAGCATTAGAAACAGGGCTGGAAAGCACTGTAAGGAATTCACAAGCAATTTAAGGCATGGAAAATGGCGCCATTCTCTTAGTCGGGCGGGAACAGTCAGCCGAAAGTAGTGGGAAAAGTTGGGACTCTGCCACGATCAGGAAACAGCCCCCATAACCAAAAAAATGAGAGGAAACAGCTTAGCAACTAAATCAAAAAATAATTTTCATCGACATGGAAACAATCAGCCTTCTAGCGATTGGCAATTTAAAAAGTAGAATGTTATTTTTGTCACAGTAGTGGACACACAATGAGACAGTTCAAACCGAGATTTAAACAGACCTCCAAACAACAAACGAAGTCCAATGAAATCTATAGTGTAGAAGAGCCAGAAACACCCAATTCTGACATTTATTCATTAATCAACATGATAGTTGGGAAGACAGAGCCAATCTTTGTAACAGTGCAAGTGAATGGTAAACCACTAAAAATGGAAGTAGACACGGATGCTTCTACCACTGTAATAGGAGAACACACTTTCAGATATTTAAATAAAGGTGATCAACAAGTAAATTTGGAACAAACATCTGCCAAGTTGAAAATGTACACAGGTGAAGAAATCCAGGAAAAAGGTATCACCAGAGCAACTGTTCACTATAGACACCAATCGGCACAGCTACCGGTAATGGTGGTAGAAGGTGAAGGGCCAAGTCTTCTAGGGTGTGATTGATTGAAGGAGATTAAATTAAACTGGTCCGAAATCTTCCAGTTGCAAGCAGGTGGACTACCAGAACTATTAAAAAAAATGACACTGTCTTCAAGGATGAACTGGGGAAAATCCAAGGCCTACAGGCCAAGATTTACGTGGAACCAGAAGCAACTTCTCGCTTATTGAAAGCAAGACTGGTATCATACACCTATGGCTAACCTAGAGGAAGTCCTGAAATGATTTTTAGAAGCAGGAGTGTGTTTGAAGAAGGAAAAATGCACGTTACAAGCAAATGAAGTCATCTATTTCGGCCACCGGGTAGATGCCTGAGGGTTACACCCGGTTGAAGAGAAGGTTAAAGCAATAAGCGAGGCACCTGCACCCAAGAACATCTCTGAACTTAAATAATTTTTAGGGATGATAAATGATTATGAGCAATTTTTACCAAATTTATCCACAATTCTAGATCCTCTATGTTCACTGCTAAGAATAAATCAGCGTTGGTTTTGGGAGGCACCTCAAAAAGAAGCCTTCATGAAAGTAGAACAGCTCTTAAACTCTTCCAATTTGTTAGTGCATTATGAACAGATGAAGAAATTGGTGCTAACCGACAACACATCCCCCTATGGAGTGGGAACATTACTGTTTCACAAAATGTACAACAGCACAGAGAGGCCTATGTATCCAGGACACTTACCACAGCTGAGATAGGATATTCTCAGATTGAAAGGGAAGGTTTGTCGAGTACTTTTGGCGTAAAAAAATTCCAACAATATGTGCACAGGCAACATTTCACGATAGTATCAGACCACAAACCATTTTTGGGTCTGTTTAGCAAGGAAAAGGCTATACCTCCCATAGACCACGCCAGAATACGAAGATGGGCCCTAATTTTGGCAGCATATGAATACCCCTTTGTACATAAACCAGGGATTCATATTGCAATTGCCAATGCCCTAAGTCACTTCCTTTGCAAGAGAATGATGAACATGTCCCAATCCCACAGGAGCTCGTATTTGTGATGAATTTTCTAGATTCTTCATCAGTTTGTGCAAGGCAGATAAGGGGTTGGATGAATTGTGATCCAGTCCTGTCTCAAGTGAGAGACCAAGTGTCACATGGTTGGTCCCAGGAACCAGTCTGATGAATTGAAGCCGTTTTTTAACTGAAGACACGAGGTGAGCAGTCAAGATGGTATTCTATTATGGGGTGCAAAGGTAGTAATTCCTGCACAAGGAAGGGAACCACAGTGCCCATCCAGGGGTCTCCCAAATGAAGATGATAGGGTGGAGTTATCTTTGGTGGCTGGTAGGCCCTGGGTGCAATTGCACATTGACTACAACACTCCTTTCCTTGGAACCATGTTTCTACTGATTATAGAGGCTCATTCCAAGTGATTAGACGTTTATGAGGTAAAGTCGCCAATGCTGGGCGCTACTATAGAAAAACTACACCAGAGTTTCGCCAGTGGTAATCGTCTCAGATAATGGTACTGCATTTACGAGCGCTGAGTTCCAACGATTTATCTGTCTGAACGGTATCAAGCACATAAAGATTGCACCTTACCATCCATCATCAAACAGACTGTCAGAAAGGGCAGTACGAACTTTTAAGGCGGAAATTAAGAAGTTAACAGGTGATTTGCTGGAGACCAAACTTGCTCGTTTTTTATTTCACTACAGAACGACCCCCCACCCCACACCGCACCAGCAGCAATACCTGCAGAATTAGTGATGAGGCGCCGTCTTTGGACAAGACTAAACCTAATACTTGAAGGGGAAGGTGGAGAAAAGTCAAGGGAACCAAAAGGCAACTCATGATTTGCACAGTCATGAGTGACAATTTATTGTTGGAGAAGCAGGCCGTGTAAAGAATTTTGGTGGAGGACCAAAGTGGTTACCTGGTAAAGTGAGTTCTATGACTGGACCATTGTGGTACCACGTGAAAGTGGAGGGCCGGATTACCCATAAGCATGTGGATCATTTAATAAAAAGGGAGATACCACAACAAAATGATATGCCACCTGTAACCAGTGGTTCCTGTTGAAGTTGCTCAACCAAGGACAGACATGCAAAACAAAAACAGAAACACCTGGAAAAACTCAGCAAGTGTGGCAGCAAGTTAACTTTGTTCTTCTCCGCCGATGCTGTCAGACCTGCTGAGTTTTTCCAGGTATTTCTGTTTTTGTTTTGGATTTCCAGCATCCGCAGTTTTTTGTTTTTGTTTTTAAGAACAGACACGCCCTATATCTTTGTCAGAGTGGAAGACACTAAACTGCAAGTGCCTAATGAGGTTCCTGATGTTAATGCGGTTCCAAAGAGCGTGTTTCCTACAAAAGAACCTGAAGTTGTGGAGCTGCAACATTCCACATGAATCAGGAAACCACCTGAGAACCTGAACTTGTAAATTTCATGACCTGTGTAAACATTGTAACGTCATGAGACATATCCTTGTAAATATAAAACTTACAGAAAAGTTAAAGGGGAAGGAATGTAGTAATTATAGTTTTGGGAAATGTAGGACTGTAGCTTTAAGAATAATCCTGTGTTTTAAGATACTTGATCTGGCGTACCCTGCAGCCTGCCCTGTACCTCTGGCCTACCCTGTAGCCTAGTCTGCTCCACTGGCCTTCCCTCCAGCCCGGCCAGTAAACCAACGTGTTAGCAGCACGAGGAACCTCGACAGGAGAGTTCTTCTTTAGTTATGGAGTTTGATGCACAGGTGTAGTTGCTGCTGTCTTGTAAATAAAGTTCAATGTTTCACTAAGAAAAGTTGTCTTGAAGGTCAACTCTTTCACACATGTATGGTAGAGCATTTTCCCTTTGCTGGACGGTCAAGCAGATAATGACCATGCTGAGGTCAGCCTGAGTGGGTCATGAGGAGATGAATTCTACCCCGCACCATATGTTGCTCTTAGTCGCATGTAACTAGTCTGGGGGCAACCTGCAGGAGAAGCAGATAGGCACATACTCAGATCAGACCTCCAGCACGTGTCCTATTCACGGTGATGTGACGGTGGAATGGGAGCCTCAAGGTGTCGTGGCAAAGAACCATCTGCTGCCCTTGATGCTGCATGTGGTTGCGCCTCCTTGCTATGGGAGGAAATACCATGTGGTTCCTAAAGTGATGTACGCAGCATGTTGGGGTGGTGGGAAGCAGGCCTAGCATCTGGTCTGAGTGATCAGCAGCAGCGGGGAGAGGAGGCACTGGAGGCCTGATATGCCCCACTCTGGTTGGGGTGCGGCGTGCGCGAGCAGAGTCCATGTGCAATTTTCCCTAATGAATGGTCTTCTCTCTTTTTCAGGAGTAGAATGCTCATAATGCGTCCGAGTGTGTGAGGACTGGAGGCAGCCAGGCACAGCTCTCCATATTAAGCCATTTCAAGCAGGAAGCCCTTGAGCTGGAGAGGCGCCATGCACCCCGGTCTACTGGTATCAGTGAGTCTGGGTGGCATGGCCAGGTATTTAAGGCCAACAGTGAGGTCCGCATTGTCCTCCCAACTGCATAGCGCTGAAGATTGTTAAATTAGTTATTGTTGCTGGGCCATTGGTTCTGGAAGGTTGAGTGCATAATGAGCCAGGGGAACAGGCAGGAAGTTTGTCACTGTGTGCATGCTAACTAATCCATTGTCCTTGTTCTTACTTTCAGCATCTTCAGAGCACGGCCGGCAGGAGGAGCTGCAGATGCCTCCTTTCACACCTGAGGGCCCTGAAGTCTCACCAGTGTCACACCATTTCTGTGAGGCAGGCACCAGCGCAGATACTAGCATCTCGGTGGGAATTAGAACATCGGCTAGTGTCCCGGAGCACAGCAGTGAGGGCACTTCACAGTCACTGGAGGAGTTGGCAGAGACAGAGAGTGCCCATGGTGCCAGCAGTCGGAGGACTGCAGGGGACCAGGCACATGCTCAGTCGGTGCCTGGTGATGTGCCTCTGGAGTTGTCCGCGACGCAACAGGGGCTAGAAATGTGGCCAGGTGTGCGGGAGCATCTGAGTGAGATACGTGAGGCTATGCTTGGCTTGGTCTCCGTGGTGGAGGATCTTACGTGGGCGATCACCGAAGTAAAGAGCCTCATGTCCAAGTGCCATATGTCCTCCATGGAGGGAGTGGCGACTCTCATGGACAGCCTACTCCAGGAGGAGCACCAGGGCTTCCTCAGGATGCACTCTGACCAGCAAACCCTCACATCGGCAATGACCTCAGCCGGTCACTGCCAGTGTTGGAGGTAGTGTGGATATCAAGCTTGCCAGCTCAGTGCCCATCCATCCACGGTGAGCAGGGAGGTCCGAAGCAACCTCACATTGGCGCAGCAGCTGCCTGGCATCTCTGCGGGCTCCTTCACGGCACTCTGAATGAGGGCACCAGCTCCTCCGCCCCTCTCCCAGTGACCGCATCATCCGGTGAGGCTGTGACCACTGGGGGGATGCCAGCTGTGGAACTGACAGTTCACTCCCAGGCGGGGACAGCACAGGCTCCACAGGCCGAAGGACAACAGCTAAGGTCATCAAGGCCAACAGGACAGCAGGCTGTCTCAGATGCCACTCCGAGCGATGGGACAGCACCAAGACGTAGCACCCGGAAACAAAAGCATAGGCACGCCACTGGTGCTTTCCTGTTGGCCCGAGATTAGGTCCTTATGATTTCTTTTTGATTGTTGACACCATTGTTTAAAAATTGTGAGAACTTCTGATTCACACATTAAATGCCGGATGTGTGACCATGGCTGAGGGTGCCTCGTTTCTTCTGCATGTGTATGTTTAAGAAAAGTGTCATGAGTGTTTCTTTGCACATTCATCATTATGTACAAGGCCCTCAGTTACTGCTGATGACCTGGCAGATTTGACACTTAGGTATCGAAGGATTGAGGCACCAGCCCAGGCTTGTACTGGTGATCCATCTGTGTTGTGCTAGCTGAACGTTTGTTGGATTAAAGTATCTCTGGTGTCCCTGCCTCCTTGGAGTAATGCCAGGTCAGTGTTCACCCCTTCAGCATTTCCCTGTGCATGTTCATCCTCGGAATCAGTGCTGGACTCATCATGTGCAGCTGCAGACACTGTGTTCAGTGTCTTCATTATCCACTAAGTTCCCCTCTTTCCAGCTCAAGATTGTGGAGAGCGCAGCATGCAACCACTATCACCGACATACGACCTGGGGGTTACTGGAGTGCGTCCCCTGAACGATCCAGCCGTCGGAAGCACATCTTGAGAAGACCTATGGCTCTCTCCACCACAGCCCTTGTGGAGCCGTGGCTCCTATTGTACCGCTGCTCTGCCTCTGTTCTTGGATGGTGGAGAGGGGTCATGAGCCACCTTCTGAGGGGATAGCCCTTGTCACCCAGCAGCCATCCATCTAGCCGGGCTGGAGCACTGAAGAGCCCCAGCACCTGGGAGTGTCTGAGGATGTAGGTGTCGTGGGAGCTGCCTGGGTACCTTGCATAGACTTGTAGAATCAGCACCCTGTGGTCACACACTATCTGCACATTCATGGAGTGGAAGCCCTTCCTGTTGATGAAGGCACCGGGCTCACCTGCTGGTGCCTTGATGGCCACATGTGTACGGTCTATAGCACCCTGGACACGGGGGAAGCCAGCAATGGCTGCGAAGCCTCTGACTCGCTGTGTCTGACTTGCCTGGTCCCAGCGAAAGTGGATGAAGGTCAATGCCCGACTGAACAGAGCGTCTGTAACCTGCTTGACACAAGTGTGGACAGCTGATCGGGAGACACCGCAAAGATCACCCGCCGAGCCCTGGAAAGAGCCAGAGGCATAGAAGTTGAGGGCAGCTGTGACCTTCAGAGCTGCTGGCATGGGGTGTCCACCCAGACAGTTAGGGGAGATCTCAGGCCCAGTCATCTGACAGATATAGTTGACTCTCTCCTTTGAGAGATGGAGCCTCCTTCGGCACTGCACCTCAGGCAGATTGAGGTAGCTGCTTTTCCGCCTGTAAACCCTGGCAACAGGATAGTGGCATCTTCTGTGGCCCCTTCCACCTTGGACAACCTCTTGGCCCTGCACCCCTTGTGCCTGCACCTGGACCCCAAAGGTGGCTCCTCTGGAGGCTGAATGTCCACTCCTGGCCTCGTCCACCTTCTGGCCCTCCCTTCCTCCTCAGAGGAGCTGCCTCCAGTGGACAGGTCAGATCCCATACCCAGGCTAAGGGAGGCATCCTGAAAGCTATGGGCCCGGAAAAGATTCCTGCCTGCAGAGTGCTGACCTGAAGGTTAAGAGTCCAGAAAAAGCTGCTGGGATGCGTTCTGAACGACTGCAGACCACACAGGCAAGTTTAAAAAACTTTCTCCAATAAATAATTCACAGAGCAGACTCACGACCCCACTGAGCCCTCTTATCCCGCCTGTGGATGAGGTTAATAGAAAGGTCTCCTACTTGCCTGCCTGTTGGGCCCGTGCGCTGACCCAAAGATCGCACGGGTGCCGAAAAATCAGTGTCAATTGAAGACTAAAGAGCCTTAAGTGGCCCGTTAATTAATGGCAGGCACGTGTCAGACTTCATCTTGCACCCACCCAGTGAAATATTGTGATGGCGCGCAGTGACATCGGGACGCTCGCCCAACTTCACGGTGCATCATTGTATGCTGAAGGCACTGAACATCGTAAAGGCTTTGGCACCAACTCCACCGCCCCGCCCCCTGCACGTCAGACGAAAAATTCTGCCCAGTGTCTAACACGAAATGTGATTCTGTGATTGGACAACACCTGCTAAACAATCCTGATTGTGCTGAGAATTACACTGAAAACCAACTTAAGATTGTCAGTTGGGTTCACAGTGTGGCTCACTCACGCGTGCTAGAAGCTACATACATTCACAGACAGGGTCCTGTCCTTTGCAGGCAGAAGAAACATGCTGACACCTTTTGCATCTTCAACTAAACAAATCATGTGGCACCACCACCGTGCTAAATGGGAGAGATTTCAAACAGATCTAGCAACTCAAGACTTGGTAACCATGAGGTGCTGTGGGCCATCAGCAGCAGCAGAATTGTACTCGAATACAATCTGTAACCGACATATCCCCACTCTACCATTACCATCAAGCCAGGAGATCAACCCTGGTTCAATGGAGAGTGCAGCACAACATGCCAGGAGCAGCACCAGGCTATAAATGAGGTGTCAACCTGGTGAAACTATAACACAGGACTACTTGTGTGCCAAACAGCATAAGCAGCAAGTGATAGACAGATCTAAGCGATTCCACAACCAACGGATCAGATCTAAGCCCTGCAATCCTGCCACACCCAGTCATGAATGGTGGTGGATAATTAAACAACTCACGGGAGGAGGAGGCCCCACAGATATCCCCGTCCTCAATGATGGGGGAGCCTAGCACAGCAGCACAAAAGATAAGGCTGAAGCATTTGCAACAATCTTCAGCCAGAAGTGTCGAGTGGATGATCCATCTCGGCCTCCTCCACAGGTCCCCAAATCACAGATGCCAGCCTTCAGCCAATTTGATTCGCTCCACGTGATATCAAGAAATGGCTTAAGGCACTGAACACCACAAAGGCTATGGGCCCTGACAATATTCCGGCAATAGTACTGAAGATTTGTGCTCCAGAACTTGCCACACCCCAAGCCAAGCTTTTCCAGTACAGCTACAACACTGGCATCTACCCAGTGTGGAAAATTGCCCAGGTATGTTCTGTACATAAAAAGCAGGACAAATCCAACCCGGCCAATTACTGCCCATCAGTCTACTCTCAGTCATCAGTGAAGTGATAGAAGAGGTCATCAACAGTGCTATCAAGTGGCACTTGCTTAGCAATAAGCTGCTCACTGACGCCCAGTTTGGGTTCCGCCAGGGCCATTCAGCTCCTGACCTTACTACAGCCTATGTTCAAACATGGACAAAAGAGGTGAATTCCAGAGGTGAGGTGAGAGTTACTGCCCTTGATATCAAGGCAGCATTTGACCGAGTGTGGCATCAAGGAGCCCTGGCAAAACTGGAGTCACTGGGAATCGGGGGAAAACTCTCTGCTGGTTGGAGTTATGCCTAGCACAAAGGAAGATGGTTGTGGTGGGTGCAGATAATTCATCTCAGCTCCAGAGCATCACTGCAGGAGTTCCTCAGGGTAGTGTCCTAGTCCCAACCATCTTCAGATGCTTCATCATTGACTTTCCTTCCATCATAAGGTCAGAAGTGGGGATATTCACTGATGATTATACAGTGTTCAACACCATTTGTGACTCCTCAGATACTGAAGCAATTCATGTCCAAATGCAGCAAGACCTGGACAATATCCAGGCTTGGGGTTGACAAGTGGTAAGTAACACGCACACCACACAAGTGCCAGGCAATGACCATCTTCAACAAGAGAGAATCTAACCATTGCCCCTTGACATTCAGTGGCATTACCATCACTGAATCCCTACTATCAAAATCCTGGGGGTTATCATCGACCAGAAACTGAACTGGACTATCCTTTTAAATATTGTGGATACAAGGCTAGGAATCCTGCGACAAGTAACTCCCCTCCTGACTCCCAAAGCCTGTCCACCATCTTCAAGGCATGAGTCAGGAGTGTGATGGAATACTCTCCACTTGCCTAGATGAGTGCAGCTCCAACAATACTCAAGAAGCTTAACACCATCCAGGACAAAGCAGCCCGCTTGATTGGCATCACATCCACAAACATTCACTCCCTCCCCCACCAATATACAGTGGCAGCAGTATGTATCATCTACAAGATGCTCTCACCAAGGCTCCTTGGGCAGCACCTTCTAAACACCCAATCACTCCTACCTTGAACGTCAAAAGCAGCAGATAGATGGGAACACCACCATATGGAAGTTCCCATCCAAGTCACTCATCATCCTGACTTGGAAATATATCGCCGTTCCTTCACTGTCACTGGGTCAAAATCGTGGAACTCCCTTCCTAACAGCACTGTGGGTGTATCTACACCACATGCACTGCTGCAGTTCAAGAAGGCAGCTCACCACCACCTTCTCAAGGGCAGTTAGGGATGTACAATAAAAGCTGGCCCAGCCACCAAAGCCCACATCCCATGAATGAATTTTAAAAAAACTGAGGGAACATTCCCTGGTTCATTCCCCGGGACAATGCCTCAGCCATTCAGAGTTGACCTGCCCAATTTAAATTAGCAAAAAGCTGCACTTTCCAGGGTAATGCCTCCACCAATTAGAGTCCACTTGAGAGTGCACTCTCTTCTCATGCACTACAAATTGTTGCTCTTCTTTACTGTTGGTAATTTCTTGCAAGCTCTCCTGATGAGTGTAAGACAAAAAGCTTTGATAGCATGTCTCTTTTTTTTCAGCAATAATCAAGTTAAGTATTTCTAAGCAGCACTTATAGCCTAAATGTGGCTGAGCTCAAAGAGTTCACAACCAACAACTCTAATGGTACACATCCCTGCATGCTTCCTTTGCTAACTCCTTCTTCCCAGGAACATTAAGGACTGGAACAACCACATGCAAAACTTAATCTCCATGTCCTCTAAGTGCTCATTTAAGGAAAATCTGTTGAACTTTTTTTAACTAATGCTACCACTAACTGCACTCAGTGTGTACCTCCTGTGAAAATTCTCTAGTGAAAGGCAGGAGCGAAACTTAATTAAGTACCAAGTAACACCTAAAGAAAAAGGGGTGGCAGGGCTACAGGGAAAGCGAGTGAGGCTAGCAGAGTTGTTCTGGTAGAGAATTGGCATGAACATGATGGACCGAATGGCCCCCTGCTGTCTTGTAACCATTCTATGAAAATAAATGCTATATTTATTTTGCCATTTTAGTTCCAACAATAAAACTTCAAACAATTCACCTTCAAATAATTGCTCTGAAAGGTCTTTTAACACTCTTTTATAAGTTGAGAGAGTAGCTTGAGTCATCCTATAAAATTGTGTGGAAAAATTGCTACCTGCCATTTCCTAGTCCCCACTAGCCTCACTTAAGAGAATGATCCTGTAAGAGAAAATCTACTCCACAGTTCATGTCCACCATGACTCTTTTGATTGGAGTTTGGCCCAGTAGGTGTCCTCAGTGCAGTGTGACATTCATTCCAGATACCATTATTTTTCTGCAGCAGATGTCATCACTTCATGACAACAAAATCTATTTAATGGGTTGAACTTTAGTATAAACATTGCCAAAAATGTGTATCTTTTTGCGAATTTTGAAATTCAATAAATGGAAAAGGTTGTCAATGCACATACTATTAGGAGTTCTTACATAAGCAAACCGCTACAGATGCTGGACATCTGAAATAATCAAAAATGCTGGAAAAACTCAGCAGATCAAACAGCATATTAGATTTCTTGCTGTCTGTTCTATTTTTGCTGTGCTCCAACATTGAAAGAACCACTTGCATTTATATAGTATCTTCAATGTAGCACTTAGAAAAAGCATTGCAGTGGATAATAGAAAGGGACATATAGTTAGCTAAGAGACCAGCACGGTGCAAAAATGATTGTGCCCTTTTATAATTATTGTATTAATAGATAACGCTCTTCTTCCTCATGGAGGTTACAATCTTACAGGATATGATGCAATCATCTTTTGCTGACTCATTCAATCAGATAATGATTACTAATATGGTCATGTCAGGCCAAAGAGGATTGGCATGCTGTCATATTGTAGGATGCATAGTAGGTTCAGGTTATGTCTCTGTTCGTTCTTGGGGGAGAATGAGATCATGCGTATTGTGGTGTCAAAAATAAGCTGAGCTAACTGGAGATGACAATTTCTAAGGTGATCTACCCTCTGCTGTGGTTATGAAGAATTCCCGTGTGAAGACCATTTTGATAGTCTGCTCCATGTGGTTCGGGGTTCGCTGGAGCAAGGTCCTCACCTTCAGCCATGTCAAAGTGCAGCCCTTACTGGATGGTGAAGTTGTGAAAGGAACAGTAGGCTAAAATGATGCTCAATACCTGATGAGCAGCACACTGAAGGTCTTGCCTGCCCCTTTCAAGCAATGAAAGTGTGCTTTTAACACTCCAATGGTCTTCTCAACGACCAGCCTAGTCATCAATCTTTCTCTCCCTGACCACTGCCTGAGGTTAAGTAAAATGTTTGCAACCTTGGCTTCTTATGATCCTGAGCTGAGTTCCCTTTTCCTCTCAATCACAAAGGCTGCTGACTTTCATATTGGTAACATCAACTATTTCTACCCTGTCTGAGCCCAGCTGCTGCTGAAACCCTCATGCCTTTATCACCTCCAGCCTCAACCATTCCAAAGCTCTCCTGGCTGGCCTCCAATCTTGCATGCTCTGTAAATTTGAGCCAATCCAAAATTCTGCTGCCTGAATCCAACCTCGCAGCAAATCCAGTTCACCCATCATTCTTGTGCTCACTGACCCACGTTGGCTCCCAGTCCAGCAATGTTACTTTTAAAATTCTCATACTTGTTTTCATATCCCTCTAAAGCCTCAGCCCTCCTTACCTCTGTAACCTCTTCCAGACCCACAACCTTCTGGGATCTCTGCGCTCCTCCAACTCTGATCTCATGCGCAAGCACAACTTTCTTCACTGTGTCACTAGAGGCCGTACTTTCAGCTGCCTAGGCCTTAAGTTCTAGAATTCCCTCCCTAAAACTCTCTATCTTTCTTATCTTTTTTAAGACCGTCCTCAAAACCTCTTTGACCAAATTTTGGTCCTGTTATGACATGGCAGATGATGTGTGTCAGGTGGACCAAATCCACAAGGGAAACTTGGTCAGGATATCACAACGGTTTTGCAATTTGTATTTATTATGAGATGTGTGCACTGAATTCAGAAGTAATGACTCCACCAAGGCCATTATTGTTTTTATGTCAGATTTGCAGCATCCAAAGTATTTTGCTTTTATCCCAGTTACACACCCTCTTTAAGGAAACTGTAGATTTTAGATTTGAAACCAAAACAGCAAGTTAACACAGTACCCATTTGATAGTGGAATTTCAAATGGCTTTCTCCAACTTCAGTTACTGGACATAACAGATTTATGCACAAATGGCTGGCAGCTTCTTGAAGGCTGTTTCACACACTCCTGTTAGATCCTACATGACCCTCTCCTCACATAGCCTTTCATTCTCTTTTATATAGGTTTCTCTCTTTTTAAAATGTACATTCTATTACTCTCAATGTGCTTGAAACTGTATCTTTCTAATAATATAAAAACTTTCATGCTGCCAATATTGTCAGTGACCTTTTGGAAAAATAATCACACTACTTAGCCTTGCTTATCTGGCTAGTTGTGAATAGACTAATATCCCTTTGAAATGCTAACAATCCCTTCACTTATCCAAAATGCAAATTCCCTTCACACTTTATATGCTAAGCCAGCATCCATGTTTACTCATTGGCATTTCAAACACATTTCTACACCTAGCTTCTTTTGATAATTCCAAACTTGCAGTCTACCTGACTCCAAATGTAATTAAATCATACTGACATGACTAACTCTACATGCACATCCATAAAACTATTTTACAATAAACCAGGAAAATATTATGAAAATTATTATACTTCCATAACAGTCACTTGCCTTAAAATATCTGCTTGCGTAGACTCCCTGTGCTATCACCTCCACAATCTGCTTTAATATTCTGAGATGCATCTCATACAGGCTTGGTGAGCTTCAGAGGAAATAAAAGCAGGAGGAGGCTATTTGGCCCCTCAAGCCTGCTCTGCCATTCAATTAGTTCACGGCTGATCTTCTACCTCAGCCCCATTTTCCATACTATCCCCACATCCCATCATGTCTTTGCTATCTGAATATATATTGTTCTCTCTCTTGAATGTACTCAATGACTGAGCCTCCACAGCCCTCTGGGATAGAGAATTCCAAAGGTCTGCCACCCTCTGAGTGAAGAAATTCCTCCTATCTCAGTCCTAAATGGCCACCTCTTATTCTGAGACTGTATCCCCTGGTTCTAGACTCACTAAGCAGGGGAAATATCTTTCTTGCATCTACCCTGTTGAGCCCTGTAAGAATTTTGTATACTTCAGTAAGATCTCCTACCATTCTTCTAAACTCTAGAGAATACAGGCTCAGTCTCCTCAAAATTTACTCATAGCTCAATCCCGCCATCCCAGAGATTAGTCTGGTGAACCTTCATTGCACTTCCCCTACAGCCACTATATCCTTCCTTAAGTAAAAACACCAAAGCTGCTCAAAATGCTCCAAGTGAGATCTCATCAAGGCTCTAAAACATTTTCAGCAAGACGTCTTTACTCCTGTACTCAAATCCTCTTGCAATTAAGGCCAACATGCCATTTGCCTTCCTAATTGCTTGCTGCACATGCATGTTAGCCTTCAATGACTTATGAACAATGACATACAGGTCAACACTTCCCAATTTCTTGAATTTCTGTTTATCCTACCAAAATGGATAACTTCACATTTTTCCACATTATATTCCATCTGCCAAGTTTTTGCCCACTTACTTAGCCTGTCTAAATCCCCTTGAAGCCTCTTTGCATCCTCCTCACAACTCATATTCCCACCTAGTTCTGTGTCATCAGTAAATTTCACATTTAGTCCTTACACTCAAATCATTGATATAGTTTATGAATAGCTGGGGCTCAAGCACTGATCCTTCTGTTACCTCACTAGTCACAACCTGCCAGCCTGAGAATGACCTATTATTCCTATTCTCTGTTTTCTGCCCATTAATCAATTCTCAATCCATGCCATTATTATCTCCAATCCCATGTACTCTAATTTTGTTTACTAACCTCCTGTGGGGGACCTTAATGAAAGCCTTCTGAAAATTCAAATACACCATATCCACTGGTTCTCCGTCATCTACTCTGCTAGTTACATCCTCAAAAAACTCCAATAGGTTTGTCAAACATGATTTCCCTTTCATCAATCCATGTTGACCCAGCCGAATTCCATAATGAATTTCCAAGTGTCTAGATATCACACCCTTTATAATAGATTTTAACATTTTCCCTACTACTGATATCAGACTAACCGGTCTGTAGTTCCACTTTCTCTCTCCCTCCTTTCTTAAATACCAGGGTTACATTTGCTACCTTCAATATACAGGCACCATTTCAGAGTCTATAGAATTTTGAAAGATGATCACCAATGCATCCACTATTTCTACAGCCACCTCTTTCAAAACTCAAGGATGTAGATCATCGGGTCCAGGAGATTTATCAGCCTTCAACAGTCCCACTGCTGCTTTTTTACTCTCGCTAGTCCCTTGGTTCTCTAGTATTCCCGGGAGATTTTTTTTTGTACCTTCCCTCATGAAGACAGTTACAAACTATTTATTTAGATTCTCTGCTATTTCCTTATTTCCCATTTCCTGTCTCTGCCTATAGTCTGCCTACATTTCTCTTTGCTAATCTTTTCTTTTTTACATGCCTATAGAAGCATTTAGAATCCTGTTTTATGTTTTGTGCTAGTTTACTTTTACATTTTATTTTCTCTTTCTTTATCAGTGTCTTGGTCCTCCTTTGCTGAATTCTAAAATGCTCCCAATCCTCAGGTTTACTACGTTTTTTGGCAACTTAATAAGCCTCTTCCTTTGATCTAATACAATCTTTAGCTTCCCTTGTTAACCATGGTTGGATCTTCTTTCCAGCTGAGTTTTTGAGCCTTAAAGGAATGTAAATTTGTTGTAAACTAAGTATTCATTATTTAAATGCTAGCCATTGCCAGTATACCATCATACTTTTTAATATTGTTTCCCAATCTACCACAGCCAATTTGCACCTCATACCTTCATAGTTTCCTTTCTTTAGTTTTAAATCCTGGTTTCAGAGTAAACTACATCACTTTCAAACTTAATGTAAAATTCTACCATATTGCAGTCACTCTTCCCGAGAGGCTCCTTTACGATGAGATTATTAACTAGCCCTTTCTCATCACACAATACTAGATCAAAAATAGCCTTTCCTCTAGTTTTTCTTTCATTCATTCATGAGATGCTGGCATCATGATTCATTGCCCAATCCTAATTGCCCTTGAGAAGATGAAGGTGAGTTGTCTTTTTGAACAACTGGCGAGGGTCACTCACCACAGGATTCCTAGTCTCTGACCTGCTCTTGTAGCCACAGTATTTATATGGATAGTTCAGTTCAGTTCTTGGTCAATGGTAACATGCAAGCTGTAGATAGGGAGGGATTCAGATGGTAATGCCATTGAACATCAATGGCGATGGTTAGATTCTCTCTTGTTGGAGAAGGTCATTGCCTGGCACCTGTGTGGCACGAATGCTACTTGCCACTTGTCAGCCTAAGCATGAATATTGTCCAGATCTTGCTGCATTTGCACATAGACTGCTTCAGTATCTGAGGAGTCGCGCATGGTGCTGAACATTGTGCAATCATCAGCGAACATCCCCACTTCTCTCCTTATGATGGAAGGAAGATCATTGATGAAGCAGCTGAAGATGGTTGGGCCGAGGACACTACCCTGAGGAACTCCTGCAGTGATGTCCTGGAACTGAGATGATTGATCTCCAACAACCACAAGCATTTTCCGTTGTGCTTGGTATGGCTCCAACCAGTGGAGAGATCTCCCCCCCACCACTGATTCTCATTAACTCCAGTTTTGCTGGGGCTCCTTGATTCCACACTCGGTCAAATGCGGCATTGGTGTCAAGGGCAGTCACTCTCACCTCACCGCTGGAGTTCAGCTCTTTTGTACATGTTTGAACCAAGGCTGTAACGAGGTCAGGAGCTGAGTGGCCCTGGTGGAACCCAAACTGGGCGTCAGTGAAAGACTATCGCAAAGCAAATGCCACTTGATAGCACTGCTGATGTCACCTTGGAGTGAATTGAATTGTCTGAAGACTGGCATCTGCGATGCTGGGGACCTCTGGAAGGGGCCGAGATGGGTCATCCACTTGGCACTTCTGGCTGAAGTTTGCTGCAAATGCTTCATCCTTATCTTTTGCATTGATGTGCTGGACTTCCCCATCATTGAGGATGGAAATATTTGTGGAGCCTCCTCCTCCTCCTCCAATGAGTTGTTTAATAATCCACCACCATTCACAGCTGCATGTAGCAGGACTGCAGAGTTTAGATCTGATCCTTTGGTTGTGAGATCGCTTAGCTCTGTCTACTGCTTGCTGCTGATGCTGTTTGGCACGCAAGTAGTCCTGTGTTATAGTTTTACCAGGTTGACAATTCATTTTTCAGTATGCCTGTGCTGCCCCTGGCATGCCCTCCTGCACTCTTCATTGAACTAGGCTGATTCCCTGGCTTGGTGGTAATGGTAGAATGGGGGATGTCCCTGAGCTAACAGATTGTGGCTGAGTACAATTCTACTGCTGCTGATGGCCCACAGCACCACATAGCTGCGCAGTTTTGAGTTGCTAGATCTGTTCAAAATCTTTTTGGCACCTTGGTAAGGCCAAACAACACGATGGAGGATATCCTCAATGTGAAGACAGGGCTTCATCTCCACAAGGACTGTGCAGAGGGCTAATAATGTCATGGATAGATGCATCTGCGGCAAGCAGGTTGGTGAAGATGCTGCAGACCCAGCCTAGCAGCGATGTCCTTTAGGGCTCGGCCAGCTCGGTCAGTAATGGTGCTACCAAGCCATTCTTGATGATGGACATTGAAGTCCCTCACCCAGAGTACATTCTGCACCCTTGTCACCCTCAGTGGTTGCTCCAAGTGAGTACTGATTCATCAGCTGAAGGAGGGCAGTACGTGGTAATCAGAAGAAAGTTTCCTTGCCCAAATTTGACCTGATGCCGTGAGACATCATGGAGTCCAGAGTCAATGTTGAGGACTCCTAGGGCAATGCCCACCTGACTGCATACCACCTGTGAATGGGCTGCCGCATTCTCCGTCTACATGTTGATCTTTAGAATGAAGGTCATTTCTCACTACAGTACTAATGCCCTCTTTGATTAATGGTGATATGTTAGAAAGATCATCAAATGAGACCATATGGATTGAATGAAAGATCAAAAAATGGGCAATATGCAAATTAAAGGGAAATTATGATTTCATGATCTCAGGACATCCCAAAGCTCTCTATAGTTAATTAAGTAATGTAGGAAACATATTGACAATGCATGTACAACAACGTTCCAGAATCAGAATTATGTTAATGACTAGATAACTTGTTAAAAAAGTGATATTGTTTAAGGGATGAATACTAGTCAGGACACCGGAGAGAACTCCTCTGCTCTTCTTCAAAATAACACCATGGGATGTGAATGCACATACAGGACCTCAGCTTAACATCTCAATCTAAAGACAGCACCTCTAACTGTGCAACACTCTCCTTAGTACCTCACAAGAGTGTCAGCCTAGATTTTGTATTCAAGTTCCTGTTTTGTGGCTGAAAGGGATGCTATGATGCATGAAGTTGGTGTGAGGAAAATTGCCCTGTTTGACACTCTATGGTACTCTCCCCAGGACAGAGTGTAACATATTCAAATGAACAAGAGGCACGGAAATTAAAGGCGAAAGCGATTTGCAATGCCACTGCTTCTGGTGGACTCTGGCTGCATGACAGATTACAGCTTACATTATAATATTGCCACTGCCTCCCAACCTGGTGAATTGCAGTCTTTTTAAATTATTGTTCATTCATGGGATGTGGGCTTTGCTAGCTGGCCCAGCATTAATTGCCCTTCCCTAGTTGCCCTTCAGAAGGTGGTGGTGAGCTGCCTTCTTGAACCGCTGCAGTCCATGTGGTGTAGGTACACCCACAGTGCTGTTAGGAAGGGAGTTCCAGGATTTTGATCCAGCGACAGTGAAGGAACAGGGATATATTTCCAAGTCAGGATGGTGAGTGACTTGGAGGGGAAATTCTAGGTAGTGGTGTTCCCATCTATCTGCTACCCCTGTTCTTCTAGAAGGTAGTGGTCGTGGGTTTGGAAGGTGCTGCCTAAGGAACCTTGGTGAGTTCCAGTGCACAGAGTACCTTGGACAAATCCAAATAAGAGAATCTCCAACAAAAACAGAAAATGCTGGAAAAACTCAGCAGTTCTAGCCGCATCTGTGGAGAGAAAAACAGATTTAACGATTCAAGTCCTTTTGAATGAGGTTTTCCAATATTTTCTGTTTTTGTTTTAGATTTCCAGCATCCACAGTATTTTGCTTTTATCTAAGGAACCTCCACTTGTGTTTGCAGGTGAGAAGATAACAGTGAGTGTGCACAATACTCCTGTGGTGCTCTATTACGTGCCTGGCATCTCTATGGCATTCTGCCTCTTCTTCCTCCCGAAACCAACAAATAATAGACTGTTCCAATGGAAAGCCTCGCCTGACCTTTGAGAAGATAACAAAAACTTGACACAATAGTTCCTGATCACATAAATGGATAAAGGTTGATATGAGTAACTGCATGCACAACAAACTGAAATCATTTTGTTTTTTATCATGGATACATTCAGTGACCTTGTGAATGATAAGAATCAAAGAAAGTTAACAGCACATAAAGAGGCCACTCGGCCCATTGCGGTTAAATGCTTCTCAAAGCATTTAAAAATCCTACTGCAATATTGGACTGGGGCTAAATGGCAGACATAAATCATGATCTTTGTTCTAGAAGCACTTTATTCAAGTGAACTGAAAACACTTTATAGCATGAGGTCAGTCAGTATGTTACAGATATGTGTCATACCTAAACAATAGTACGTCATTCCACATTGACAAATACGTAATCGGATATATAATCCAATTTTAATATACTATCTTATCGAGTCCATAGATAGGCAGATAATGATTTTACAATAATTCATTTAAAAATGTGAACAAATTGTCTGGATCAGAAACGGGGAACTCTAATTTTATTCCACCATAACGTTGACATCATTGTAATCACGCTAACTGCTATCTACTCCACAAGTGGAATCCCATAGAGGATTCCACAGCTATCATTCTCTGCTGTAGGTTTCCATTCTCAGGTTTGCAAATATAGTTATATTTTGTATTGTCTGCGTAGGAAGAGGGCAAGCGCTTTCCGTGGCAAGCTGAGTGGGTTGTGTGACATCAATCATTATGCAAATAAGGTGTGCTAAAGCTGCTTATATTTGAAAACAAAGTAACAAAAAAAAGCACCTTCTGTCTGCTATGTGTACTATTTAGAAAAGGCCTATGCGTGTGTAATCACCTGAAGTTTCTTGGCTCTTCCAATGCAGCAGAGGTTCTTCTGACTATTATACTTTCAGACCCCAATGTTCTGGGATTGTGGTGGGTGGGAGTGGAATCATCTCTTATTCTTCTAAACTCCAGTGAGTATAGGCCCAACCTGCTCAATCTTTCCTCATACATCAACCCTTTCATCCCAGGAAACAAACAAGTGAACCTCCTCCAATGTAAGTTTATTTCTCCCTAAATAAGGAGACCAAAACAGTCCACAGTACTCCTGATGCAGTCTCACCAAAGCCCTGTGCAATTGTAAAAAGGCTTCACTGCTTTTAAACTCCATGCTCTTTGCGATAAACATTCCATTTCCCTCCTAATTATTTGCTGTACCTGCATGTTAACTTTTGGTGATTGATGTATGAGCTCACCCACATCCCTTTGTACCGCAGCATTTTCTCTCTATTTAGCTAATATTCTACTTTTTTAATTCTTCCTACCAGAGTGGACAACTTCACATTTTTGACTACTCACTTAACCCATCTATACCCTCTGCAGGTTCTTTGTACGATACTCATGACTTGCTTTCCTATCTTTGTATCATCGACAAATTTGGCTACAATACACCTTTCATCCAAGTCATTAATATAGATTGTAAGTACATGTAGGCCTAGCACAGATCCATGCGATATCCCACTAGTTAATGTTTGCCAACCTGAAATTACTTATTTATCCTGATTCTGTTTCCTGTTAGTCAACCAATCCTCTAAGGTCTTGTGGCACAGTGGGTAGCATCCCTACCTCTGAGGTAGACACTCTGGGTTCAAGTCTTATATGGGGACTTTCTAGTCAAGAAAGGTGTGTTCATAATGTGGTCAAATAGGTTGAGTGTCAAATTGTAAATCCTTCCAATATATGACTGTCCCAGAGTGAGGAGGACCCAGGAGCAGGCACTCTGCAGCACCTAGGGGGAGAGTCCATTATCATGGTCACATCTGCATGTGCTTACTTGGCAGGGGAGTGATCATGATAATGGTTGCTTCTACATGTGTGTAAGTGTTGCTTTTGTGGGTATCATTTTTTTTACTGGGGAGTTTCAGCTGAAGGCTTTAGCCTTTTTGGTCTTTGGACTGGAAGCTCTTCTGTGGTTGTTTGTTGTCCATTGAAGGGGCTTCAGTGCCCAACATTGGGAACTTAGAGGTGATGGCTGCAACCAATTGAGTGCCAAACCAGAGGTATTCAACACCATTAGGGTGGCGGTGAAAGATAGCAAAGGAGGTACACCCATTGACTGTGCCTTCTTCACTAAGAAGACCTTTTAAAATCCAGTGGACTCGAAGCTGCAGAGATCTACTGTCCGCAGGATTTCCCCAGCGCTGGATACTTCGATGAGGCCTTCAAGAATGTTGCTGCCTTTGTCAAGTTCCTGAAAGTGTTCAAGAAGAAGAGAGAACAGCCTCAGATGAGAATACTCACGGTGGAGCCATTCTTCACTCTGCTGTCACAACGGGATCTTGTGGTGACTGTGCACCTCTATAGCTCCCATGTTTCTGTTGTTTACGTGCTCACCTTCCTCACCAGGTACATTGACAAGGTTGGGAATTGCACCGAGGTCAAAGGCGCCTTTGGAATTTGGACCAGCAAATGCCAGGTCAAGGTCACATTCAAGGTAGATGTTAAAGGAGCAATCCTGCACCCTCCTTTTAGCTTCACTATCGGGGGAAGCTGTGGCTACCTTATCTACGCTGGGCAGCCCAAAGGTCGTCGTTCATGTGGCAAATCTGGTCATGTGGCGGCCAACTGCAGCGCTGTCCTCTGCAGAATTGTAAGCAGGAAGGACACCAGACAAAGGATTACAAACAAAGTACTGTAACCTGTGTAGTGACGCAGGCCACCTCTACAAGACTGCCCCAAACAGCGCCTCACTTACATACAGGTGCCCAAAACGAGGGGCAAGCAGACGAAACGGTGAGTGTCACTGCTGCCAAGGAGGCTTGCAAACCTCCACCCAACAAGGACTCCAGCGAGCCCAATGGGGCAAAGAAGGACAGAGGAAGGAAAAAGATTGAAGCAGCAGACAGCCAAACAACTACACCCTTTCCCGAACCTCCCATTCTTCAGCAGAGTGAATCAATGGAGGAGGAACCAGTAGATGATCAACCAGCAGAGTGGCAGCTGGTCAAGAAGAGCAAAACGGAGAAGGGGCCAAGAAGAGACCCGGCCACTTTCCAGACGAGTGGCAAGAGGCAATGACAATCCGACACAGATGGCAAGGGCTGTTGCTCTTCAGACGAAGAAGGGCAAGGGCGGCACCTACAGAAGAAGCAGCAAAGCTCTAGGGAGCTGGAGGAGACGACACCTGAGCTCCAGAACATTGGAAACAACAAAGAGACCAGCACACCCCAACTTTGCCCTCAATTTGAAGCGCCCAGTGCACCCCAGCCCAAGGAAGCTGGGAGCAGTGAAACGCCCAGTGCACCCCAGCTCTGGCAAGCTGGGAGCAGCAAAGCCCTGGAGGGGGGATTGGATCGGACAGACTTCTCCAACAGAGAACAATTCAAACCTTGCTCCTTGTATGAACCTCCCCGGTGACACCTGAGTAGGACGTCCCCAGTGGGGAGGTTCTGGACAGTTTCCTCAGCCCATCCAAAGTGAGACAATTTGCAAACACTATGGGTCTGCAGGAGCAGACCAAAGAGCTGGAATTGTTAAAGACAACAAGTCTGGGAAGCGACAAAATACTTTAAAAATGGGGATAAAGATTGCATCCATTAACATGCGTAGCGTTAAATCTACTACGCGATGTGTTGTGACCTTGGACTACCTTGCCAAGGTCAAAACTGACCTGCTGTTTCTGCAGGAGTGTGCCATACCACACCTCAGCTCCTACAGGCAATGATGGTGGTCCCACGGGCCATCGATCTGGTCAGGAGGAAACGACTCTTGTTCCTCCAGCCTTGGTATTCTGCTGTGGGGAGGCAACTTCACCGTCTCCCAGGTTAGGGAGCTGGTGGGCGGGCGCCTCCTCGTAGCAGACGTATTATACAAAAATGCTCCACTCCGGTTGATTAACGTGTACGCCCCGTCACAAGAGGCCGAGCGGCTGGCGGTCCTTCAGCAGCTCCCATTGCAGCTGGTGACCTCCAGGCCAGTCAATCATCGATGCAGCCGGACGATCCGGCAGGACCAACAGCAGATTGGACGCTCCATCCAGATTCCTGATGGAAACAGTAAAGGATGCCAAGCTGCACAAAGTCTTTAGCAACCCTGCAGGGGGAGCGCAGCGTAGATACACCTGGTGGCGGCCAGATGAGTCCATCCGTTCCAGAAGAGACTTCCTGTTTGTGTCCCGTGCGTTCACAGTCAGATACATCATCAAGCCAGTGTTCTTCTCTGACCACTGCCTCCCCCTGGCTGACTGTCAATTACAGGAAGACCAGAGGGTGGGCAGGGGGACATGGAAGCTGAACATGCAACTGCTGATCCCAGAAAACAATGAGGAACTTAAGAGGGATTACAAAGTTTGGAGAACCGTGAAACCCCTCTTTGAGTCCCTGGACACGCTGGTGGGAAGCGATCAAGGGAAACATCAAGAGGTTTTTCATCCTCAAAGGCATCCAGAAAACTAGAAAGGAACAGAGGGAAATGTCCTGACTCCAGAAAAACATGCAGAACCTGCTCCTGCTGCAGTCAATGGGGGTCGATTTCAAGAAAGAGCTAAAAGAGGTGAAGAGCCACCAAGCCTCGCTCTTTGCCTTGGAGGCCTTCAAGATCATCTTCCGGTCCAGAGTCCGCTCTGTGGAGCAGGATGAGACGTGTTCACGTTTATTCTTCCAAAAGGTACACAGAGACCTCTGCAGAGATCTGCAGCCTTAAGGAAAAAAACGGTTCAGTAAAGTCATCGCAGTCCGACATTTTGAGCATCAGCAAATCCTTTTATGCCAGATTGTATGACGTGAAGCCCACAGACAGCACGGCCTCCCAGTCCTTTCTGTCCTCGATCACAGAGGTCTTAGACGACAGTACACGGGAGATTCTGGACAAACCAATAACCCCTGATGAACTGACTTAAGGCCCTTGAATCCTTTGAGAAGAGTAAAACACCTAGAAGAGACAGCTGTGGGGTTGGATCAGCCCAGACCTGCTGAAGTGTACGAAAGTATCCTTCTGGCCAGCAGCATTTCAGAATCCACGTGAAAAGGCATCATCACCCTCATCTACAAGCGGAAGGGGGAAAGGGAGGAAATCGGCAGCCCATCTCGCTGTTAATTGTGGATTATAAGATTCTGTCCATCGCCAATCGGGTCAAATCCGCTCTGGAGTGGGTGATCCAGCCTGACCAGGCCTGCACTGTGCCGGGCAGGAAGATCTCTGACAGCCTCGCGCTGCTCAGGGATACAATTGCCTATGTAGGGGACAGGATCGTGGACACCTGCCTCATCATCTGGATCAGGAGAAGGCCTTTGACAGAATATCACACACCTACATGGTGGATGTGCTCTCCAAAATGGGGGTTGGGGAGGGAATCTGCAACTGGATCCCAACCTGTAGCGCAGTCTCAATCAATGGGTGGGAATCAGATAGCTTTCCTATTAAATCTGGAGTCAGGCAGGGCTGCCCTCTCTCCCCTGTCTTGTTTGTGTGTTGCATAGAACCCTTTGCTGAGTCCATCAGGAAGGATCCGGGCAGAGGAGTGACGATCCCAGGCAGTGGAGGCACTCAGATCAAAGCCTCCCTGTACATGGACGATGCCGCCGTCTTCTGCTCGGATCCGCTGTTGGTGCGCAGACTGATCCACATCTGCGACCAGTTTGAACTGGCCTCAGGAGCCAAGGTAAATCGTGGGAAGAGCGAGGCCATGTTCTTTGGGAACTGGGCTGACCGATCCTTTGTCCCCTTCACCATCAGGGCTGACAGCCTGAAGGTGCTGGGGATATGGTTCGGAGGGACCGGGGCATGCGTTAGAAACTGGAAGGAGCGAGTGTCTATGGTGAAAAGAAAACTGGGCATGTGGGAGCGATGCTCCCTCTCCATTGCGGGTAAGAACCTGGTTATCAGGTGAGGCTCTCTCGCTGTTGCTGTACGTGGCGCAGGTCTGGCCCATTCCAGACCCCTGTGCGACGGCGATCACCCGAGCCATCTTCCGCTTTATCTGGAGGTCGAAAATGGATCGTGTCCGCAGGGACGTGGTGTACAAACCTCTAGGTAAAGGGGAAAAAAATGTGCCCAACTTCGCCCTCATACTGATGGCCACCTTTGTGTGTGGCTGCATCAAGCTGTACATAAACCCTCGGTACCAAGTGTCACTACGTGCTGAGGTTCTACCTGTCCCCGGTGTTGCGAAGGATGGGTCTGGCCACGCTGCCGCGGAACGCTCCAAGTAGTTGGACCGTGCCGTACTATCTGTCCCTCATGGAAAATTTTATGCAGAGAAACACTTTTGACCAAAAGTCCATCAGGCAGTGGTCGGCATGTATCGTCCTAGAGGCCCTACGGGAAAAGGAGATGGTGAATCCTGTCGGATGTTCACCGAACAGACTGTCAAAGTCATTTGGCAGAATGCATCATTGCCAGAACTTTCCAACAAGCACCAAGACGTAGCTTGGCTGATGGTGAGAAAGGCCCTCCCTGTCAGATCCTTCCTACACGCCAGGAATCTCACCCCCACTGCACATTGCCTTAGAGGTGGCTGTGGTGGGGACGAGACTGTTGTTTACCTCCCTGTGGAATGTGCCTTTGCAAAGAAGGTCTGGAGAGAGATGCAGTGGTTTCTGTTGAGATTCATCCCGAGCAGTTCTGTGACACAGGACTCTGTGCTCTACGGGCTGTTCCCAGGGACACACACCAAGACAAACATCAACTGCAGCTGGAGGATCATCAGCTCGGTGAAAGATGCTCTTTGGTCTGCCTGAAACTTGTTGGTCTTCCAGTGTAAAGAGTTGTCCCTGACTGAGTCTTGCAGACTGGCACATTCCAAAGTTCAGGACTAAGTGCTGAGGGACTCACTAAAGCTTGGGGCAGTCACTGCAGAGGTGCAATGGGGAAAGATCGCTGTCTAAGACCTTTCTGCCATAGTGCAACAAGGGGCTGGGAATTGTATAGACCTCTTGGGCTGTCTGACTCACACTGAATGTATACAATGGACACTACAAGTATCACAATTGTACTGAGCACCTCAGTGTGCAACATGATCTATGTAGATAACTTAAATATCATTGAACTGTCTGACTGTCTGTAATGACCATGTTGAAATGTCTGTAATGTTCATTGATTGTACTGAAGCACCTCAGGATCTATGTGGAAAACTAGAATATGATTGCACTTTTTGTGATGGCCATTTTGAATTGTTTTGTAATGTTCTTTCAGATATTTTATGAATGGAGTTTTTTTCCACATTTTCCGCTTTATCCAAATAAAAAGTCAGCAGCACCGAGAGGAGAGTGTGAGAGTAGGACCCCAGGACAGGCAATCAGCAGCACCTAGAGGAGAGAGTGAGAGGAGGACCCTGGGACAGACAGTCAGCAGCACCTAGAGGAGAGAGTGAGAGGAGGACCCTGGGACAGTCAGCAGCACCTAGAGGAGAGTGTGAGAGGAGGACACTGGGACAGGGAGTCAGCAGCACCTAGAGGAGAGTGTGAGAGGAGGACCCTGGGACAGACAGTCAGCAGCACCTAGAGGAGAGAGCGAGAGGTGGACCCTGGGACAGTCAGTCAGCAGCACCTAGAGGAGAGTGTGAGAGGAGGACCCTGGGACAGACAGTCAGCAGTACCTAGAGGAGAGTGTGAGAGGAGGACCCTGGGACAGTCAGCAGCAGCTAGAGGAGAGTGTGAGAGGAGGACCCTGGGACAGTCAGCAGCAAGTAGAGGAGAGTGTGAGAGGAGGACCCTGGGACAGTCAGCAGCACCTAGAGGAGAGTGTGAGAGGAGGACCCTGGGACAGTCAGCAGCACCTAGAGGAGAGTGTGAGAGGAGGACACTGGGACAGTCAGCAGCACCTAGAGGAGAGTGTGAGAGGTGGACCCTGGGACAGTCAGCAGCACCTAGAGGAGAGTGTGAGAGGAGGACCCTGGGACAGACAGTCAGCAGCACCTAGAGGAGAGTGTGAGAGGAGGACCCTGGGACAGACAGTCAGCAGCACCTAGAGGAGAGTGTGAGAGGAGGACCCTGGGACAGACAGTCAGCAGCACCTAGAGGAGAGTGTGAGAGGAGGACCCTGGGACAGTCAGCAGCACCTAGAGGAGAGTGTGAGAGGAGGACCCTGGGACAGTCAGCAGCACCTAGAGGAGAGTGTGAGAGGAGGACCCTGGGACAGTCAGTCAGCAGCACCTAGAGGAGAGTGCGAGAGGAGGACCCTGGGACAGTCAGCAGCACCTAGAGGAGAGTGTGAGAGGAGGACCCTGGGACAGTCAGTCAGCAGCACCTAGAGGAGAGTGCGAGAGGAGGACCCTGGGACAGGGAGTCAGCAGCACCTAGAGGAGAGTGTGAGAGGAGGACCCTGGGACAGACAGTCAGCAGCACCTAGAGGAGAGTGTGAGAGGAGGACCCTGGGACAGGCAGTCAGCAGCACCTAGAGGAGAGTGTGAGAGGAGGACCCTGGGACAGACAGTCAGCAGCACCTAGAGGAGAGTGTGAGAGGAGGACCCTGGGACAGTCAGCAGCACCTAGAGGAGAGAGTGAGAGGAGGGCCCTGGGACAGTCAGCAGCACCTAGAGGAGAGAGTGAGAGGAGGACCCTGGGACAGTCAGCAGCACCTAGAGGAGAGTGTGAGAGGAGGACCCTGGGACAGGAAGTCAGCAGCACCTAGAGGAGAGTGTGAGAGGAGGACCCTGGGACAGACAGTCAGCAGCACCTAGAGGAGAGTGTGAGAGGAGGACCCTGGGACAGTCAGCAGCACCTAGAGGAGAGTGTGAGAGGAGGACCCTGGGAAGACAGTCAGCAGCACCTAGAGGAGAGAGTGAGAGGAGGACCCTGGGACAGACAGTCAGCAGCACCTAGAGGAGAGTGTGAGAGGAGGGCCCTGGGAAAGTCAGTCAGCACCTAGAGGAGAGTGTGAGAGGAGGACCCTGGGACAGTCAGCAGCACCTAGAGGAGAGTGTGAGAGGAGGACCCTGGGACAGTCAGCAGCACTTAGAGGAGAGTGTGAGAGGAGGACCCTGGGACAGTCAGCAGCACCTAGAGGAGAGTGTGAGAGGAGGAACCTGGGACAGTCAGCAGCACCTAGAGGAGAGTGTGAGAGGAGGACCCTGGGACAGACAGTCAGCAGCACCTAGAGGAGAGTGTGAGAGGTGGGCCCCAGGACAGGCTGTCAGCAGCACCTAGAGGAGAGTGTGAGAGGGGGACCCTGGGACAGTCAGTCAGCAGCACCTAGAGGAGAGTGTGAGAGGAGGACCCTGGGACAGACAGTCAGCAGCACCTAGAGGAGAGTGTGAGAGGGGGACCCTGGGACAGTCAGCAGCACCTAGAGGAGAGTGTGAGAGGAGGACCCTGGGACAGTCAGCAGCACCTAGAGGATAGTGTGAGAGGAGGACCCTGGGACAGTCAGCAGCACCTAGAGGAGAGTGTGAGAGGAGGACCCTGGGACAGACAGTCAGCAGCACCTAGAGGAGAGTGTGAGAGGAGGACCCTGGGACAGTCAGCAGCACCTAGAGGAGAGTGTGAGAGGAGGACCCTGGGACAGTCAGCAGCACCTAGAGGAGAGTGTGAGAGGAGGACCCTGGGACAGTCAGCAGCACCTAGAGGAGAGTGTGAGAGGAGGACCCTGGGACAGTCAGCAGCACCTAGAGGAGAGAGTGAGAGGAGGACCCTGGGACAGTCAGCAGCACCTAGAGGAGAGAGTGAGAGGAGGACCCTGGGACAGTCAGCAGCACCTAGAGGAGAGTGTGAGAGGAGGACCCTGGGACAGACAGTCAGAAGCACCTAGAGGAGAGTGTGAGAGGAGGATCCTGGGACAGTCAGCAGCACCTAGAGGAGAGAGTGAGAGGAGGACCCTGGGACAGAGAGTCAGCAGCACCTAGAGGAGAGTGTGAGGGGTGGACCCTGGGACAGTCAGCAGCACCTAGAGGAGAGTGTGAGAGGAGGACCCTGGGACAGTCAGCAGCACCTAGAGGAGAGTGTGAGAGGAGGACCCTGGGACAGTCAGCAGCACCTAGAGGAGAGAGTGAGAGGAGGACCCTGGGACAGACAGTCAGCAGCACCTAGAGGAGAGTGTGAGAAGAGGACCCTGGGACAGTCAGTCAGCAGCACCTAGAGGAGAGTGTGAGAGGAGGACCCTGGGACAGTCAGTCAGCAGCACCTAGAGGAGACTGTGAGAGGAGGACCCTGGGAGAGTCAGCAGCACCTAGAGGAGAGTGGGAGAGGAGGACCCTGGGACAGACAGTCAGCAGCACCTAGAGGAGAGTGTGAGAGGAGGACCCTGGGACAGACAGTCAGCAGCACCTAGAGGAGAGTGTGAGAGGAGGACCCTGGGACAGACAGCAGCACCTAGAGGAGAGTGTGAGAGGAGGACCCTGGGACAGTCAGCAGCACCTAGAGGAGAGAGTGAGAGGAGGACCCTGGGACAGTCAGCAGCACCTAGAGGAGAGTGTGAGAGGAGGACCCTGGGACAGTCAGCAGCACCTAGAGGAGAGTGTGAGAGGAGGACCCTGGGACAGTCAGCAGCACCTAGAGGAGAGTGTGAGAGGAGGACCCTGGGACAGTCAGCAGCACCTAGAGGAGAGTGTGAGAGGAGGACCCTGGGACAGTCAGCAGCACCTAGAGGAGAGTGTGAGAGGAGGACCCTGGGACAGTCAGCAGCACCTAGAGAGAGTGTGAGAGGAGGACCCTGGGACAGACAGTCAGCAGCACCTAGAGGAGAGTGTGAGAGGAGGACCCTGGGACAGTCAGCAGCACCTAGAGGAGAGTGTGAGAGGAGGACCCTGGGACAGTCAGCAGCACCTAGAGGAGAGTGTGAGAGGAGGACCCTGGGACAGGCAGTCAGCAGCACCTAGAGGAGAGAGTGAGAGGAGGACCCTGGGACAGTCAGCAGCACCTAGAGGAGAGAGTGAGAGGAGGATCCTGGGACAGACAGCAGCACCTAGAGGAGAGTGTGAGAGGGGGACCCTGGGACAGTCAGCAGCACCTAGAGGAGAGTGTGAGAGGAGGGCCCTGGGACAGTCAGTCAAAAGCACCTAGAGGAGAGTGTGAGAGGAGGACCCTGGGACAGTCAGTCAGCAGCACCTAGAGGAGAGTGTGAGAGGAGGCCCCTGGGATAGACAGTCAGCAGCACCTAGAGGAGAGTGTGAGAGGAGGACCCTGGGACAGTCAGTCAGCCGCACCTAGAGGAGAGTGTGAGAGGAGGACCCTGGGACAGTCAGCAGCACCTAGAGGAGAGTGTGAGAGGAGGACCCTGGGACAGTCAGTCAGCAGCACCTAGAGGCCAGTGTGAGAGGAGGACCCTGGGACAGTCAGCAGCACCTAGAGGAGAGTGTGAGAGGAGGACCCTGGGACAGACAGTCAGCAGCACCTAGAGGAGAGTGTGAGAGGAGGACACTGGGACAGTCAGCAGCACCTAGAGGAGAGTGTGAGAGGAGGACCCTGGGTCAGGCAGTCAGCAGCACCTAGAGGAGAGTGCGAGAGGAGGACCCTGGGACAGTCAGCAGCACCTAGAGGAGAGTGTGAGAGGAGGACCCTGGGACAGACAGTCAGCAGCACCTAGAGGAGAGTGTGAGAGGAGGACCCTGGGACAGACAGTCAGCAGCACCTAGAGCAGAGTGTGAGAGGAGGACCCTGGGACAGTCAGCAGCACCTAGAGGAGCGTGTGAGAGGAGGACCCTGGGATAGGCAGTCAGAAGCACATAGAGGAGAGTGTGAGAGGAGGACCCTGGGACAGGCAGTCAGCAGCACATAGAGGAGAGTGTGAGAGGAGGACCCTGGGACAGTCAGCAGCACCTAGAGGAGAGAGTGAGAGGAGGGCCCTGGGACAGTCAGCAGCACCTAGAGGAGAGAGTGAGAGGAGGACCCTGGGACAGTCAGCAGCACCTAGAGGAGAGTGTGAGAGGAGGACCCCGGGATAGGCAGTCAGCAGCACCTAGAGGAGAGTGTGAGAGGAGGACCCTGGGACAGTCAGCAGCACCTAGAGGAGATTGTGAGAGGAGGACCCTGGGACAGACAGTCAGCAGCACCTAGAGGAGAGTGTGAGAGGAGGACCCTGGAACAGGCAGTCAGCAGCACCTAGAGGAGAGTGTGAGAGGAGGACCCTGGGAAGACAGTCAGCAGTACCTAGAGGAGAGTGTGAGAGGAGGGCCCTGGGAAAGTCAGTCAGCACCTAGAGGAGAGTGTGAGAGGAGGACCCTGGGACAGTCAGCAGCACCTAGAGGAGAGTGTGAGAGGAGGACCCTGGGACAGTCAGCAGCACTTAGAGGAGAGTGTGAGAGGAGGAACCTGGGACAGTCAGCAGCACCTAGAGGAGAGTGTGAGAGGAGGACCCTGGGACAGACAGTCAGCAGCACCTAGAGGAGAGTGTGAGAGGGGGACCCTGGGACAGTCAGTCAGCATCACCTAGAGGAGAGTGTGAGAGGAGGACCCTGGGACAGTCAGCAGCACCTAGAGGAGAGTGTGAGAGGAGGACCCTGGGACAGTCAGTCAGCAGCACCTAGAGGAGAGTGTGAGAGGAGGACCCTGGGACAGTCAGCAGCACCTAGAGGATAGTGTGAGAGGAGGACCCTGGGACAGTCAGCAGCACCTAGAGGAGAGTGTGAGAGGAGGACCCTGGGACAGACAGTCAGCAGCACCTAGAGGAGAGTGTGAGAGGAGGACCCTGGGACAGTCAGCAGTACCTAGAGGAGAGTGTGAGAGGAGGACCCTGGGCCAGTCAGCAGCAACTAGAGGAGAGTGTGAGAGGAGGACCCTGGGACAGTCAGCAGCACCAAGAGGAGAGTGTGAGAGGAGGACCCTGGGACAGACAGTCAGAAGCACCTAGAGGAGAGTGTGAGAGGAGGATCCTGGGACAGTCAGCAGCACCTAGAGGAGAGAGTGAGAGGAGGACCCTGGGACAGAGAGTCAGCAGCACCTAGAGGAGAGTGTGAGGGGTGGACCCTGGGACAGTCAGCAGCACCTAGAGGAGAGTGTGAGAGGAGGACCCTGGGACAGACAGTCAGAAGCACCTAGAGGAGAGTGTGAGAGGAGGATCCTGGGACAGTCAGCAGCACCTAGAGGAGAGTGTGAGGGGTGGACCCTGGGACAGTCAGCAGCACCTAGAGGAGAGTGTGAGAGGAGGACCCTGGGACAGGGAGCAGCACCTAGAGGAGAGAGTGAGAGGAGGACCCTGGGACAGACAGTCAGCAGCACCTAGAGGAGAGTGTGAGAAGAGGACCCTGGGACAGTCAGTCAGCAGCACCTAGAGGAGAGTGTGAGAGGAGGACCCTGGGAAGACAGTCAGCAGTACCTAGAGGAGAGTGTGAGAGGAGGGCCCTGGGAAAGTCAGTCAGCACCTAGAGGAGAGTGTGAGAGGAGGACCCTGGGACAGTCAGCAGCACCTAGAGGAGAGTGTGAGAGGAGGACCCTGGGACAGTCAGCAGCACCTAGAGGAGAGTGTGAGAGGAGGACCCTGGGACAGTCAGCAGCACCTAGAGGAGAGTGTGAGAGGAGGACCCTGGGACAGTCAGCAGCACCTAGAGGAGAGTGTGAGAGGAGGACCCTGGGACAGTCAGCAGCACCTAGAGGAGAGTGTGAGAGGAGGACCCTGGGACAGACAGTCAGCAGCACCTAGAGGAGAGTGTGAGAGGTGGGCCCCAGGACAGGCTGTCAGCAGCACCTAGAGGAGAGTGTGAGAGGAGGACCCTGGGACAGACAGCAGCACCTAGAGGAGAGTGTGAGAGGAGGACCCTGGGACAGACAGTCAGCAGCACCTAGAGGAGAGTGTGAGAGGAGGACCCTGGGACAGACAGTCAGCAGCACCTAGAGGAGAGTGTGAGAGGAGGACCCTGGGACAGTCAGCAGCACCTAGAGGAGAGTGTGAGAGGAGGACCCTGGGACAGACAGTCAGCAGCACCTAGAGGAGAGTGTGAGAGGAGGACCCTGGGACAGTCAGCAGCACCTAGAGGAGAGTGTGAGAGGAGGACCCTGGGACAGTCAGCAGCACCTAGAGGAGAGTGTGAGAGGAGGACCCTGGGACAGTCAGCAGCACCAAGAGGAGAGTGTGAGAGGAGGACCCTGGGACAGACAGTCAGCAGCACCTAGAGGAGAGTGTGAGAGGAGGACCCTGGGACAGTCAGCAGCACCTAGAGGAGAGAGTGAGAGGAGGACCCTGGGACAGAGAGTCAGCAGCACCTAGAGGAGAGTGTGAGAGGAGGACCCTGGGACAGTCAGCAGCACCTAGAGGAGAGTGTGAGAGGAGGACCCTGGGACAGTCAGCAGCACCTAGAGGAGAGTGTGAGAGGAGGACCCTGGGACAGTCAGCAGCACCTAGAGGAGAGAGTGAGAGGAGGACCCTGGGACAGACAGTCAGCAGCACCTAGAGGAGAGTGTGAGAGGAGGACCCTGGGACAGTCAGTCAGCAGCACCTAGAGGAGAGTGTGAGAGGAGGACCCTGGGACAGTCAGTCAGCAGCACCTAGAGGAGACTGTGAGAGGAGGACCCTGGGAGAGTCAGCAGCACCTAGAGGAGAGTGGGAGAGGAGGACCCTGGGACAGACAGTCAGCAGCACCTAGAGGAGAGTGTGAGAGGAGGACCCTGGGACAGACAGTCAGCAGCACCTAGAGGAGAGTGTGAGAGGAGGACCCTGGGACAGACAGTCAGCAGCACCTAGAGGAGAGTGTGAGAGGAGGATCCTGGGACAGTCAGCAGCACCTAGAGGAGAGTGTGAGAGGAGGACCCTGGGAAAGACAGTCAGCAGCACCTAGAGGAGAGTGTGAGAGGAGGACCCTGGGACAGTCAGCAGCACCTAGAGGAGAGAGTGAGAGGAGGACCCTGGGACAGTCAGCAGCACCTAGAGGAGAGTGTGAGAGGAGGACCCTGGGACAGTCAGCAGCACCTAGAGGAGTGTGTGTGAGGAGGACCCTGGGACAGACAGTCAGCAGCACCTAGAGGAGAGTGTGAGAGGAGGACCCTGGGACAGTCAGCAGCACCTAGAGGAGAGTGTGAGAGGAGGACCCTGGGACAGGCAGTCAGCAGCACCTAGAGGAGAGAGTGAGAGGAGGACCCTGGGACAGTCAGCAGCACCTAGAGGAGAGTGTGAGAGGGGGACCCTGGGACAGTCAGCAGCACCTAGAGGAGAGTGTGAGAGGAGGGCCCTGGGACAGTCAGTCAAAAGCACCTAGAGGAGAGTGTGAGAGGAGGACCCTGGGACAGACAGTCAGCAGCACCTAGAGGAGAGTGTGAGAGGAGGACCCTGGGACAGACAGTCAGCAGCACCTAGAGGAGAGTGTGAGAGGAGGACCCTGGGACAGTCAGCAGCACCTAGAGGAGAGTGTGAGAGGAGGCCCCTGGGATAGACAGTCAGCAGCACCTAGAGGAGAGTGTGAGAGGAGGACCCTGGGACAGTCAGTCAGCCGCACCTAGAGGAGAGTGTGAGAGGAGGACCCTGGGACAGTCAGCAGCACCTAGAGGAGAGTGTGAGAGGAGGACCCTGGGACAGTCAGTCAGCAGCACCTAGAGGCCAGTGTGAGAGGAGGACCCTGGGACAGTCAGCAGCACCTAGAGGAGAGTGTGAGAGGAGGACCCTGGGACAGACAGTCAGCAGCACCTAGAGGAGAGTGTGAGAGGAGGACACTGGGACAGTCAGCAGCACCTAGAGGAGAGTGTGAGAGGAGGACCCTGGGTCAGGCAGTCAGCAGCACCTAGAGGAGAGTGCGAGAGGAGGACCCTGGGACAGTCAGCAGCACCTAGAGGAGAGTGTGAGAGGAGGACCCTGGGACAGACAGTCAGCAGCACCTAGAGGAGAGTGTGAGAGGAGGACCCTGGGACAGACAGTCAGCAGCACCTAGAGGAGAGTGTGAGAGGAGGACCCTTGGACAGTCAGCAGCACCTAGAGGAGAGTGTGAGAGGAGGACCCTGGGACAGGCAGTCAGCAGCACATAGAGGAGAGTGTGAGAGGAGGACCCTGGGACAGGCAGTCAGCAGCACATAGAGGAGAGTGTGAGAGGAGGACCCTGGGACAGTCAGCAGCACCTAGAGGAGAGAGTGAGAGGAGGGCCCTGGGACAGTCAGCAGCACCTAGAGGAGAGAGTGAGAGGAGGACCCTGGGACAGTCAGCAGCACCTAGAGGAGAGTGTGAGAGGAGGACCCCGGGATAGGCAGTCAGCAGCACCTAGAGGAGAGTGTGAGAGGAGGACCCTGGGACAGTCAGCAGCACCTAGAGGAGATTGTGAGAGGAGGACCCTGGGACAGACAGTCAGCAGCACCTAGAGGAGAGTGTGAGAGGAGGACCCTGGAACAGGCAGTCAGCAGCACCTAGAGGAGAGTGTGAGAGGAGGACCCTGGGAAGACAGTCAGCAGTACCTAGAGGAGAGTGTGAGAGGAGGGCCCTGGGAAAGTCAGTCAGCACCTAGAGGAGAGTGTGAGAGGAGGACCCTGGGACAGTCAGCAGCACCTAGAGGAGAGTGTGAGAGGAGGACCCTGGGACAGTCTTCAGCACTTAGAGGAGAGTGTGAGAGGAGGACCCTGGGACAGTCAGCAGCACCTAGAGGAGAGTGTGAGAGGAGGAACCTGGGACAGTCAGCAGCACCTAGAGGAGAGTGTGAGAGGAGGACCCTGGGACAGACAGTCAGCAGCACCTAGAGGAGAGTGTGAGAGGTGGGCCCCAGGACAGGCTGTCAGCAGCACCTAGAGGAGAGTGTGAGAGGGGGACCCTGGGACAGTCAGTCAGCAGCACCTAGAGGAGAGTGTGAGAGGAGGACCCTGGGACAGACAGTCAGCAGCACCTAGAGGAGAGTGTGAGAGGGGGACCCTGGGACAGTCAGTCAGCAGCACCTAGAGGAGAGTGTGAGAGGAGGACCCTGGGACAGTCAGCAGCACCTAGAGGAGAGTGTGAGAGGAGGACCCTGGGACAGTCAGTCAGCAGCACCTAGAGGAGAGTGTGAGAGGAGGACCCTGGGACAGTCAGCAGCACCTAGAGGATAGTGTGAGAGGAGGACCCTGGGACAGTCAGCAGCACCTAGAGGAGAGTGTGAGAGGAGGACCCTGGGACAGACAGTCAGCAGCACCTAGAGGAGAGTGTGAGAGGAGGACCCTGGGACAGGCAGCAGTACCTAGAGGAGAGTGTGAGAGGAGGACCCTGGGACAGTCAGCAGCAACTGGAGGAGAGTGTGAGAGGAGGACCCTGGGACAGTCAGCAGCACCAAGAGGAGAGTGTGAGAGGAGGACCCTGGGACAGACAGTCAGAAGCACCTAGAGGAGAGTGTGAGAGGAGGATCCTGGGACAGTCAGCAGCACCTAGAGGAGAGAGTGAGAGGAGGACCCTGGGACAGAGAGTCAGCAGCACCTAGAGGAGAGTGTGAGGGGTGGACCCTGGGACAGTCAGCAGCACCTAGAGGAGAGTGTGAGAGGAGGACCCTGGGACAGGGAGCAGCACCTAGAGGAGAGAGTGAGAGGAGGACCCTGGGACAGACAGTCAGCAGCACCTAGAGGAGAGTGTGAGAAGAGGACCCTGGGACAGTCAGTCAGCAGCACCTAGAGGAGAGTGTGAGAGGAGGACCCTGGGACAGTCAGTCAGCAGCACCTAGAGGAGACTGTGAGAGGAGGACCCTGGGAGAGTCAGCAGCACCTAGAGGAGAGTGTGAGAGGAGGACCCTGGGACAGACAGTCAGCAGCACCTAGAGGAGAGTGTGAGAGGAGGACCCTGGGACAGACAGTCAGCAGCACCTAGAGGAGAGTGTGAGAGGAGGACCCTGGGACAGACAGTCAGCAGCACCTAGAGGAGAGTGTGAGAGGAGGACCCTGGGACAGTCAGCAGCACCTAGAGGAGAGAGTGAGAGGAGGACCCTGGGACAGTCAGTCAGCAGCACCTAGAGGAGAGTGTGAGAGGAGGACCGTGGGACAGACAGTCAGCAGCACCTAGAGGAGAGTGTGAGAGGAGGACCCTGGGACAGACAGTCAGCAGCACCTAGAGGAGAGTGTGAGAGGAGGACCCTGGGACAGGGAGTCAGCAGCACCTAGAGGAGAGTGTGAGAGGAGGACCCTGGGACAGTCAGCAGCACCTAGAGGAGAGTGTGAGAGGAGGACCCTGGGACAGACAGTCAGCAGCACCTAGAGGAGAGTGTGAGAGGAGGACCCTGGGACAGTCAGCAGCACCTAGAGGAGAGTGTGAGAGGAGGACCCTGGGACAGACAGTCAGCAGCACCTAGAGGAGAGTGTGAGAGGAGGACCCTGGGACAGAGTCAGCAGCACCTAGAGGAGAGTGTGAGAGTAGGACCCTGGGACAGTCAGCAGCACCTAGAGGAGAGTGTGAGAGGAGGACCCTGGGACAGTCAGCAGCACCTAGAGGAGAGTGTGAGAGGAGGACCCTGGGACAGTCAGCAGCACCTAGAGGAGAGTGTGAGAGGAGGACCCTGGGACAGACAGTCAGCAGCACCTAGAGGAGAGTGTGAGAGGAGGACCCTGGGACAGTCAGCAGCACCTAGAGGAGAGTGTGAGAGGAGGACCCTGGGACAGGCAGTCAGCAGCACCTAGAGGAGAGTGTGAGAGGAGGACCCTGGGACAGTCAGCAGCACCTAGAGGAGAGTGTGAGAGGAGGACCCTGGGACAGACAGTCAGCAGCACCTAGAGGAGAGTGTGAGAGGAGGACCCTGGGACAGACAGTCAGCAGCACCTAGAGGAGAGTGTGAGAGGAGGACCCTGGGACAGTCAGCAGCACCTAGAGGAGAGTGTGAGAGGAGGACCCTGGGACAGGCAGTCAGCAGCACCTAGAGGAGAGTGTGAGAGGAGGACCCTGGGACAGTCAGTCAGCAGCACCTAGAGGAGAGTGTGAGAGGAGGACCCTGGGACAGTCAGCAGCACCTAGAGGAGAGTGTGAGAGGAGGACCCTGGGACAGTCAGCAGCACCTAGAGGAGAGTGTGAGAGGAGGACCCTGGGACAGTCAGCAGCACCTAGAGGAGAGTGTGAGAGGAGGACCCTGGGACAGGCAGTCAGCAGCACCTAGAGGAGAGTGTGAGAGGAGGACCCTGGGACAGTCAGCAGCACCTAGAGGAGAGTGTGAGAGGAGGACCCTGGGACAGACAGTCAGCAGCACCTAGAGGAGAGTGTGAGAGGAGGACCCTGGAACAGGCAGTCAGCAGCACCTAGAGGAGAGTGTGAGAGGAGGACCCTGGGAAGACAGTCAGCAGCACCTAGAGGAGAGAGTGAGAGGAGGACCCTGGGACAGACAGTCAGCAGCACCTAGAGGAGAGTGTGAGAGGAGGGCCTGGGACAGTCAGCAGCACCTAGAGGAGAGTGTGAGAGGAGGACCCTGGGACAGTCAGCAGCACCTAGAGGAGAGTGTGAGAGGAGGACCCTGGGACAGTCAGCAGCACCTAGAGGAGAGTGTGAGAGGAGGACCCTGGGACAGTCAGCAGCACCTAGAGGAGAGTGTGAGAGGAGGACCTGGGACAGACAGTCAGCAGCACCTAGAGGAGAGTGTGAGAGGAGGGCCCTGGGACAGGCAGTCAGCAGCACCTAGAGGAGAGTGTGAGAGGAGGACCCTGGGACAGTCAGTCAGCAGCACCTAGAGGAGAGTGTGAGAGGAGGACCCTGGGACAGACAGTCAGCAGCACCTAGAGGAGAGTGTGAGAGGAGGACCCTGGGACAGTCAGTCAGCAGCACCTAGAGGAGAGTGTGAGAGGAGGACCCTGGGACAGTCAGCAGCACCTAGAGGAGAGTGTGAGAGGAGGACCCTGGGACAGTCAGTCAGCAGCACCTAGAGGAGAGTGTGAGAGGAGGACCCTGGGACAGTCAGCAGCACCTAGAGGAGAGTGTGAGAGGAGGACCCTGGGACAGTCAGCAGCACCTAGAGGAGAGTGTGAGAGGAGGACCCTGGGACAGACAGTCAGCAGCACCTAGAGGAGAGTGTGAGAGGAGGACCCTGGGACAGTCAGCAGCACCTAGAGGAGAGTGTGAGAGGAGGACCCTGGGACAGTCAGCAGCACCTAGAGGAGAGTGTGAGAGGAGGACCTGGGACAGTCAGCAGCACCTAGAGGAGAGTGTGAGAGGAGGACCCTGGGACAGACAGTCAGCAGCACCTAGAGGAGAGTGAGAGAGGAGGACCCTGGGACAGTCAGCAGCACCTAGAGGAGAGTGTGAGAGGAGGACCCTGGGACAGACAGTCAGCAGCACCTAGAGGAGAGTGTGAGAGGAGGACCCTGGGACAGTCAGCAGCACCTAGAGGAGAGTGTGAGAGGAGGACCCTGGGACAGTCAGCAGCACCTAGAGGAGAGTGTGAGAGGAGGACCCTGGGACAGACAGTCAGCAGCACCTAGAGGAGAGTGTGAGAGGAGGACCCTGGGACAGTCAGTCAGCAGCACCTAGAGGAGAGTGTGAGAGGAGGACCCTGGGACAGTCAGTCAGCAGCACCTAGAGGAGAGTGTGAGAGGAGGACCCTGGGACAGTCAGCAGCACCTAGAGGAGAGTGTGAGAGGAGGACCCTGGGACAGACAGTCAGCAGCACCTAGAGGAGAGTGTGAGAGGAGGACCCTGGGACAGACAGTCAGCAGCAACTAGAGGAGAGTGTGAGAGGAGGACCCTGGGACAGACAGTCAGCAGCACCTAGAGGAGAGTGTGAGAGGAGGACCCTGGGACAGTCAGCAGCACCTAGAGGAGAGTGTGAGAGGAGGACCCTGGGACAGTCAGTCAGCAGCACCTAGAGGAGAGTGTGAGAGGAGGACCCTGGGACAGACAGTCAGCAGCACCTAGAGGAGAGTGTGAGAGGAGGACCCTGGGACAGGGCAGTCAGCAGCACCTAGAGGAGAGTGTGAGAGGAGGACCCTGGGACAGGCAGTCAGCAGCACCTAGAGGAGAGTGTGAGAGGAGGACCCTGGGACAGTCAGCAGCACCTAGAGGAGAGTGTGAGAGGAGGACCCTGGGACAGACAGCAGCACCTAGAGGAGAGTGTGAGAGGAGGACCCTGGGACAGTCAGCAGCACCTAGAGGGAGAGTGTGAGAGGAGGACCCTGGGACAGACAGTCAGCAGCACCTAGAGGAGAGTGTGAGAGGAGGACCCTGGGACAGTCAGCAGCACCTAGAGGAGAGTGTGAGAGGAGGACCCTGGGACAGTCAGCAGCACCTAGAGGAGAGTGTGAGAGGAGGACCCTGGGACAGTCAGCAGCACCTAGAGGAGAGTGTGAGAGGAGGACCCTGGGACAGACAGTCAGCAGCACCTAGAGGAGAGTGTGAGAGGAGGACCCTGGGACAGTCAGCAGCACCTAGAGGAGAGTGTGAGAGGAGGACCCTGGGACAGTCAGCAGCACCTAGAGGAGAGTGTGAGAGGAGGACCCTGGGACAGTCAGCAGCAGCACCTAGAGGAGAGTGTGAGAGGAGGACCCTGGGACAGTCAGCAGCACCTAGAGGAGAGTGTGAGAGGAGGACCCTGGGACAGTCAGCAGCATCTAGAGGAGAGTGTGAGAGCAGGACCCTGGGACAGACAGTCAGCAGCACCTAGAGGAGAGTGTGAGAGGAGGACCCTGGGACAGACAGTCAGCAGCACCTAGAGGAGAGTGTGAGAGGAGGACCCTGGGACAGACAGTCAGCAGCACCTAGAGGAGAGTGTGAGAGGAGGACCCTGGGACAGTCAGCAGCACCTAGAGGAGAGTGTGAGAGGAGGACCCTGGGACAGTCAGCAGCACCTAGAGGAGAGTGTGAGAGGAGGACCCTGGGACAGTCAGCAGCACCTAGAGGAGAGTGTGAGAGGAGGACCCTGGGACAGTCAGCAGCACCTAGAGGAGAGTGTGAGAGGAGGACCCTGGGACAGTCAGCAGCACCTAGAGGAGAGTGTGAGAGGAGGACCTGGGACAGTCAGCAGCACCTAGAGGAGAGTGTGAGAGGAGGACCCTGGGACAGGCAGTCAGCAGCACCTAGAGGAGAGTGTGAGAGGAGGACCTGGGACAGTCAGTCAGCAGCACCTAGAGGAGAGTGTGAGAGGAGGACCCTGGGACAGACAGTCAGCAGCACCTAGAGGAGAGTGTGAGAGGAGGACCTGGGACAGTCAGCAGCACCTAGAGGAGAGTGTGAGAGGAGGACCCTGGGACAGTCAGTCAGCAGCACCTAGAGGAGAGTGTGAGAGGAGGACCTGGGACAGTCAGCAGCACCTAGAGGAGAGTGTGAGAGGAGGACCCTGGGACAGTCAGCAGCACCTAGAGGAGAGTGTGAGAGGAGGACCCTGGGACAGACAGTCAGCAGCACCTAGAGGAGAGTGTGAGAGGAGGACCCTGGGACAGTCAGCAGCACCTAGAGGAGAGTGTGAGAGGAGGACCCTGGGACAGTCAGCAGCACCTAGAGGAGAGTGTGAGAGGAGGACCCTGGGACAGTCAGCAGCACCTAGAGGAGAGTGTGAGAGGAGGACCCTGGGACAGTCAGCAGCACCTAGAGGAGAGTGTGAGAGGAGGACCCTGGGACAGTCAGCAGCACCTAGAGGAGTGTGTGAGAGGACCCTGGGACAGACAGTCAGCAGCACCTAGAGGAGAGTGTGAGAGGAGGACCCTGGGACAGTCAGCAGCACCTAGAGGAGAGTGTGAGAGGAGGACCCTGGGACAGTCAGCAGCACCTAGAGGAGAGTGTGAGAGGAGGACCCTGGGACAGTCAGCAGCACCTAGAGGAGAGTGTGAGAGGAGGACCCTGGGACAGTCAGCAGCACCTAGAGGAGAGTGTGAGAGGAGGACCCTGGGACAGTCAGCAGCACCTAGAGGAGAGTGTGAGAGGAGGACCCTGGGACAGACAGTCAGCAGCACCTAGAGGAGAGTGTGAGAGGAGGACCCTGGGACAGTCAGTCAGCAGCACCTAGAGGAGAGTGTGAGAGGAGGACCCTGGGACAGTCAGTCAGCAGCACCTAGAGGAGAGTGTGAGAGGAGGACCCTGGGACAGTCAGCAGCACCTAGAGGAGAGTGTGAGAGGAGGACCCTGGGACAGACAGTCAGCAGCACCTAGAGGAGAGTGTGAGAGGAGGACCCTGGGACAGACAGTCAGCAGCACCTAGAGGAGAGTGTGAGAGGAGGACCCTGGGACAGACAGTCAGCAGCCTAGAGGAGAGTGTGAGAGGAGGACCCTGGGACAGTCAGCAGCACCTAGAGGAGAGTGTGAGAGGAGGACCCTGGGACAGACAGTCAGCAGCACCTAGAGGAGAGTGTGAGAGGAGGACCCTGGGACAGTCAGCAGCACCTAGAGGAGAGTGTGAGAGGAGGACCCTGGGACAGTCAGCAGCACCTAGAGGAGAGTGTGAGAGGAGGACCCTGGGACAGTCAGCAGCACCTAGAGGAGAGTGTGAGAGGAGGACCCTGGGACAGACAGTCAGCAGCACCTAGAGGAGAGTGTGAGAGGAGGACCCTGGGACAGTCAGCAGCACCTAGAGGAGAGTGTGAGAGGAGGACCCTGGGACAGGCAGTCAGCAGCACCTAGAGGAGAGTGTGAGAGGAGGACCCTGGGACAGTCAGCAGCACCTAGAGGAGAGTGTGAGAGGAGGACCTGGGACAGTCAGCAGCACCTAGAGGAGAGTGTGAGAGGAGGCCTGGGACAGTCAGTCAGCAGCACCTAGAGGAGAGTGTGAGAGGAGGACCCTGGGACAGTCAGTCAGCAGCACCTAGAGGAGAGTGTGAGAGGAGGACCCTGGGACAGACAGTCAGCAGCACCTAGAGGAGAGTGTGAGAGGAGGACCCTGGGACAGTCAGCATCACCTAGAGGAGAGTGTGAGAGGAGGACCCTGGGGACAGTCAGCAGCACCTAGAGGAGAGTGTGAGAGGAGGACCCTGGGACAGTCAGTCAGCAGCACCTAGAGGAGAGTGTGAGAGGAGGACCCTGGGACAGTCAGCAGCACCTAGAGGAGAGTGTGAGAGGAGGACCCTGGGACAGTCAGTCAGCAGCACCTAGAGGAGAGTGTGAGAGGAGGACCCTGGGACAGTCAGCAGCACCTAGAGGAGAGTGTGAGAGGAGGACCCTGGGACAGTCAGCAGCACCTAGAGGAGAGTGTGAGAGGAGGACCCTGGGACAGTCAGCAGCACCTAGAGGAGAGTGTGAGAGGAGGACCCTGGGACAGGCAGTCAGCAGCACCTAGAGGAGAGTGTGAGAGGAGGACCCTGGGACAGTCAGCAGCACCTAGAGGAGAGTGTGAGAGGAGGACCCTGGGACAGACAGTCAGCAGCACCTAGAGGAGAGTGTGAGAGGAGGACCCTGGGACAGACAGTCAGCAGCACCTAGAGGAGAGTGTGAGAGGAGGACCCTGGGACAGTCAGCAGCACCTAGAGGAGAGTGTGAGAGGAGGACCTGGGACACAGTCAGCAGCACCTAGAGGAGAGTGTGAGAGGAGGACCCTGGGACAGGCAGTCAGCAGCACCTAGAGGAGAGTGTGAGAGGAGGACCCTGGGACAGTCAGCAGCACCTAGAGGAGAGTGTGAGAGGAGGACCCTGGGACAGTCAGCAGCACCTAGAGGAGAGTGTGAGAGGAGGACCCTGGGACAGTCAGCAGCACCTAGAGGAGAGTGTGAGAGGAGGACCCTGGGACAGGACAGTCAGCAGCACCTAGAGGAGAGTGTGAGAGGAGGACCCTGGGACAGTCAGCAGCCTAGAGGAGAGTGTGAGAGGAGGACCCTGGGACAGACAGTCAGCAGCACCTAGAGGAGAGTGTGAGAGGAGGACCCTGGGACAGGCAGTCAGCAGCACCTAGAGGAGAGTGTGAGAGGAGGACCCTGGGACAGACAGTCAGCAGCACCTAGAGGAGAGTGTGAGAGGAGGACCCTGGGACAGTCAGCAGCACCTAGAGGAGAGTGTGAGAGGAGGACCCTGGGACAGTCAGCAGCACCTAGAGGAGAGTGTGAGAGGAGGACCCTGGGACAGTCAGCAGCACCTAGAGGAGAGTGTGAGAGGAGGACCCTGGGACAGTCAGCAGCACCTAGAGGAGAGTGTGAGAGGAGGACCCTGGGACAGTCAGCAGCACCTAGAGGAGAGTGTGAGAGGAGGACCCTGGGACAGGCAGTCAGCAGCACCTAGAGGAGAGTGTGAGAGGAGGATCCTGGGACAGGCAGCAGCACCTAGAGGAGAGTGTGAGAGGAGGACCCTGGGACAGTCAGTCAGCAGCACCTAGAGGAGAGTGTGAGAGGAGGACCCTGGGACAGACAGTCAGCAGCACCTAGAGGAGAGTGTGAGAGGAGGACCCTGGGACAGTCAGCAGCACCTAGAGGAGAGTGTGAGAGGAGGACCCTGGGACAGTCAGCAGCACCTAGAGGAGAGTGTGAGAGGAGGACCTGGGACAGTCAGTCAGCAGCACCTAGAGGAGAGTGTGAGAGGAGGACCCTGGGACAGTCAGCAGCACCTAGAGGAGAGTGTGAGAGGAGGACCTGGGACAGTCAGCAGCACCTAGAGGAGAGTGTGAGAGGAGGACCCTGGGACAGACAGTCAGCAGCACCTAGAGGAGAGTGTGAGAGGAGGACCCTGGGACAGTCAGCAGCACCTAGAGGAGAGTGTGAGAGGAGGACCCTGGGACAGTCAGCAGCACCTAGAGGAGAGTGTGAGAGGAGGACCCTGGGACAGTCAGCAGCACCTAGAGGAGAGTGTGAGAGGAGGACCCTGGGACAGACAGTCAGCAGCACCTAGAGGAGAGTGTGAGAGGAGGACCCTGGGACAGTCAGCAGCACCTAGAGGAGAGTGTGAGAGGAGGACCCTGGGACAGACAGTCAGCAGCACCTAGAGGAGAGTGTGAGAGGAGGACCCTGGGACAGTCAGCAGCACCTAGAGGAGAGTGTGAGAGGAGGACCCTGGGACAGTCAGCAGCACCTAGAGGAGAGTGTGAGAGGAGGACCCTGGGACAGACAGTCAGCAGCACCTAGAGGAGAGTGTGAGAGGAGGACCCTGGGACAGTCAGTCAGCAGCACTTAGAGGAGAGTGTGAGAGGAGGACCCTGGGACAGTCAGTCAGAAGCACCTAGAGGAGAGTGTGAGAGGAGGACCCTGGGACAGTCAGCAGCACCTAGAGGAGAGTGTGAGAGGAGGACCCTGGGGCAGACAGCCAGCAGCACCTAGAGGAGAGTGTGAGAGGAGGACCCTGGGACAGACAGTCAGCAGCACCTAGAGGAGAGTGTGAGAGGAGGACCCTGGAACAGACAGTCAGCAGCACCTAGAGGAGAGTGTGAGAGGAGGACCCTGGGACAGTCAGCAGCACCTAGAGGAGAGAGTGAGAGGAGGACCCTGGGACAGTCAGTCAGCAGCACCTAGAGGAGAGTGTGAGAGGAGGACCCTGGGACAGACAGTCAGCAGCACCTAGAGGAGAGTGTGAGAGGAGGACCCTGGGACAGACAGTCAGCAGCACCTAGAGGAGAGTGTGAGAGGAGGACCCTGGGACAGTCAGTCAGCAGCACCTAGAGGAGAGTGTGAGAGGAGGGCCCTGGGACAGTCAGCAGCACCTACAGGAGAGTGTGAGAGGAGGACCCTGGGACAGACAGTCAGCAGCACCTAGAGGAGAGTGTGAGAGGAGGACCCTGGGACAGTCAGCAGCACCTAGAGGAGAGTGTGAGAGGAGGACCCTGGGACAGGCAGTCAGCAGCACCTAGAGGAGAGTGTGAGAGGAGGACCCTGGGACAGTCAGTCAGCAGCACCTAGAGGAGAGTGTGAGAGGAGGACCCTGGGACAGTCAGCAGCACCTAGAGGAGAGTGTGAGAGGAGGACCCTGGGACAGACAGTCAGCAGCACCTAGAGGAGAGTGTGAGAGGAGGACCCTGGGACAGACAGCAGCACCTAGAGGAGAGTGTGAGAGGAGGACCCTGGGACAGTCAGCAGCACCTAGAGGAGAGTGTGAGAGGAGGACCCTGGGACAGTCAGCAGCACCTAGAGGAGAGTGTGAGAGGAGGACCCTGGGACAGTCAGCAGCACCTAGAGGAGAGTGTGAGAGGAGGACCCTGGGACAGTCAGCAGCACCTAGAGGAGAGTGTGAGAGGAGGACCCTGGGACAGTCAGCAGCACCTAGAGGAGAGTGTGAGAGGAGGACCCTGGGACAGTCAGTCAGCAGCACCTAGAGGAGAGTGTGAGAGGAGGACCCTGGGACAGTCAGTCAGCAGCACCTAGAGGAGAGTGTGAGAGGAGGACCCTGGGACAGACAGTCAGCAGCACCTAGAGGAGAGTGTGAGAGGAGGACCCTGGGACAGTCAGCAGCACCTAGAGGAGAGTGTGAGAGGAGGACCCTGGGAGTGACAGTCAGCAGCACCTAGAGGAGAGTGCGAGAGGAGGGCCCTGGGACAGTCAGTCAGCAGCACCTAGAGGAGAGTGTGAGAGGAGGACCTGGGACAGTCAGCAGCACCTAGAGGAGAGTGTGAGAGGAGGACCCTGGGACAGTCAGTCAGCAGCACCTAGAGGAGAGTGTGAGAGGAGGACCCTGGGACAGTCAGCAGCACCTAGAGGAGAGTGTGAGAGGAGGACCCTGGGACAGGCAGTCAGCACCTAGAGGAGAGTGTGAGAGGAGGACCCTGGGACAGTCAGCAGCACCTAGAGGAGAGTGTGAGAGGAGGACCCTGGGACAGTCAGCAGCACCTAGAGGAGAGTGTGAGAGGAGGACCCTGGGACAGTCAGCAGCACCTAGAGGAGAGTGTGAGAGGAGGACCCTGGGGCAGTCAGCAGCACCTAGAGGAGAGTGTGAGAGGAGGACCCTGGGACAGGCAGTCAGCAGCACCTAGAGGAGAGAGTGAGAGGAGAACCTGGGACAGTCAGCAGCACCTAGAGGAGAGTGTGAGAGGAGGACCCTGGGACAGTCAGCAGCACCTAGAGGAGAGTGTGAGAGGAGGACCCTGGGACAGGCAGTCAGCAGCACCTAGAGGAGAGTGTGAGAGGAGGACCCTGGGACAGGCAGTCAGCAGCACCTAGAGGAGAGTGTGAGAGGAGGACCCTGGGACAGTCAGCAGCACCTAGAGGAGAGTGAGAGAGGAGGACCCTGGGACAGGCAGTCAGCAGCACCTAGAGGAGAGTGTGAGAGGAGGACCCTGGGACAGTCAGCAGCACCTAGAGGAGAGTGTGAGAGGAGGACCCTGGGACAGTCAGCAGCACCTAGAGGAGAGTGTGAGAGGAGGACCCTGGGACAGTCAGCAGCACCTAGAGGAGAGTGTGAGAGGAGGACCCTGGGACAGACAGTCAGCAGCACCTAGAGGAGAGTGTGAGAGGAGGACCCTGGGACAGACAGTCAGCAGCACCTAGAGGAGAGTGTGAGAGGAGGACCCTGGGACAGGCAGTCAGCAGCACCTAGAGGAGAGTGTGAGAGGAGGACCCTGGGACAGTCAGCAGCACCTAGAGGAGAGTGTGAGAGGAGGACCCTGGGACAGTCAGCAGCACCTAGAGGAGAGTGTGAGAGGAGGACCCTGGGACAGTCAGCAGCACCTAGAGGAGAGAGTGAGAGGAGGACCCTGGGACAGTCAGCAGCACCTAGAGGAGAGTGTGAGAGGAGGACCCTGGGACAGTCAGCAGCACCTAGAGGAGAGTGTGAGAGGAGGACCCTGGGACAGACAGTCAGCAGCACCTAGAGGAGAGTGTGAGAGGAGGACCTGGGACAGTCAGCAGCACCTAGAGGAGAGTGTGAGAGGAGAGGACCCTGGGACAGTCAGTCAGCAGCACCTAGAGGAGAGTGTGAGAGGAGGACCCTGGGACAGTCAGCAGCACCTAGAGGAGAGTGTGAGAGGAGGACCCTGGGACAGACAGTCAGCAGCACCTAGAGGAGAGTGTGAGAGGAGGACCCTGGGACAGTCAGCAGCACCTAGAGGAGAGTGTGAGAGGAGGACCCTGGGACAGTCAGCAGCACCTAGAGGAGAGTGTGAGAGGAGGACCCTGGGACAGTCAGCAGCACCTAGAGGAGAGTGTGAGAGGAGGACCCTGGGACAGACAGTCAGCAGCACCTAGAGGAGAGTGTGAGAGGAGGACCCTGGGACAGTCAGCAGCACCTAGAGGAGAGTGTGAGAGAGAGGACCCTGGGACAGTCAGCAGCACCTAGAGGAGAGTGTGAGAGGAGGACCCTGGGACAGTCAGCAGCACCTAGAGGAGAGTGTGAGAGGAGGACCCTGGGACAGTCAGCAGCACCTAGAGGAGAGTGTGAGAGGAGGACCCTGGGACAGTCAGCAGCACCTAGAGGAGAGTGTGAGAGGAGGACCCTGGGACAGACAGTCAGCAGCACCTAGAGGAGAGTGTGAGAGGAGGACCCGGGACAGGCAGTCAGCAGCACCTAGAGGAGAGTGTGAGAGGAGGACCCTGGGACAGACAGTCAGCAGCACCTAGAGGAGAGTGTGAGAGGAGGACCCTGGGACAGACAGTCAGCAGCACCTAGAGGAGAGTGTGAGAGGAGGACCTGGGACACAGTCAGCAGCACCTAGAGGAGAGTGTGAGAGGAGGACCCTGGGACAGTCAGCAGCACCTAGAGGAGAGTGTGAGAGGAGGACCCTGGGACAGTCAGCAGCACCTAGAGGAGAGTGTGAGAGGAGGACCCTGGGACAGACAGTCAGCAGCACCTAGAGGAGAGTGTGAGAGGAGGACCCTGGGACAGTCAGCAGCACCTAGAGGAGAGTGTGAGAGGAGGACCCTGGGACAGTCAGCAGCACCTAGAGGAGAGAGTGAGAGGAGGACCCTGGGACAGGCAGTCAGCAGCACCTAGAGGAGAGGTCGAGAGGAGGACCCTGGGACAGGCAGTCAGCAGCACCTAGAGGAGAGTGTGAGAGGAGGACCCTGGGACAGTCAGCAGCACCTAGAGGAGAGTGTGAGAGGAGGACCCTGGGACAGTCAGTCAGCAGCACCTAGAGGAGAGTGTGAGAGGAGGACCCTGGGACAGTCAGCAGCACCTAGAGGAGAGTGTGAGAGGAGGACCCTGGGACAGTCAGCAGCACCTAGAGGAGAGTGTGAGAGGAGGACCCTGGGACAGTCAGCAGCACCTAGAGGAGAGTGTGAGAGGAGGACCCTGGGACAGACAGTCAGCAGCACCTAGAGGAGAGTGTGAGAGGAGGACCCTGGGACAGACAGTCAGCAGCACTAGAGGAGAGTGTGAGAGGAGGACCCTGGGACAGGCAGTCAGCAGCACCTAGAGGAGAGAGTGAGAGGAGGACCCTGGGACAGCAGTCAGCAGCACCTAGAGGAGAGTGTGAGAGGAGGACCCTGGGACAGTCAGCAGCACTAGAGGAGAGTGTGAGAGGAGGACCCTGGGACAGTCAGCAGCACCTAGAGGAGAGAGTGAGAGGAGGACCCAGGTAGAGTCAGCAGCACCTAGAGGAGAGTGTGAGAGGAGGACCTGGGCCAGGGCGCAGCACCTAGAGGAGAGTGTGAGAGGAGGACCCTGGGACAGACAGTCAGCAGCACCTAGAGGAGAGTGTGAGAGGAGGACCCTGGGACAGTCAGCAGCACCTAGAGGAGAGTGTGAGAGGAGGACCCTGGGACAGGGCAGTCAGCAGCACCTAGAGGAGAGTGTGAGAGGAGGACCCTGGGACAGACAGTCAGCAGCACCTAGAGGAGAGTGTGAGAGGAGGACCCTGGGACAGTCAGCAGCACCTAGAGGAGAGTGTGAGAGGAGGACCCTGGGACAGTCAGCAGCACCTAGAGGAGAGTGTGAGAGGAGGACCCTGGGACAGTCAGCAGCACCTAGAGGAGAGTGTGAGAGGAGGACCCTGGGACAGACAGTCAGCAGCACCTAGAGGAGAGTGTGAGAGGAGGACCCTGGGACAGTCAGCAGCACCTAGAGGAGAGTGTGAGAGGAGGACCCTGGGACAGTCAGCAGCACCTAGAGGAGAGTGTGAGAGGAGGACCCTGGGACAGTCAGCAGCACCTAGAGGAGAGTGTGAGAGGAGGACCCTGGGACAGTCAGTCAGCAGCACCTAGAGGAGAGTGTGAGAGGAGGACCCTGGGACAGTCAGCAGCACCTAGAGGAGAGTGTGAGAGGAGGACCTGGGACAGACAGTCAGCAGCACCTAGAGGAGAGTGTGAGAGGAGGACCCTGGGACAGTCAGTCAGCAGCACCTAGAGGAGAGTGTGAGAGGAGGACCCTGGGACAGTCAGCAGCACCTAGAGGAGAGAGTGAGAGGAGGACCCTGGGACAGGACAGTCAGCAGCACATAGAGGAGAGTTTGAGAGGAGGACCCTGGGACAGTCAGCAGCACCTAGAGGACAGTGTGAGAGGAGGACCCTGGGACAGACAGTCAGCAGCACCTAGAGGAGAGTGTGAGAGGAGGACCTGGGACAGTCAGCAGCACCTAGAGGAGAGTGTGAGAGGAGGACCCTGGGACAGTCAGCAGCACCTAGAGGAGAGAGTGTGAGAGGAGGACCCTGGGACAGTCAGCAGCACCTAGAGGAGAGTGTGAGAGGAGGACCCTGGGACAGACAGTCAGCAGCACCTAGAGGAGAGTGTGAGAGGAGGACCTGGGACAGACAGTCAGCAGCACCTAGAGGAGAGTGTGAGAGGAGGACCCTGGGACAGTCAGCAGCACCTAGAGGAGAGTGTGAGAGGAGGACCCTGGGACAGGCAGTCAGCAGCACCTAGAGGAGAGTGTGAGAGGAGGACCCTGGGACAGTCAGCAGCACCTAGAGGAGAGTGTGAGAGGAGGGCCTGGGACAGTCAGCAGCACCTAGAGGAGAGTGTGAGAGGAGGACCCTGGGACAAACAGTCAGCAGCACCTAGAGGAGAGTGTGAGAGGAGGACCCTGGGACAGACAGTCAGCAGCACCTAGAGGAGAGTGTGAGAGGAGGACCCTGGGACAGTCAGCAGCACCTAGAGGAGAGTGTGAGAGGAGGACCCTGGGACAGACAGTCAGCAGCACCTAGAGGAGAGAGTGAGAGGATGACCCTGGGACAGACAGTCAGCAGCACATAGAGGCGAGTGTGAGAGGAGGACCCTGGGACAGTCAGCAGCACCTAGAGGAGAGTGTGAGAGGAGGACCCTGGGACAGTCAGCAGCACCTAGAGGAGAGTGTGAGAGGAGGACCCTGGGACAGTCAGCAGCACCTAGAGGAGAGTGTGAGAGGAGGACCCTGGACAGACAGTCAGCAGCACCTAGAGGAGAGTGTGAGAGGAGGACCTGGGACAGTCAGCAGCACCTAGAGGAGAGTGTGAGAGGAGGACCCTGGGACAGTCAGCAGCACCTAGAGGAGAGTGTGAGAGGAGGACCCTGGGACAGTCAGCAGCACCTAGAGGAGAGTGTGAGAGGAGGACCCTGGGACAGGCAGTCAGCAGCACCTAGAGGAGAGTGTGAGAGGAGGACCTGGGACAGGCAGTCAGCAGCACCTAGAGGAGAGTGTGAGAGGAGGACCCTGGGACAGTCAGCAGCACCTAGAGGAGAGTGTGAGAGGAGGACCCTGGGACAGGCAGTCAGCAGCACTAGAGGAGAGTGTGAGAGGAGGACCCTGGGACAGTCAGCAGCACCTAGAGGAGAGTGTGAGAGGAGGACCCTGGGACAGTCAGCAGCACCTAGAGGAGAGTGTGAGAGGAGGACCCTGGGACAGTCAGCAGCACCTAGAGGAGAGTGTGAGAGGAGGACCCTGGGACAGACAGTCAGCAGCACCTAGAGGAGAGTGTGAGAGGAGGACCCTGGACAGACAGTCAGCAGCACCTAGAGGAGAGTGTGAGAGGAGGACCTGGGACAGGCAGTCAGCAGCACTAGAGGAGAGTGTGAGAGGAGGACCTGGGACAGGCAGTCAGCAGCACCTAGAGGAGAGTGTGAGAGGAGGACCTGGGACAGTCAGCAGCACCTAGAGGAGAGTGTGAGAGGAGGACCTGGGGACAGTCAGCAGCACCTAGAGAGAGAGAGTGTGAGAGAGGACCCTGGGACAGTCAGCAGCACCTAGAGGAGAGTGTGAGAGGAGGACCTGGGACAGTCAGCAGCACCTAGAGGAGAGTGTGAGAGGAGGACCCTGGGACAGTCAGCAGCACCTAGAGGAGAGAGTGTGAGAGGAGGACCTGGGACAGCAGTCAGCAGCACCTAGAGGAGAGTGTGAGAGGAGGACCTGGACAGGACAGTCAGCAGCACCTAGAGGAGAGTGTGAGAGGAGGACCCTGGGACAGACAGTCAGCAGCACTAGAGGAGAGTGTGAGAGGAGGACCCTGGGACAGTCAGCAGCACCTAGAGGAGAGTGTGAGAGGAGGACCCTGGGACAGTCAGCAGCACCTAGAGGAGAGTGTGAGAGGAGGACCCTGGGACAGACAGTCAGCAGCACCTAGAGGAGAGTGTGAGAGGAGGACCCTGGACAGACAGTCAGCAGCACCTAGAGGAGAGTGTGAGAGGAGGACCCTGGGACAGTCAGCAGCACCTAGAGGAGAGTGTGAGAGGAGGACCCTGGGACAGGCAGTCAGCAGCACCTAGAGGAGAGTGTGAGAGGAGGACCTGGGACACAGTCAGCAGCACCTAGAGGAGAGTGTGAGAGGAGGACCTGGGACAGTCAGCAGCACCTAGAGAGAGTGTGAGAGGAGGACCTGGGACAGACAGTCAGCAGCACTAGAGGAGAGTGTGAGAGGAGGACCCTGGGACAGTCAGCAGCACCTAGAGGAGAGTGTGAGAGGAGGACCCTGGGACAGACAGTCAGCAGCACCTAGAGGAGAGTGTGTGAGAGGAGGACCTGGGACAGACAGTCAGCAGCACCTAGAGGAGAGTGTGAGAGGAGGACCCTGGGACAGTCAGCAGCACCTAGAGGAGAGTGTGAGAGGAGGACCTGGGACAGTCAGCAGCACACTAGAGGAGAGTGTGAGAGGAGGACCCTGGGACAGTCAGCAGCACCTAGAGGAGAGTGTGAGAGGAGGACCCTGGGACAGACAGTCAGCAGCACCTAGAGGAGAGTGTGAGAGGAGGGACCTGGGACAGTCAGCAGCACCTAGAGGAGAGTGTGAGAGGAGGACCCTGGGACAGTCAGCAGCACCTAGAGGAGAGTGTGAGAGGAGGACCCTGGGACAGGCAGTCAGCAGCACCTAGAGGAGAGTGTGAGAGGAGGACCCTGGGACAGGCAGTCAGCAGCAACTAGAGGAGAGTGTGAGAGGAGGACCCTGGGACAGTCAGCAGCACCTAGAGGAGAGTGTGAGAGGAGGACCCTGGGACAGGCAGTCAGCAGCACCTAGAGGAGAGTGTGAGAGGAGGACCCTGGGACAGTCAGCAGCACCTAGAGGAGAGTGTGAGAGGAGGACCTGGGACAGTCAGCAGCACCTAGAGGAGAGTGTGAGAGGAGGACCCTGGGACAGTCAGCAGCACCTAGAGGAGAGTGTGAGAGGAGGACCCTGGGACAGGACAGTCAGCAGCACCTAGAGGAGAGTGTGAGAGGAGGACCCTGGACAGACAGTCAGCAGCACCTAGAGGAGAGTGTGAGAGGAGGACCTGGGACAGGCAGTCAGCAGCACCTAGAGGAGAGTGTGAGAGGAGGACCCTGGGACAGGCAGTCAGCAGCACCTAGAGGAGAGTGTGAGAGGAGGACCCTGGGACAGTCAGCAGCACCTAGAGGAGAGTGTGAGAGGAGGACCTGGGACAGTCAGCAGCACCTAGAGGAGAGTGTGAGAGGAGGACCCTGGGACAGTCAGCAGCACCTAGAGGAGAGTGTGAGAGGAGGACCCTGGGACAGTCAGCAGCACCTAGAGGAGAGTGTGAGAGGAGGACCTGGGACAGACAGTCAGCAGCACTAGAGGAGAGAGTGTGAGAGGAGGACCTGGACAGACAGTCAGCAGCACCTAGAGGAGAGTGTGAGAGGAGGACCCTGGACAGGCAGTCAGCAGCACCTAGAGGAGAGTGTGAGAGGAGGACCCTGGGACAGGACAGTCAGCAGCACCTAGAGGAGAGTGTGAGAGGAGGACCCTGGGACAGTCAGCAGCACCTAGAGGAGAGTGTGTGAGAGGAGGACCTGGGACAGTCAGCAGCACCTAGAGGAGAGTGTGAGAGGAGGACCCTGGGACAGTCAGCAGCACTAGAGGAGAGTGTGAGAGGAGGACCCTGGGGACAGTCAGCAGCACCTAGAGGAGAGTGTGAGAGGAGGACCCTGGGGACAGTCAGCAGCACCTAGAGGAGAGTGTGAGAGGAGGACCCTGGGGACAGTCAGCAGCACCTAGAGGAGAGTGTGAGGAGGGAGGACCCTGTCAGCAGCACCTAGAGGAGAGTGTGAGAGGAGGACCTGGGACAGTCAGTCAGCACCTAGAGGAGAGTGTGAGAGGAGGACCCTGACAGGACAGTCAGCTACTAGAGGAGAGTGTGAGAGGAGGACCTGGGACAGACAGTCAGCAGCACTAGAGGAGAGTGTGAGAGGAGGACCCTGGGACAGTCAGTCAGCAGCACCTAGAGGAGAGTGTGAGAGGAGGACCCTGGGACAGTCAGCAGCACCTAGAGGAGAGTGTGAGAGGAGGACTGGGACAGTCAGCAGCACCTAGAGGAGAGTGTGAGGGAGGACCCTGGGACAGTCAGCAGCAGCACTAGAGGAGAGTGTGAGAGGAGGACCCTGGGACAGACAGTCAGCAGCACCTAGAGGAGAGTGTGAGAGGAGGACCCTGGGACAGTCAGCAGCACCTAGAGGAGAGTGTGAGAGGAGGACCCTGGGACAGTCACCAGCACCTAGAGGAGAGTGTGAGAGGAGGACCCTGGGACAGTCAGCAGCACCTAGAGGAGAGTGTGAGAGAGAGGACCTGGGACAGCAGTCAGCAGCACCTAGAGGAGAGTGTGAGAGGAGGACCCTGGGACACAGTCAGCAGCACCTAGAGGAGAGTGTGAGAGGAGGACCCTGGGGGACAGTCAGCAGCACCTAGAGGAGAGTGTGAGAGGAGGACCCTGGGGCAGTCAGCAGCACCTAGAGGAGAGTGTGAGAGGAGGACCCTGGGACAGTCAGCAGCACCTAGAGGAGAGTGTGAGAGGAGGACCTGGGACAGTCAGCAGCACCTAGAGGAGAGTGTGAGAGGAGGACCCTGGGACAGTCAGCAGCACCTAGAGGAGAGTGTGAGAGGAGGACCCTGGACAGACAGTCAGCAGCACCTAGAGGAGAGTGTGAGAGGAGGACCCTGGGACAGTCAGCAGCACCTAGAGGAGAGTGTGAGAGGAGGACCCTGGGACAGACAGTCAGCAGCACTAGAGGAGAGTGTGAGAGGAGGACCCTGGGACAGCAGTCAGCAGCACCTAGAGGAGAGTGTGAGAGGAGGACCCTGGGACAGTCAGCAGCACCTAGAGGAGAGTGTGAGAGGAGGACCCTGGGACAGTCAGCAGCACCTAGAGGAGAGTGTGAGAGGAGGACCCTGGGACAGTCAGCAGCACCTAGAGGAGAGTGTGAGAGGAGGACCCTGGGACAGACAGTCAGCAGCACTAGAGGAGAGTGTGAGAGGAGGAGGACCTGGGACAGTCAGCAGCACCTAGAGGAGAGTGTGAGAGGAGGACCCTGGGACAGTCAGCAGCACCTAGAGGAGAGTGTGAGAGGAGGACCTGGGACAGTCAGCAGCACCTAGAGGAGAGTGTGAGAGGAGGACCTGGGACAGGCAGTCAGCAGCACCTAGAGGAGAGTGTGAGAGGAGGACCCTGGGACAGGCAGTCAGCAGCACTAGAGGAGAGTGTGAGAGGAGGACCCTGGGACAGTCAGCAGCACCTAGAGGAGAGTGTGAGAGGAGGACCCTGGGACAGGCAGTCAGCAGCACTAGAGGAGAGTGTGAGAGGAGGACCCTGGGACAGTCAGCAGCACCTAGAGGAGAGTGTGAGAGGAGGACCTGGGACAGTCAGCAGCACCTAGAGGAGAGTGTGAGAGGAGGACCTGGGACAGTCAGCAGCACCTAGAGGAGAGTGTGAGAGGAGGACCCTGGGACAGACAGTCAGCAGCACCTAGAGGAGAGTGTGAGAGGAGGACCCTGGGACAGACAGTCAGCAGCACCTAGAGGAGAGTGTGAGAGGAGGACCCTGGGACAGGCAGTCAGCAGCACCTAGAGGAGAGTGTGAGAGGAGGACCCTGGGACAGGCAGTCAGCAGCACCTAGAGGAGAGTGTGAGAGGAGGACCTGGGACAGTCAGCAGCACCTAGAGGAGAGTGTGAGAGGAGGACCTGGGACAGTCAGCAGCACCTAGAGGAGAGTGTGAGAGGAGGACCCTGGGACAGTCAGCAGCACCTAGAGGAGAGTGTGAGAGGAGGACCCTGGGACAGTCAGCAGCACCTAGAGGAGAGTGTGAGAGGAGGACCCTGGGACAGAGTCAGCAGCACTAGAGGAGAGTGTGAGAGGAGGACCCTGGGACAGTCAGTCAGCAGCACCTAGAGGAGAGTGTGAGAGGAGGACCCTGGGACAGGCAGTCAGCAGCACCTAGAGGAGAGTGTGAGAGGAGGACCCTGGGGAGACAGTCAGCAGCACCTAGAGGAGAGTGTGAGAGGAGGACCTGGGACAGTCAGCAGCACCTAGAGGAGAGTGTGAGAGGAGGACCCTGGGACAGTCAGCAGCACCTAGAGGAGAGTGTGAGAGGAGGACCCTGGGACAGTCAGCAGCACCTAGAGGAGAGTGTGAGAGGAGGACCCGGGACAGACAGTCAGCAGCACCTAGAGGAGAGTGTGAGAGGAGGACCTGGGACAGTCAGCAGCACCTAGAGGAGAGTGTGAGAGGAGGACCTGGGACAGTCAGCAGCACCTAGAGGAGAGTGTGAGAGGAGGACCCTGGGACAGCAGTCAGCAGCACCTAGAGGAGAGTGTGAGAGGAGGACCCTGGGACAGTGAGCAGCACCTAGAGGAGAGAGTGAGAGGAGGACCTGGGACAGTCAGCAGCACCTAGAGGAGAGTGTGAGAGGAGGACCCTGGGACAGACAGTCAGCAGCACCTAGAGGAGAGTGTGAGAGGAGGACCCTGGGACAGACAGTCAGCAGCACCTAGAGGAGAGTGTGAGAGGAGGACCCTGGGACAGTCAGCAGCACCTAGAGGAGAGTGTGAGAGGAGGACACTGGGACAGACAGTCAGCAGCACCTAGAGGAGAGTGTGAGAGGAGGACCCTGGGACAGACAGTCAGCAGCACCTAGAGGAGAGAGTGTGAGAGGAGGACCCTGGGACAGACAGTCAGCAGCACCTAGAAGAGAGTGTGAGAGGAGGACCACAGGACAGGCAGTCAGCAGCACCTAGAGGAGAGTGTGAGAGGAGGACCCTGGGACAGACAGTCAGCAGCACTAGAGGAGAGTGTGAGTGAGAGGAGGACCTGGGACAGTCAGCAGCACCTAGAGGAGAGTGTGAGAGGAGGACCCTGGGACAGTCAGCAGCACCTAGAGGAGAGTGTGAGAGGAGGACCTGGGACAGTCAGCAGCACCTAGAGGAGAGTGTGAGAGGAGGACCCTGGGACAGACAGTCAGCAGCACCTAGAGGAGAGTGTGAGAGGAGGAGACTGGGACAGTCAGCAGCACCTAGAGGAGAGTGTGAGAGGAGGACCCTGGGACAGTCAGCAGCACCTAGAGGAGAGTGTGAGAGGAGGACCTGGGACAGTCAGCAGCACCTAGAGGAGAGTGTGAGAGGAGGACCTGGGACAGTCAGTCAGCAGCATCTAGAGGAGAGTGTGAGAGGAGGACCCTGGGACAGTCAGCAGCACCTAGAGGAGAGTGTGAGAGGAGGACCCTGGGACAGACAGTCAGCAGCACCTAGAGGAGAGTGTGAGAGGAGGACCCTGACAGACAGTCAGCAGCACCTAGAGGAGAGTGTGAGAGGAGGACCCTGGGACAGTCAGCAGCACCTAGAGGAGAGTGTGAGAGGAGGACCCTGGGACAGTCAGCAGCACCTAGAGGAGAGTGTGAGAGGAGGACCCTGGGACAGTCAGCAGCACCTAGAGGAGAGTGTGAGAGGAGGACCTGGGGACAGTCAGCAGCACCTAGAGGAGAGTGTGAGAGGAGGACCTGGGACAGTCAGCAGCACCTAGAGGAGAGTGTGAGAGGAGGACCCTGGGACAGTCAGCAGCACCTAGAGGAGAGTGTGAGAGGAGGACCTGGGACAGTCAGCAGCACCTAGAGGAGAGTGTGAGAGGAGGACCTGGGACAGACAGTCAGCAGCACCTAGAGGAGAGTGTGAGAGGAGGACCTGGGACAGACAGTCAGCAGCACTAGAGGAGAGTGTGAGAGGGGACCTGGGACAGTCAGCAGCACCTAGAGGAGAGTGTGAGAGGAGGACCTGGGACAGGAGTCAGCAGCACCTAGAGGAGAGTGTGAGAGGAGGACCCTGGGACAGTCAGCAGCACCTAGAGGAGAGTGTGAGAGGAGGACCCTGGGACAGTCAGCAGCACCTAGAGGAGAGTGTGAGAGGAGGACCTGGGACAGACAGTCAGCAGCACCTAGAGAGGAGAGTGTGAGAGGAGGACCCTGGACAGACAGTCAGCAGCACCTAGAGGAGAGTGTGAGAGGAGGGACTGGGACAGTCAGCAGCACCTAGAGGAGAGTGTGAGAGGAGGACCCTGGGACAGACAGTCAGCAGCACCTAGAGGAGAGTGTGAGAGGAGGACCCTGGACAGACAGTCAGCAGCACCTAGAGGAGAGTGTGAGAGGAGGACCTGGGACAGTCAGCAGCACTAGAGGAGAGTGTGAGAGGAGGACCCTGGGACAGTCAGCAGCACCTAGAGGAGAGTGTGAGAGGAGGACCTGGGACAGTCAGCAGCACCTAGAGGAGAGTGTGAGAGGAGGACCCTGGGACAGACAGTCAGCAGCACCTAGAGGAGAGTGTGAGAGGAGGGACCCTGGGACAGTCAGCAGCACCTAGAGGAGAGTGTGAGAGGAGGACCTGGGACAGTCAGCAGCACCTAGAGGAGAGTGTGAGAGGAGGACCCTGGGACAGTCAGCAGCACCTAGAGGAGAGTGTGAGAGGAGGACCTGGGACAGGCAGTCAGCAGCACCTAGAGGAGAGTGTGAGAGGAGGACCTGGGACAGCAGTCAGCAGCACCTAGAGGAGAGTGTGAGAGGAGGACCCTGGGACAGTCAGCAGCACTAGAGGAGAGTGTGAGAGGAGGACCCTGGGACAGGCAGTCACAGCACCTAGAGGAGAGTGTGAGAGGAGGACCCTGGGACAGTCAGCAGCCTAGAGGAGAGTGTGAGAGGAGGACCCTGGGACAGTCAGCAGCACTAGAGGAGAGTGTGAGAGGAGGACCCTGGGACAGTCAGCAGCACCTAGAGGAGAGTGTGAGAGGAGGACCCTGGGACAGGACAGTCAGCAGCACCTAGAGGAGAGTGTGAGAGGAGGACCTGGGACAGGACAGTCAGCAGCACCTAGAGGAGAGTGTGAGAGGAGGACCCTGGGACAGGCAGTCAGCAGCACCTAGAGGAGAGTGTGAGAGGAGGACCTGGGACAGGCAGTCAGCAGCACTAGAGGAGAGTGTGAGAGGAGGACCCTGGGACAGTCAGCAGCACCTAGAGGAGAGTGTGAGAGGAGGACCTGGGACAGTCAGCAGCACCTAGAGGAGAGTGTGAGAGGAGGACCTGGGACAGTCAGCAGCACCTAGAGGAGAGTGTGAGAGGAGGACCTGGGACAGTCAGCAGCACCTAGAGGAGAGTGTGAGAGGAGGACCCTGGGACAGACAGTCAGCAGCACCTAGAGGAGAGTGTGAGAGGAGGACCCTGGACAGACAGTCAGCAGCACCTAGAGGAGAGTGTGAGGAGGACACTGGGACAGGCAGTCAGCAGCACCTAGAGGAGAGTGTGAGAGGAGGACCCTGGGACAGACAGTCAGCAGCACCTAGAGGAGAGTGTGAGAGGAGGACCTGGGACAGTCAGCAGCACTAGAGGAGAGTGTGAGAGGAGGACTGGGACAGTCAGCAGCACCTAGAGGGAGAGTGAGAGGAGGACCTGGGACAGTCAGCAGCACCTAGAGGAGAGTGTGAGAGGAGGACCTGGGACAGACAGTCAGCAGCACCTAGAGGAGAGTGTGAGAGGAGGACCCTGGGACAGTCAGCAGCAGCACTAGAGGAGAGTGTGAGGGAGGACCCTGGGACAGTCAGCAGCACCTAGAGGAGAGTGTGAGAGGAGGACCTGGGACAGGCAGTCAGCAGCACTAGAGGAGAGTGTGAGAGGAGGACCTGGGACAGTCAGCAGCACCTAGAGGAGAGTGTGAGAGGAGGACCCTGGGACAGTCAGCAGCACCTAGAGGAGAGTGTGAGAGGAGGACCTGGGACAGACAGTCAGCAGCACTAGAGGAGAGTGTGAGAGGAGGACCCTGGGACAGACAGTCAGCAGCACCTAGAGGAGAGTGTGAGAGGAGGACCCTGGGACAGTCAGCAGCACCTAGAGGAGAGTGTGAGAGGGGACCTGGGACAGACAGTCAGCAGCACCTAGAGGAGTGTGAGAGGAGGACCTGGGACAGACAGTCAGCAGCACTAGAGGAGAGTGTGAGAGGAGGACCCTGGGACAGTCAGCAGCACCTAGAGGAGAGTGTGAGAGGAGGACCCGGACAGTCAGCAGCACCTAGAGGAGAGTGTGAGAGGAGGACCTGGGACAGTCAGCAGCACCTAGAGGAGAGTGTGAGAGGAGGACCTGGGACAGTCAGTCAGCAGCACCTAGAGGAGAGTGTGAGAGGAGGGACTGGGGGACAGTCAGCAGCACCTAGAGGAGAGTGTGAGAGGAGGACCCTGGGACAGTCAGCAGCACTAGAGGGAGAGTGTGAGAGGAGAGGACCTGGGACAGGCAGTCAGCAGCACTAGAGGAGAGTGTGAGAGGAGGACCTGGGACAGGCAGTCAGCAGCACTAGAGGAGAGTGTGAGAGGAGGACTGGGACAGTCAGCAGCACCTAGAGGAGAGTGTGAGAGGAGGACTGGACAGGGCAGTCAGCAGCACCTAGAGGAGAGTGTGAGAGGAGGACCTGGGACAGTCAGCAGCACTAGAGGAGAGTGTGAGAGGAGACCTGGGACAGTCAGCAGCACCTAGAGGAGAGTGTGAGAGGAGGGACCTGGGACAGTCAGCAGCACCTAGAGGAGAGTGTGAGAGGAGGACCTGGACAGACAGTCAGCAGCACCTAGAGGAGAGAGTGAGAGGAGGACCTGGGACAGGACAGTCAGCAGCACTAGAGGA